>NC_061512.1:65844063-65854105 GCF_022539505.1 Lolium rigidum | reverse complement strand
GTACTCCCAGTTGCACTCCGTCAAATGAGTAGCCTCAAGTCTTTGCTAACAGAAACGGATTCAGAGTATCACAAGGTTAACTTGTATTAATGCATCATCATTTCCTAAATCAAAAGAACTATCAACTGCCCAGGGGTAAAATCTATTTTCATGCCTCTACTTTGACAATACATACAAGTGCCTATCCAGCTGTCACCTGTGAATGTACTGATGCTCTAAAACCAACTAGTTGCACTGTTCGCACTCCTTAACTTTGGGCAAACAAGTCAACTCAAATTTTGTTCAGGCAGAAGATGTAATCAAAGGTACAGAGTATGAACCTAGGTGGCACTAGTTATTTTCCAAATATCTAGTACATATTGGTAAACAGAACAAAGATGTAAGACCTTTGCTATTCCAATTGCCTTCCTACAAGAATGTCTCCAATAAGTTGAACCATGCCATCCCGAGAAAAATATTTTCACTCAGATGCATAGGCTCCAAATTAGTACAATGATCCGAATTATTTTGATTTTTTCCAAGTTCAGACAGAAACAATCAACAGACATCAAAGTCCCACTTGAAAAATATGCAAGACTTTTCGTATTACAATTGCATTCCCATAAGAAAGTCTTCAATAAGTTGACCAATACTTTTACCTTGAGAACTAATTTTTTTACTCGAATGCATAGTTTTTCAGCCTATTGAAACCATCTTGAAATATTCCAAATCATTTAGAAAAATTCTGGGGTCAAAAGCAGTCAATAGACATGGAAGTCCAAGTTTACAGTGTTTTTTATTTTTCCAGCTCAATCGAACCAAGCAACAAACCTATGCATGCAGCGCATAATGAGACAAGTAAGTGTTGAATATGTAGCTGAAACTAGAGGAGTAACCTTTAGGTAGGAGATGTCGAGGCTGCGTAGGTCGCGGCACTTCTTGGCAAGCAGATCGACGCCGATGTCGGAGATCTCACGGCACCACTTGAAGCTGAGCTTCTGGAGCCTGGGGCACCCCACGGCGACCTTGGCAAGCCCCATGTCGGTGACGCCGAGGCACTTCTCCAGGTTGAGCTCCCTGAGCCCGGCGGCGGCGGCCAGCGCGGCGGCCTCCCTGTCGCCGGCGCCGACGCAGTGGGAGAGGTCGACGGCCTCGAGCCTGGGGCATGCGGCGACGAGGGCGTCCAGGCCGCGCCAGCCCACCCCGCTGGCCCGCGCCAGGCAGACCTGGCGGACGGTGCCGAGGTCGGCGCCGGCGAGGGCGGCCGCGAGGGACGCGTCGTCGAGGGACGCGCAGGCGGAGAGGTCGAGGCGGTCGAGCGCCGGGAAGGCGCGCAGCAGGCGCGGGAGCGGCTCCCGGCGCAGCACCCGCAGCGCGCGGCGGTGCGCGGCCTCGGCGCGCGCGAAGGCGCGGCTCACGAGGCGGCACGCCTTGCGGTCCCGCGGCTCCGGCACGCGGTCCAGCACCTGGCCCAGCAGATCCACGGAGAGCGATCCGATCCCGCCACCGCCGCCGCCGGCGCTCCCGCCGTACCGCTGCGCCTCCTCCTCGCTCATCCCGGGATGGATGGATGGATCGATCGGTCCCGTGGAGCGGCTGCGAGGAAAGAGCGGGTTGGCGAGACGGCGAGCTTATGTGGGGATGAAGAGGAAGGAGAAGACGGCGACGAAGGGGAGGCCGTGGAGGAGCGGTGCGGCGGCCCAGGGGGGTCGGTATAGGGCGGAGCGCCTCAGCATGGTAGGATCAGCGCGCGGGGAAGGAGGCGGCGGCGCTATCCACGCACGGTGATCCGGCCGGCCGGCAGCGGTGGGGAGTGGGGGAGGGTACGGAGGGAGGGAGATGGTGGTGGTGGTGGAGATGTGGATAGGTAGTGCCTGTCGGAATACCGCCTGTCCCAGCCTCAGCCCAGGTGAAGGTCACACCTGAGCAAAGGAAGATGACCACAATGCCCCCGGGGCCCCTCCCAGCAGAAAATAATGCAAACAACGTTGCTGTTCTGCCGTGTACTTGGACAGTACCGGGAGTCAATGAGAGCAACCCATCATTTCTTTTTCCGAAAAATCCTACTCCTATTTAGTTTTTTTTTAAATTAGTTTCGTGTCCTCAAGTGATTTTCAAAAGGCAAACGCTAGGCTGCTGCCTGCGAAAATGCAAACCATCAGCCTCTTTCGGAGTCATCGGATGCACTTAAATGCTGCAAAAAAATCAAGAATGTAGCATTTTAAAAAATGCGACTTTATCATCTTGCAATATTTCTCTGCAAAACATCCAACATTTTTTCCTAGCTTAACCTACATTACGCGACCACCTATGTAACATTTTTGCAACATTGCTCTGCAACACATCCAACATTGTAGCACTTTGCCATTTTTTTTTTTTTGAGAAACACAGTACAAACGCAGACGCTCACATACACGCGCATACACTCACCCCTATGAACGCACACACGCACACCCTACCCCTATGAGCACCTATGGAAGACTGAGCCGGCGGATTGGATCTTGAAATTGACGAAGTCACCACGGGCGCCTCGCTGTCGACGGGAACACCGCCTCCCACTGAAAGAATATTCCGCCTTTATGAGACACACAGATGTCAAACCTGGGATTTGAACTCTGGTGGGCTGGGGGTACAACCACCCTCCTAACCACCCAACCTCAGGTTGGTTCTCCACTTTGCCATATTTTCGTAGCAACAATTATGCACACATCCCATATTTCTGTAGCAAAAATTATGCGCACATGTATCAAATTATAACACCATACATAACATGGGAAAAATCCCCAACAAATTGACCTCACAGCTGACAATTGAGAGATCGGGCTGATTTGACCTCGCCAGCCACCAATCCGCCATGTGAGAGGTCGAGCGGAGCCAAATAAAATGAAACCCAACAAATCCACTTGTGAGGCCTTCTACAAAGTCTGGAGGCGGCGACGCTCGGCTTCGTAGCCGCATGTGCATGCAACTGGAGATGGCACACGATGGTGTGGGGGCTACAACTGGAGACGGGAAATGGCACGGCGCGAGCAATGTGCTCTCAACTGATGCAAAGTAGGCGTTGCTTTGGGGAGAGGTTGTGGAGGAGCAGTAGCGACGGCGACCGCCGTGCACGAGTAGAGCAACGGCCATGGATGTGTGATGGAGATTTGCCACACACGATAGACGATGCTCTCATCGAGGGAGCGGAACATGTCGCTACTACATGATGAAAGCGAATCCCTGTTGCATGGCTCGCCGATGTGCAAAAGGGCTTCGTCGACCACAACCTCCATGGCATTGCTTCGTCCTCCCTATGGTTAGACTTGTTTTTGCCTAAGTAGATAAGGTTAAGAGAGGGAAAGGTGGGGACACGGGAAAAACACAACGCTGAATGAAAACCGACTATAGCTACAACCAATATATAACAAGAGATGCCCGGCTCGAAAATTTTTATCCGAAGGCTTGGATACCTGACATGCGCACTCTATACCTAGGCCGATGGGGGGTTTCCGGTGGCAATTCCCCGTTTCCCCCCACCAGAGCAATCTCCCGCACCCCTACCACCTCCTCGTATTGCAGCGACCCACCAACATCAGTCCCAAAAACTGCACGCCTGGATCTGTAATGTGGCTAGTTAACTGCTCTAGACCTGTTCCCGGGGGCGGTTCAGGCCGCTGCGCACCTACATCCTAGCGGCGACAGAGAGCTCCCGAGCAGCCAAGCGGTGTAGCCTCGTCATGTACCAGCTGTCCTCCAACGAGGAGGAGGAAGAGGACTTTGTCACTCCCGAAACCGAAGAGAAACCGCACCACCGCAACGTCGCCAACTACAACTCCGACCGGCTAAGAGCATAGGTTCCACGCCTGCAAGGTGCACGAGGCGCGGCATGCCCGCCTCCAGAACTCCGTCGACCTCTTCGACTTCGAGGAGGAGTGAATGGTGAAGCTCAGCAGTTGTCAACGCATTCCGGTAAAGGCCCTTCCAATGATGTTGAGTGCCTTTTATTTATCTAGGTTTAATTTCCCACATGTACAAATGATGAATTATCTAGTTTACCATGAATGAAGTATCTATATAAAAAATACACGAGTATTTTTTAAATATCCGTATAATGTGCCACCGGGTTGTGGATATCGGATTCTACTAGAGTTGCTCAGACAAGATCAAACGGCTCGGTAGCACGTCCGTACATGTTTGACTGACAGTTCATATTACTATGTGGTGATGGCACACAAATTGATTACTTTTTTTTTGAACAAGACAAATTGATTACTGGAGTAGGTGTACGACGCAAGGAAGTGCAATTTCGACATATCGTCCTTTGCGTCGAGATGCCAACGCGTGGTCGTACCTCCGGCATCCGGATTTTCTACTGAAATCCAACACTGGTTTTGGGAGGAAGCGTAGGAGCGCTTGGCCCAAATTTTCGTCTCGTGCGGTGACGCTTCACTTGAACGACTGGTTTCTGAGGTATATTCCCTACCCACAGGGATATTCCTTACGCTGGTCTTCTGCGCAAGATATGGAGCTCGTTTGCTGCACGAGAAAAATGTCGAAAAAGTGTAGGATTTCACGGTTGACGGTCAAAGAAGATTTGCCACCCGTCGCTGCGGCTTTTGCTCGGGCGCGGCTGCACCTGGGAGAGGCGACGACGACGAAGAAACCGGCCGCGGCGACGGCACGCACGAGGACGGCGTCCGGAACTGGGGAAGGCCGTAGCTCGTCTTGCTTCTCCTGGATTTTTCTCGTTAGGCATCTCCAGCGGCGCGACGCATTTCGGACTCCAAACGGCGTCGTGTCTGTTTGCGTCGGCCCAAACCGTCGAAATCGTTCGGGCTTCCGTTTGCATCGGGTGGTTCCAGTGGCATGACGCATTTTTATTTATTCATGAAGCCATAATTTACATTAATAAAAAACATAAATAAGCCATAAAAGCGTGCTAAAAGTAGGTGCTGCCTACTGGTCGTCGTCGTTGACGAGGTCAATGAACTCCGACGTCGGCCATGGAAGCTTGTACGCCGGCGGTGGAGGAGGTACCGCCGCATGGGCAGGAGGCTGTGGCCAGGGATCCCACGCCGGAGTAGCAGGCGGAGCATGGTCGTTGGAACGTGTCGGCGTGGCCGGAGGAGTCGCCGGCCCCCCCTGCGCGAGCGCTGACTCGCGAGCTGGATTGCGAGCCCGTCCCACAAAGCGAGCTCGTTGAGCTCGTCCTGCTCGCTGTTGGCCAGTGCCATGGCAATGGCCTCCTCCTCGGAAATGTCCGGCGGCTGGGTCTCCGGATCCCACGCCGGCCCGCCGTCGTCGTGGTCGTAGTGTGCCATGTTCACGTCCTCGTCCTCGTCGGCGTCCTCGTCCGCATCCTCCTGGTCGTTCTCTTCTTCTTCTGCAGCGATCTCGCGCTCGAAGTAGTCTACGTCGCCGAGGTAGCCAGCGCGGCGGCGCGCATCGAACTCCCACGACCCGAATGAATTCCAGTTGTAGGAGTTCAGCGCGCCGGATCCTCCCGCAAATCCGGCGGCAAGATCGCTCGGCGGCGGCGCACCTCGTCCCGCCGCTCTCGGCCCTCGCGCGGCACGGGGGGAACCGTCACGCGCCTCGAGTTGAGGTACCAGCCCCCTCCCGGCAAGTTCGCGTCCGGCCATGGTACCGGCCGGTTTTCCTCCCATAGCTGCCGCGCGAAGTCGACGCGGACGTACCGGCCGACTCGTGCCTTCTTGCCGGACCGCGAGCCGCTAGATTCGTGGTCGTTCTTGGTCTTGCGGAATGGCCATCATTTATTCCCCATGGCGTCGGTAGGGTGGATAGTGTGGGATGTGCCAATGGTTTGGTCGGGGAAATAGCCGCCGGCAGCGTCCCTTTAAGAGACTCGGACGCCATCTCACCTTCAATGGTCTGCCACTGCAACGCCGCCTAGCTGCGCATGCTCGCGGAAGCCGAGGCGCGCCATTAACGCGGCCCTGCAAAAGCTGCAGCGCGCCGGCCGCAAGTAATGCCGCGGAAGACGAAGCAGTTGTGTCCCTGCCAGGCGGGCCCGTGAGAGGACCGAGCGGACACTTTGCGCATCCGCAGAGACGCAAACCTAGCGCATATTTGGGCCAGGTTTGCGTCTCCGCGGACCCCCGGTCACTATGCGTCGTGCCGCTAGAGATAGTGCCAGACGCATTTCCGGTCACGGCGCGCCGCTGGAGATGCCCGTAGGAGCACAATTCTTCTTCTTTTTGAAACAGTCTATTATTCTATAAGGGATCTTCTCTTCAGGCATTAATTCGTCCAAACGTTTGATACCCGCGGTCACCCAAAGGTGAGCTTCCCTCTCAATATTGTCGAGGTCGGTTGAAGCAGGGAGCGTGCTTGTTATGAAAGACGTCCTCATTGCGCTCGTTCTAAATTTCCCGTGAAGTGAGCAACGTGAGCAATGCTAAGGGCATCTCCAACCGGGCGACCCATCCCGCGCCCGCGCGTCCGGATGGGTCGAAACGGACAAAACCGTGGCCCAGCGCGCGGACCCATCCCTAAAACGGATGGCCGCGGCGTCCGGAACGACCCAAACCCGGCCCAAATCTTGGACGAGTTTGCGTGGCTGATGCATGTAGTTGACACGTCCGTTGGGAACCCCAAGAGGAAGGTGTGATGCGCACAGCGGCAAGTTTCCCTCAGTTAGAAACCAAGGTTTAATCGAACCAGTAGGAGTCAAGAAGCACGTTGAAGGTTGATGGCGGCGGGATGTAGTGCGGCGCAACACCGAGAGATTCCGGCGCCAACGTGGAACCTGCACAACACAACCAAAGTACTTTGCCCCAACGAAACAGTGAGGTTGTCAATCTCACCGGCTTGCTGTAACAAAGGGTTAACCGTATTGTGTGGAAGATGATTGTTTGCAAGAACAGTAAAACAAGTATTGCAGCAGATTTGTATTTCAGTATAAAAGAATGGACCAGGGTCCACAGTTCACTAGAGGTGTCTCTCCCATAAGATAAAAGCATGTTGGGTGAATAAATTACAGTCGGGCAATTGACAAATAGAGAGGGCATAACAATGCACATACATGTCATGATAAATATAGTGAGATTTAATTGGGCATTACGACAAAGTACATAGACCGCTATCCGAACATGCATCTATGCCTAAAAAGTCCACCTTCGAGTTATCGTCCGAACCCCTCCCAGTATTAAGTTGCTAACAACAGACAATTGCATTAAGTATTGCGCGTAATGTAATCAATAACTACATCCTCGGACATAGCATCAATGTTTTATCCCTAGTGGCAACAACACATCCATAACCTTAGAGGTTCTTGTCACTCCTCCAGATTCACGGAGACATGAACCCACTATCGAGCATAAATACTCCCTCTTGGAGTTAATAGCGAAAACTTGGCCAGAGCCTCTACTAATAACGGAGAGCATGCAAGATCTTAAACAACACATAGGTAATAACTTGATAATTAACATAACATAGTATTCTCTATCCATCGGATCCCGACAAACACAACATATAGCATTACGAGATAGATGATCTTGATCATGTTAGGCAGCTCACAAGATCCAACAATGAAGCACAATGAGGAGAAGACAACCATCTAGCTACTGCTATGGACCCATAGTCCGAGGGTGAACTACTCACTCATCACTCCGGAGGCGACCATGGCGGTGAAGAGTCCTCCGGGAGATGAATCCCCTCTCAAGCAGGGTGCGGAGGAGATCTCCGGAATCCCCAGAGATGGGATTGGCGGCGGCGCGCTCGATAAGGTTTTCCGTATCGTGGCTCTCGATGCTGGGGTTTCGCGACGGAGGCTTTAAGTAGGCGGAAGGGCAACGCGGGGGCCACACGAGGGCCCCACACCATAGGTCGGCGCGACCGGGGCACGGGTCGCGCCGCCCTAGTGTGGCGGCGCCTCGTGGCCCCACTTCGACTCCTCTTCGGTCTTACGGGAAGCTTCGTGGCAAAATAGGACCACCGGGCATTGATTTCGTCCAATTCGAGAATATTTCGTTACTAGGATTTACGAAACCAAAAACGACATAAAACGACAAGAATCGGCTCTTCGGCATCTTGTTAATAGGTTAGTTCCGGAAAATGCACGAATATGACATAAAGTGTGCATAAAACATGTAGATATCATCAATAATGTGGCATGGAACATAAGAAATTATCGATACGTCGGAGACGTATCGGCATCCCCAAGCTTAGTTACGCTCGTCCCAGCAGGGTAAAACAATAACAAAGATAATTTCGAAGTGACATGCCATCATAACCTTGATCATACTATTTGTAAACATATGTAATGAATGCAGCGATCAAAACAATGGTAATGACATGAGTAAACAAGTGAATCATAAAGCAAAGACTTTTCATGAATAGTACTTCAAGACAAGCATCAATAAGTCTTGCATAAGAGTTAACTCATAAAGCAATAAATCAAAGTAAAGGTATTGAAGCAACACAAAGGAAGATTAAGTTTCAGCGGTTGCTTTCAACTTATAACATGTATATCTCATGGATAATTGTCAACATAGAGTAATATAACAAGTGCAATATGCAAGTATGTAGGAATCAATGCACAGCTCACACAAGTGTTTGCTTCTTGAGGTGGAGAGAGATAGGTGAACTGACTCAACATAAAAGTAAAAAGAATGGTCCTTCAAAGAGGAAAGCATCGATTGCTATATTTGTGCTAGAGCTTTTATTTTGAAAACATGAAACAATTTTGTCAACGGTAGTAATAAAGCATATGAATTATGTAAATTATATCTTACAAGTTGCAAGCCTCATGCCTAGTATACTAATAGTGCCCGCACCTTGTCCTAATTAGCTTGGACTACCGGATCATCGCAATACACATGTTTTAACCAAGTGTCACAATGGGGTACCTCCATGCCGCCTGTACAAAGGTCTAAGAAGAAAGCTCGCATTTTGGATTTCTCGCTTTTGATTATTCTCAACTTAGACATCCATACCGGAACAACATGGACAACAGATAATGGACTCCTCTTAAATGCATAAGCATGTGGCAACAATTATTATTCTCATATGAGATTGAGGATATATGTCCAAAACTGAAACTTCCACCATGAATCATGGCTTTAGTTAGTGTTCTTCTCTAACAATATGCATGCTCCAACCATTAAGGTGGTAGATCTCTCTTACTTCAGACAAGACGGACATGCATAGCAACTCACATGATATTCAACAAAGAATAGTTGATGGCGTCCCCAGAAAACATGGTTATCGCACAACAAGCAACTTAATAAGAGATAAAGTGCATAAGTACATATTCAATACCACAATAGTTTTTAAGCTATTTGTCCCATGAGCTATATATTGCAAAGGTGAATGATGGAATTTTAAAGGTAGCACTCAAGCAATTTACTTTGGAATGGCGGAGAAATACCATGTAGTAGGTAGGTATGGTGGACACAAATGGCATAGTGGTTGGCTCAAGGATTTTGGATGCATGAGAAGTATTCCCTCTCGATACAAGGTTTAGGCTAGCAAGGTTATTTGAAACAAACACAAGGATGAACGGTGCAGCAAAACTCACATAAAAGACATATTGTAAACATTATAAGACTCTACACCTTCTTCCTTGTTGTTCAAAACTCAATACTAGATATTATCTAGACTCTAGAGAAACCAAATATGCAAACCAAATTAGCAAGCTCTAAGTGTTTCTTCATTAATGGGTGCAAAGTATATGATGCAAGAGCTTAAACATGAGCACAACAATTGCCAAGTATCAAATTATCCAAGACATTTTAGAATTACTACATGTAGCATTTTCCAATTCCAACCATATAACGGCTTAACGAAGAAGAAACTTCGCCATGAATACTATGAGTAAAGCCTAAGGACATACTTGTCCATATGCTACAGCGGAGCGTGTCTCTCTCCCATACAGTGAATGCTAGGATCCATTTTATTCAAACAAAACAAAAAAACAAAAACAAACCGACGCTCCAAGCAAAGCACATAAGATGTGGCCGAATAAAAATATAGTTTCAGGGGAGGAACCTGATAATGTTGTCAATGAAGAAGGGGATGCCTTGGGCATCCCCAAGCTTAGACGCTTGAGTCTTCTTAG
>NC_061512.1:65823826-65843963 GCF_022539505.1 Lolium rigidum | reverse complement strand
GGTTAGGCCCATGGGCGACGAAAAATACCCCTTAGCGGACGATTTTGAGACGTTGTCTATCAGAACTTTTCTTGTAGTGATCTTGCCCCGCTGAATGGTGCGACAGTCATCATTGGTGATCCCTCGATAGAGCTCCAACAAGTCCCGAGGGTTGTCATCAATCCTCCTCGTTGTACCTACAGGGGCAATATCCAATGCACGACAAAATGTTTCCAATTCCATAGTAATAGGGTTATCATAAATCTTGAATGCAACTGTCGGCTCATATTGCGTGTTTTGGAACTTGAAGCTCTCGACAAAGATTTTGGTGAGCATGTAGTATTGCTCCCTTTCATCTCCCACGTAGGTGGCTAAACCCGCCTCGTTGACAAGGGTAAAGAAATCATCCAATATCCCCGCATTTGTCGGAAAATCATAACATGGGAAGGATGAAGCATTAGGAGCCCCATTGTCCTCTTCGGCGCGAAGCTAGGCGCGATGATATCCTCATTGTACGATCGCCTAATTTGGGTGGCGGTCCTAGAAGGCCTCCCGGTGCTGGTTGTTCCTTTCTTGAACAATTCTCCAAATTTGAACTTCTTCATCTCTTTTCTGAAATTTTCAACAAACAATATAAAACTTGATTTGGTGACATATAATTGACGGAAACTACCATAGGAACTTGCTAGAGTACTAATCATGCATCAAAACTAGTTTCTACCACTTAGAACAAGCATGCAAGCTCACTAAACATGTTACCTACAGCAGCAAAATATTCAAGATATACTCAACCAAACAAAATTCTACTTGGATATTCGAAGGAGTCACATATCGGAGAGCAAATGTGCCAAATTTCAGACAGAAATCTGGGCTGAGCAAAGAGATCGAGAAATCCTGAGCTCTTGAGCAAAAACGCGAGTGAGAGAAAGTTGGTTCGAGTTTTTTCGGGAGAGAGAAGATGCTGGGAGAAAGAGATAAAGAAGTGGGGCAAGGAGGGGCCCACACCACAGGGTGGCGCGCCCACCTCCTTGGCCGCGCCGGCCTGTGGTGTGGCACCCTGTGGTGCCCCACAGGTCATCCTCTGGTACTCCCAGGTGCCTCATCGAAAAATAGGACCAACGGTGTAATTTTCGCGAATTTTTCAAACCTTTGAAAAATGCACATTTCTGGGTATTAAGTTTATTATTACTGGCCAGGAAATTTTTTGAAATCTCTAATCAACTAAGGAACTTTGCAAATTAAAAGTGCTACAGCAACTAGAGCAAGTGGAGGAAGAAAGAGATGTTGTTTACCTCCTCTATGCATATAAAAAGTATTTGTTAACAAGGTTGATCAAGTCTTGCCACCAAATAAATTTTACATAGCATATGAAGAAATAAACCTCAAATCAATCATGTTACCTTGAATTGTATTGATATGGATCCAATCACAAGAGTTTGATATTCTTCTTTAGGCTCATATATAGGACAATCGATGGTTCCAACTTTGATAGTTCTCATATTAGAAATAGTATTAACTCCGCACGCTTTTTCAATCCTCTTGGGGAAATAGACGGTGTGTTCCTTATCATCAACATTGAAAGTAACCTTTCCTTTATTGCAATCAATAACAGCCCCTGCGGTGTTAAGAAAAGGTCTCCCAAGAATAATAGGCATATTATCATCTTCGAGCATTTCCAACACAACAAAATCAGCTTAATATCAAGCGCTTATTAGTAACTTGAACAGAACATCCTCACATATACCAACAGGAATAGCAGTAGATTTATCAGCCATTTGCAAAGATATATCAGTAGGGTATCAACTTATCTAAGTAAAGTCTCTTATAAAGAGAAAAAGGCATAACACTAACACCGGCTCCCAAGTCACATAGAGCAGCTTTTAACATAATTATTCTTAATAGAACAAGGAATAGTAGGTATACCGGGTCGCCCAACTTCTTTGGAACTTTGCCATTGAAAGAGTAATTAGCAAGCATAGTGGAAATTTCCTCATTGGGGATTTTCCTTTTGTTAGTAACAATATCTTTCATATACTTTGAATAAGGAGGCAATTTAATAGCATCAGTCAAAGGGATTTGTAAGAATAAAGGTTTCATCCAATCACAGAATTTATTATAGTGTTGTTCTTCCTTTGATTTTAGTTTCTTAGCAGGAAAAGGCATTTGCTTTTGAACCCAAGGTTCTCTTTCATTACCATGTTTCTCAGCAATAAAATCTTCTTTAGTGTACTTTTTATTTTTAGCATGCTTTTCGAGTTCTTCTTCAACCTCTTCTTTGTCGGAGTATCATTCTTATCATTATCTTTATCATGTTCATTACCACTTTCGCTCACAGCATCGAAATAGAAATACTATTAGGATCATTAACGAGTTCGAGAGGATTCTACAACATTCTTATGTTTCTTTTTCTTTTTCTTAGATGGAGCACTAGTTTTAGTTCGTTGAGAATCTTGTTCAACTCTTTTGGGATGCCCTTCAGGATATAGAGGATCCTGGGTAGAGACACCACCTCTAGTTGTTACTTCATAAGCATGTTTTTCTTTAGCATTATTTCCTAACAAGTCATTTTGCACTTTAGTGAGGTGATCAATTTGAGTTTGAACCATATGAAAATGTTTAACAAGCATCTTAACATCATTGGAGGTTCTCTCCACAATATCATGCAATTTACTAATAGCTTGAGAATTTTCCATTAGATGATTCTCTACTCTCATATTAAAATTTTCTTGCTTAACAATATAATTATCAAACTCATCTAAGCATTGCGCAGGAGGTTTTGAATACTGAATATCTTCCCTAGTAAAGCGCTGAAGGGAGTTTACCTCAATCATGGATGAAGGGGGAATTATCTCACATATATCTTCTATGGGAGGAAGATTCTTCACATCTTCGCATTTAATACCTTTCTCCTTGAGAGACTTCTTGGCTTCCCTCATATCTTCATCATTCAATTTAATTAAACCCCTCTTCTTCAATATTGGCGTTGGAGTTGGTTCAGGCGTAGTCCAATCATCATGATTCCGGCCTATTTTAGCCAATAATTCTTCAGCTTCGTCCGGAGTTCTTTTCCCGAAAACACAACCAAGCACAACTACCCGGGTATGCCCTAGACTCAATGGTTAGTCCACTATAAAATATATCAAGTAAATCATGCTTTTCCAAATCATGGTCGGCCGAGCTCTAATAAGAGAGCAAAATCTCGCCCAAGCCTCGTGCAATTTCTCTCCATCTCCCCGATCAAAATTATAAATTCTCTCGCAAAGCAGCATGTTGAGCACTAGCAGGAAAGTATTTCCGGAAGAAAACATCAAGCAATTCTTTTGGACTTTTAATAGAACTAGGTGGCAAACTATTATACCAAGTTTTAGCGTCATCCTTTAATGAGAATGGAAAGATTTTAGCAACAAAGTAAGTACGCTTCTTAACATCATCGAAAAACAAACTACTCAGAGTAGATAACTCAATCATGTGTTCAACAGCACTTTCTTTTTAAGTACCACAAAAGGGTGTTTTCTCAACAATAGCTATATGAGATAGATCAAGAGAAAAATCATAATCTTTATCCTTAATGTTTATAGGAGATGTGGCAAATTTAGGATCGTGAGACAGCTTTATATCTAACAAAGCATGTTCTCGCAAGCAACTTTTTAATTTTTCTTGCTTCGAGTAGTAGCATTGCATTTTTCAATAAAATCATCATCAAGTTCCACATAATCTTCATCAAGATCATCACTAGAGTATTCAAGTTCAGTGTGAATTAACAGGTGTAGTAACATCGGAGTTTCAAGTATTTTCAATTTGTCTAGACCTAGCAATTGTAGCATCTAGAAAAGTTCCCAATGAACCACTATCATCAAGCACAAGCAGAAGCATCATCAATATTATAAGAGGAATTTTCAGATTCAGCGAAGTACCAAGCATTTGAAGCTTGTGGTGGTGAAACAAGTTTACTTATCACAGATGGTGAATCAAGAGCAGCAGAGGTACTCAGAGTTGTACCTTTTCTTGTAGTGGATGGTAATATGGAGACCTTAGTATCGCGAGGTTTACCCATGATGGAGAATTTGCAGCGAACAATATCAATCCAAGTGAATTTCCAAATAAAGCTATGCTCCCCGGCAACGGCGCAAGAAAATAGTCTTGATGACCCACAAGTATAGGGGATCGCAACAGTCTTCGAGGGAAGTAAAACCCAATTTATTGATTCGACACAAGGGGAGACAAAGAATACTTGAAAGCCTTAACAGCGGAGTTGTCAATTCAGCTGCACTGGAAACGGACTTGCTCGCAAGAGTTTATCGAGTAGTAACAGCTTTTATAGCAGTAGCAGTAGTGAAATAACAGCAGCAGAGTAACAGAGACAGCAGTAGTAATTATAGTAAACAGCAGGATTAAAATACTGTAGGCACGGGGACGGATAACGGGCGTTGCATGGATGAGAGAAACTCATGTAACAATCATAGCAGGGCATTTGCAGATAATAATAAAACGGTATCCAGGTACTAATCAATCAATAGGCATGTGTTCCAATTATAGTCGTACGTGCTCGCAATGAGAAACTTGCACAACATCTTTTGTCCTACCAGCTCGGTGGCAACCGGCCTCTAGGGAAACTATCGGATATTAAGGTACTCCTTTTAATAGAGTACCGGAGCAAAGCATTAACACTCCGTGAACACATGTGATCCTCACATCACTACCATCCCTCCGGTTGTCCCGATTTCGTCACTTCGGGGCCATTGGTTCCGGACAGCGACATGTGTATACAACTTGCAGGTAAGACCATAAACAATGAATATCATGATGAAACAATAACATGTTCAGATCTGAGATCATGGCACTCGGGCCCTACCGACAAGCATTAAGCATAACAAGTTGCAACAATATCATCAAAGTACCAATTACGGACACTAGGCACTATGCCCTAACAATCTTATGCTATTACATGACCAATCTCATCCAATCTCTACCATCCCCTTCGGCCTACAGCGGGAGAATTACTCACACATGGATGGGGGAAACATGGCTGGTTGATGGAGAGGCGTTGGCGGTGATGGCGGCGATGATCTCCTCCAATTCCCCGTCCCGGCGGGGTGCCAGAACGGAGACTTCTGGCTCCCGAGACGGAGTTTCGCGATGTGGCGGCGTTCTGGAGGGTTTCTGGCGACTTCGACTTCTCTCCGTGCGTTTTTAGGTCGAGGCCGATAAATAGTCCGAAGGAGGGCGTCGGAGGCCTGCCGAGGGGGCCACACCATAGGGTCGCGCGGGCCCCCCCTAGGCCGCGCCGCCTTATGGTGTGGGGCCCTCGGGCCTCCACTTGATTTGTCCTTCTGGCTCCGTCGCATGCTCGGGAAAATAGGGCCTTCCGTCAAAATCCCGAGGTTTTTCCCGAAAGTTGGATTTCTGCACAAAAACGAGACACTGTAACGAGTTCACTGAAAACAGCGTTAGTCCGTGTTAGTTGCATCCAAAATACACAAATTAGAGGCAAAACAATAGCAAAAGTGTTCGGGAAAGTAGATACGTTTTGGACGTATCAACTATGCATGAGGCTTGCAACTTATAGGATATCTTATACATAACACATATGCTTTATTACTACCGTTGACAAAATTGTTTCCATGTTTTCAAAATTAAAGCTCTAGCACAAAAATAGTAATCCTTGCTTCCCTCTGCGAAGGGCCTTTCTTTTACTTTATGTTGAGTCAGTTTACCTACTTCTTTCTATATTAGAAGCAAACACTTGTATCAACTGTGTGCATTGATTCTTACATGTTTACCTATTGCACTTGTTATATTACTTTGTGTTGACAATTATCCATGAGATATACATGTTGAAGTTGAAAGCAATCGCTGAAACTTATATCTTCCTTTGTGTTGCTTCAATGCCTTTACTAAGAATTTATTGCTTTATGAGTAACTCTTATGCAAGTCTTATTGATGCTTGTCTTGAAAGTATTATTAATGAAAAGTCTTTGCTATATGATTCAGTTGTTTACTCATTGTCTTCACCATTGCTTCGAATCGCTGCATTCATCTCATATGCTTTACAATAGTATTGATCTAGATTATGATAGCATGTCACTTCGAAATTATCCTTGTTATCGTTTACCTACTCGAGGGCGAGTAGGAACTAAGCTTGGGGATGCTTGATACGTCTCAAACATATCTATAATTTCTGACGTTCCATGCTAGTTTTATGACAATACCTACATGTTTTGTTCACACTTTATATCGTTTTGATGCATTTTCTGGAACTAACCTATTAACGAGATGCCGAAGTGCCAGTTGCTGTTTTCTGCTATTTTTGGTTTCAGAAATCCTAGAAAGGAAATATTCTCGGAATCGGACGAAATCAACGCCCAATATCTTATTTTTCTCGGAAGCTTCCGGAACACCGGAGAGGGTCCAAAGGAGGGGCCCAGGGCCACCACACATGGTGGTGGCGCGGCCCAAGGGGGGCGCGCCCCCCTGTTGTCTGGCTGCCCCAGACCCCCTCCGACTCCGCCTCTTCGCCTATTTAAGTCGTCCTGACCTAAATCTTCGAGACGGATTGACGAAACACCAGAAAACCTTCCAGAGCCGCCGCCATCGCGAAACTCCAATTCGGGGGACAGAAGTCTCTGTTCCGGCACCCTGCCGGGACGGGGAATTGCCCCCGGAGTCACCTCCATCGACATCACCGCCATCTTCATCACCATGGCTATCTCCTATGATGAGGAGGGAGTAGTTCTCCTCCGAGGCTGAGGGCTCTACCGTAGCTATGTGGTTCATCTCTCTCTTTGTGATCTAGTTGAATATCATCTATGTGCTACTCTAGTGATGTTATTAAAGTATTCTATTCCTCCTCCATGATGTAATGTTGACAGTGTATGCATCATGTAGTACTTGGCGTAGTTTATGATTGTAATCTCTTGTAGATTATGGAGTTAACTATTACTATGATAGTATTGATGTGATCTATTCCTCCTTTCATAGTCTGACGGTAACAGTGTGCATGCTATGTTAGTACTCGGTATAATTGCGTTGGTCTATCATGCACTCTAAGGTTATTTAAATATGAACATCGAATGTTGTGGAGCTTGTTAACTCCGGCATTGAGATGCTCTTGTAGCCCTACACAATTAATGGTGTTCATCATCCAACAAGAGAGTGTAGAGTGGTTTTATTATGTGATCGATGTTGAGAGTGTCCACTAGTGAAAGTATGATCCCTAGGCCTTGTTTCCAAATACTGCAATCATCGATTATTTACTGTTTTACTGCATCTTTACTTCCTGCAATATTACTACCATCAACTGCACGCCAGCAAGCTATTTTTTGGCGCCGTTACTACTGCTCATATTCATTCATACCACATGTGTTGTACTATCTCTTTGCCGAACTAGTGCACCTATACATCTGACAAGTGTATTAGGTGTGTTGGGGACACAAGAGACTTCTTGTATCGTGATTGCAGGGTTGCTTGAGAGGGATATCTTTGACCTCTTCCTCCCTGAGTTCGATAAACCTTGGGTGATTCACTTAAGGCAAATTTGCTGCTGTTCTACAAACCTCTGCTCTTGGAGGCCCAACACTGTCTACAGGAATAGAAGCGTGCGTAGACATCAGTCATCTTTGTTGTCGTCGCGATAGGCTTGCATCATGCGGAGGAACTACAACCAAAATGGGGCGCAAAGTAAGGAAAATACTTGGTCGGCAAGCGAAGGACAGATTGTGGCTTAGTCGGCGAGGGAGGTGCCACTCGGCCGTGGAAGCCCAGTGTGGCCGACGAGTTGACGCCCGACGAAGAGAGCCAACGAGCGGACAGCGACGGCGTGACTCCTTCCAAGACAACGTCCATATACGCCTTCGCCTTGGCGGCCTGGGACTGGTTCTCCCTCACGTGGCGGTCACTCGAGACCACCACGCGCCGCTGGATGTCCAACGCCCACATCGCAGACGTCCACCCCTTCTGTCGCGTCTTCTCCTTCCGTGGCTTCTTCTGCTTCAGATCGACAAGGTGGGGTCCGGCAAACTTTTTCAGCGGCATCTCGGCGCCGAGAGGCTAGCATGAGAGTGGGGGGAATGGCGGGAGCGTCGGCGGTTGGGCGGGTTAATGGGAAAGAAAGAGCGGGAAAAGAAAAAATGGAGCCAAAAACTTTTTCTCTCGCCGACACGGGTGGCCCACCCATTTTTCAGCATCCACCAGCACCCCTGCTAGGCCCTCGGTGGGTTGGGATTGGGCCAGTTTTTTCCGCCGGCACCCCACATAGCCGTTTGGGGAGGCTTCCGAGTGGAGGCCGAGTGAAGATGCTCTTAGAGGAACCAAAAGGGGGCGTTCAGGGCTCCATGAAATCTATGCCGGTCGGGTTGGTGGAAATACAAAATCAGTTTGAATATAAAGTTTAGTTAAATATTACTTAGTTTGAATTATGTTCAAAAATTATATACTTATAGCATCTCCAGTCGCGTCCCCCAAACGGCGTTTGGGGGACGGCGGACAAGAAATGGAGAAAATCGCGTCCCAGTCGCGTCCCCCAAAGCTAAATAGCGCCTCATTTTGTGTCCGGCGTCCCCGGTAGAGACTCTATGTATAGAGTCTCTACCGGGGACGCCGGACACAAAATGAGAGCCCATATGCATGCATGCAGCCCCTAGTCCCCACATGCCATTCTCTTTCCCCACACTTTCTCTCACCTACTTTTCCCACATGGGGTGGTCCCTTCTATTAAAATGCATGCATCCGGACGCTGTTTGAGGGACGCGGCTGGAAAGGGTCTCTTTTCCGTACGTATTTTTGATCTTTTTTTGTCCGGCGCGGTCCTAAACGTGCCCCAAATCATTTGTGTCGGACGTTTTTTGAGGGACGCGACTGGAGATGCTCTTAAACTTTGGAACGAAGCTAGTATGAAGTGCACCAATGTACTAAGGTGTAATATGCCAGGTTATGGGGTTACAAAAATAGAGGAATCAGATGTGTGCATTGCATTCATGCATATAAAATCTGGGGAATTTTCGCGCTTTAAAGTAAAACAGTCACAGTAACTGAAGTTTCACTTGACCTTGGTGGAATTGAAGTAGCTCATCAAGTCAAGCGCTACAAACCTCAATGTGACTTTGATAAAACCTTGTTTTGGGTAGAGATGATTTGATCTAAGGGGTTAGATCAAATGGAACTAATAATCAACACAACAACACTTTACTCAATGATCAATTGCTTGATCTTATAAAAGATCATAATATGGAATTCCCTGCCATAACATATGAACCTACAATTAATTGGAAATCAAGTAACAATAATTGGGAAACCATTCTTCACTTATCTTTTCCATGTCTTAAACTAATCCTTAATCCTACCCTGAACCTTGATGTCTACGGGAGCTTCTATTCTTGTAGACAGTTATGGGCCTCCAAGAGCAGAGGTTTGTAGAACAGCAGCAAGTTTCCCTTAAGTGGATCACCCAAGGTTTATCGAACTCAGAGAGGAAGAGGTCAAAGATATCCCTCTCATGCAACCCTGCAACCACAAAGCAAGAAGTCTCTTGTGTCCCCAACACACCTAATAGGTGCACTAGTTCGGCGAAGAGATAGTGAAATACAGGTGGTATAAATAAGTATGAGCAAAGGGCAACGGCACTGTAAAAGTGCTTTGCCCAGGACGATAAACAAGCAGTAGTAACGCAGCCAGTAGTAACGCAAGTAAAACAAGAAACAAGCAGCTGATAGCGATATTTAGGAACAAGGCCTAGGGATTAGACTTTCACTAGTGGACACTCTCAACATCGATCACATAACAGAAAAGATAAATGCATACTCTACACTCTTGTTGGATGATGAACACATTGCGTAGGATTACACGAACCCTCAATGCCGGAGTTAACAAGCTCCACAATTCAATGTTCATATTTAAATAACCTTAGAGTGCAAGAAAGATCGACACGACTAAACCAAGTACTAACACAACATGCACACTGTCACCTTCACACTATGTAGGAGGAATAGATCACATCAATACTATCATAATGATAATTAACTCCACAATCTACAAGAGATCATGATCATAGCATATGCCAAGTACTAACACGGATGCACACACTGTCACCATTACACCGTGCAGGAGGAATAAACTACTTTAATAACATCACTAGAGTAGCACATAGATAAATTGTGATACAAAACACATTGCAATCATAAAGAGTAAAGAGATATAAATAAGCACTTCACTACGCCATTCATAACAGTGAGTAAGTATTCTGTGAAATATAGCCTAAGAGACCCACACGGTGCACACACTGTCACCTTTACACACGTGGGACAAGGAGTCTCCGGAGATCACATCAGTAAAACTCACTTGACTAGCATAACGACATCTAGATTACAAGCATCATCATATGAATCTCAATCATGTAAGGCAGCTCATGAGATTATTGTATTGAAGTACATAGGAGAGAGATGAACCACATAGCTACCGGTACAGCCCCGAGCCTCGATGGAGAACTACTCCCTCATGGGAGCAGCAGCGGTGATGAAGATGGCGGTGGAGATGGCAGCGGTGGAGATGAAGAAGCCTTCCGGGGGCACTTCCCCGCTCCGGCAGGGTGCCGGAACAGAGACTCCTGTCCCCCAGATCTTGGCTTCGCGATGGCGGTGGCTCTGGAAGGTTTCTGTGGGTTTCGTCCTTCGTATCAGGGTTTTCGCGACGGAGGCTTTAAATAGGCGAAGAGGCGGCGCAGGAGGGCTGAAGGGGCGACGACACTATAGGGCGGCGCGGCCAGGGCCTGGGCCGCGCCGGCCTATGGTCTGGGGGCCCGAGTGCCCCCCTCCGGTCCTTCTCGTGTGTTCTGGATGCTTCCGGTGAAAATAGGAACCCGGGTCTTGATTTCGTCCGATTCCGAGAATATTTCGTTACTAGGATTTCGAAACCAAAAACAGCGAGAAAACGAACCGGCACTTCGGCATCTTGTCAATAGGTTAGTTCCGGAAAACGCATAAATATGACATATAATGTGCATAAAACATGTTGATATCATCAATAATGTGGCATGGAACATAAGAAATTATCGATACGTCGGAGACGTATCAAACCTCATGGTGTTCATTTTACTTCATTATTGGAAACATAACAAGAAGATCAACCCTATAAATATATATCTGTCTATTCCAAGATATTATATTCAAACCATCATCTTTAAGAGAAACCTTAGGATATTATTCAAGACCTTCCCTAGAGAGAGAACCCATTTGTGTTAACCATAGATATTGGTGACCACATAATTATCCTTGGAGAATAACCCTAAGTTAGTAATGAAGTCCTTCCCAAGTGAGAGAGCCCATTCATATCAATTCTAGTTTTACCTATTATGGAATAAAGGACAATCTTTGAACTAAAGCATTGGGTTGTAAACCATTTCACCTTGGAGTGGTGAGATAACCAAATACCAAGTGGAATAAGACTATATCCATGACTTAGTGAAATAAGGAGTGGAATAATCCAACTAAGATAGACAATTGAATCTTTAGCTCAGTAACCTAAATAAATATTAGGAGAACACCATAAACCCTAGAATAAACCATTCCTATATGAGAGAAATCAAGATATGGAGTTACACTCAAGATAGTTGAGACAATATTTGTATTTGAGGGAGAGAACTATTCTTATACCCAGATGACCCTATCATCATTGTTTGAGAAGAACCATAGAAGAATATCCCAGGCATTCTCCTGGGATATAAACTAATGAGGCAATCATAGAAGTTCTATCCTAGAAAGTAAAATAGAAGTGCTATACATTAATTGATCAAGACAATGCTTGATCAGGGAACTGAGAAACCTAATTAATGAGAGATACCTTAGGAAGCCAAACCTTGATCATTATAAATTGAGTGATGATCATAAACCCTAAGAACTTAAGGTAGAGATATTAAGAACAAGTTGATCATGCCTAATCCATGATCATGCTCTTGATGTATGTGAGGATAAGTTAAACCCTACTAGGATAAGTAGATCTCATCCCCACATGAAATTATAGGGAGATCACTAGTAAGCAACCATATGCTTATATCCCAACCTTTACTTGTGAATCACTTGGTGATCACAAGTAGAATTCTACCACATCTACATTCCACTTATTTTCACTTAAGAACCACCAGAAAACATTAAGAGTCAAACTCTATACTCTAAATGGGGAGAAACCATCCATCCATATGACCAAAGTTAACTATAAAAAAGAACTACAACAACTTTAGTTACTTTAACAATAGATTAAGGATGTAATAGAAATCTATTGGTATAAGATAAAACCAATTCTCAAGTCCTTAGTAATTAAAGGAGAACAGAAACAATCAAGCAAATACCCATATTACCATGGTTAGGGGAGATTAAACCCTAGCAAGTGCAATATGGTGTCATCCCAACTCTACAAACTAGAAGTATACCTCAACCCTAGTTTATGTATCACTATGGTGATCATAATACAAACCAGGCCATAGTTGAGAGTCAAACCAATTGCCATTAGGTGAATCTCATTAGAACCCTAGGATTGCTCACAAACTACATCTTATGTTTCAATTATGAACCTAAGATTAACCTAGTATTAAATACCATAATTAAAATCATATGTGTGAACAACCACTTATCCTCATAAGTCAAAACCAAACTATGTTGAGAATAATGTTCACCCTAGGGCATTCAAGATAGAATTAATACAATTTATTAGCACATAGTTATGCACATAAAATAATAGGCAAGTGACAACCTTTTCAAATAGGAGGTCAAATCCTTAGAGATATTTTAACACATGAACTTATGCCATTAAGTCACCCCGATTGAAATTCATTAATAAGTATTACTTTGGGATTGTTTCATACAAAGTAATACCAACAAAACTCCATATATCACTAAGTAATAAAACTATCATATGGAAAACAATCTTTAACATTCTTAAAGATAATAGTCAAATTCATGTCCATATGGATATTTGAATACAAATCCCAATAATAACAACTAAACCAATGTTATAGTACCCACATTAAATTTTATAATACATTATCAAAGTGGATGATGAATCTTGGGCTATTCCTTGTATTATTCAATTAAGAAATACCTGCAACATAGAAAAAGATTCAAATTTAAATTTAAACCAGGATTTAAAATAGAATTTGAAAACAGAAAATAAAAACAGAAAAAAAAGAAAAGGGGAGAAAGGCCTTACCTGGCTACCTTGACCTAGCCAAGCCGACGCAGCCCACCAACCAGCCCAACACCATCACCACACAGCGGCCCAACGCCAGCCCAGCTTACCTCTTCGCTTAAAAAAAATCTGGGAGGCTCGTCCTCATCGTCTTCTCCCGCATGGAGGCCACCTCGATGCCGTGGCCAGCTCCCTCTCTCGCTGGCGAGCTCCCAGCGATCGGCGTCGTGACGAGGCACTCTCCGACGCCGTATAAAAGCCCGGGGACGAGCCCTAGCCTCGGTTTTCTTCCTCCTCCGCTTAATTCCCCCCAAACCGAAACCCTAACCGAGCCGGTCGGCGACCATCGCCGTCGACTGGGATGTCCCCGTGCCAAGCCGTGACCACCAGCAGCATCGCCGTCCTCTACTTGCTCAACCCAAGAGAGGAATCGAGCTGGGGAGGTCCACAGCACCTGCGCCGAGCTCATCTTCTCTGATGCCGGCCACCGTCGTCGCCGTTGATTTGGACCACCCTAAGCCTCGCCGACGAGCTCTACATGCTCCTGGTGAGCTCCTCAACCTCCTGGTGTGCACGCCTTGCGCGATTAGGCACCGTAGCTCCACCGCGTCGACCAACCCGTGAGCACTGCCGCCATTCCTCGCCGTCGGGCACGCTCCGGCGACCATACCGGAGCGGCGCCACCACTATGAGGCTCGCCTCGGCGTCCTCTTTCCAACAAGCACAGGCACAGCCTCGCGGGAACCCTGCATCGCCGGCGACGTCCACCTCTGGCCGCCAGTGAGGTACTTGGTTGCCACGTCGGCACCACGTGGCCGCCAACATGGACACGGCCCACCAGTCATGGACTGTGTGGGTGTCCTGTCCGTGTAGCTTTAGTTATTTTCAATTTAAATTCAAATCTCACAAATTGCTGCAACTTTATAGAAATAAATCAAATTCATTTCAATTCTGAAAAATACCAAATGTGATATCAAAATGATCCTAAAAATAAACTCTATCCAATAAAAATATAAAATGAAATTTTTATTATTAATAAAAATTTAATTACTTAATATTTGTTATTTAAGCCTTTAATATTAATTCTAAATTCAATTAAAATTCAATAATTAGTAAAATTTCTAAAAGTAAATAAAAATCAGTAAATAAATAAAGAAAACATTAAAACTAATTTTCTTTATTTATTATTTTTTAAATAATTATTAGAGAGATTTAAACCCTAATTAATAATTACCTAATTATTAATTATTGAAAAGTAATAAAATACCAAATCCAATATTATTATTTCAAAGTTATTAATAACTTCAAATTTATTAATGAAGTTATTAAGTTAGGAATTCAACAGTAATTATGCAACCCTAGTTCCATAAAGAAGAAAACTAGGAACTCATCATTTCATGTGTAAACCCAAAACCCTAATTCCCTAGAAACCCTAGCTCCACTATTTTATGTGTGAAACCTAAATTATTCCCCAAAACTAAACCCTAAGTAACATGTGATCATGTTACTTCATTAATAATCATAGATTCATATCTAGCAACTAAATACTAGTTCAAATCCACATAAAATATGGAGACCCTATCACTACTAATTAGCATCCCACGAGTTCATCTTCATCAGACCTAGATAATTAAGTAGGGTTAACCAAGTGTAAACCCTAGATCCTATTACCCAAGCCATCATCCTTATTCATTCTTATTTAGCATCACACCATTGTGATTAACCCTAACAACAACCAAACCTACTATTTTACTTTACATAACCCTGATCCACTAAACCCTACTAGTGTTGGATACCAATTATCAACCATCCTATTTAGAAGCCAATTATTCCTTACTTAACAGAACCAACAGTAAAATCCAGGCCACCTAAAACCTAATTGATATACATCTTCTTACTTAAGAAGTATGTTCTTCGAAAGTTATTCTTTTGAAGAAAATAAGGAATCATCATCAACCCTGCTTATAAGGACCAATAAAACCTAGCCAGCTATCATTAGCAAGATAAACCAACCTTGACAACAACCATGTATAATGAATTGCTTAGGATGCCTAGGCTTATCTTAACCTTACAAGCCCTAGGTGTTGATGAATCCAACTTTGTTGGGATCCATCTAATACCTATTCCAGCAACTACATGAAGCCATAGTCAACCATAGAAAACCACCCACTTAATTAACATACTTATTCTTTATTAAAGAACATGTTCTTCAAAAGTTATTCTCTTAAAGTATATGATAATTAATCATTAACCATGCCATATAGTACTAAACTGATCACTGTTCTTTACTTGTTAATATTATGCCAATTATCATTCTTTGTGTGCTCAATTAATTATTATGCTTTATTATCTACCTGTTTATAATGCCAAGTAATCACACCTGAATAAGAACCTTGTATGTGAATCACTCTAAAAGTGCAACACACCCTGAACCAATCATTACAACTCACTGATCCTAAATCATCGGGGTTATGTCACGCTTAGAGCGATTGCATCCCATACTTATGCATTATTGCATCCTTGCCAATCTTTTAAACATCGTCCTTACCGGACGATGATGCTATTTCAGAATTTGGAGTTATTGCGTATCGAAGACCTTGGCTGCATAATCTTGCAGTCAAGAAAGGCAAGTTCATCACTTGCTCATGTCATTTGAGTATTTCTATCAAATTACTTGCAAAGTACTATGGTTATCACTATTGCATAAAAACCAAAACCACTACTTTCATAACTATGAATATGACTATGTGGTGGGCAATGGAACCATGGATTGTGTTGATATGGTGGAGGTTCCATTGCAAGGGTTTATATCCATCTAGGATTAAACAACAAATGTCACCAGTGATTCTTGTGCCGTAATACCCGTGTTAACCATAAGATCCGGAGTGGGACGGAGTAGTCAAAAGTGTTTCCACCTCTCGTTCATCAACGGATGCGCTTACCGTAGCAGTTGTATACGGCGGAACAACCGGAGGGTGGGGATCCCATTCTAATTCCCCACGGTAATGCAATGCTTATCGTAGCGGTTGTGTCTTGCGGAACAACCGGAGGGTGGGGATCCCATTCTAATTCCCCACGGTAATGCGGTCTATGATGGGTTGCAGCTACGGCGTAGGAGTGTATGGTAGAGCCCGAGCATCGTCGTCGTGGTCGGGGTCCACCCTGAAATCTACGGGAATAATGGGACCGGCGTGGACCCAGGGTCGGGGCATGCAACAACGGGTGGGTGTTCGAGGTAGCGGAGGAACATGATTGGCTAGACCTTATACCGGGCCTCACACCAAAGGAAGTGTGGACGAGCTCGCAACTCGGTTGGCACCAAGGTTAAGATCTCTTATGGGTAAAGCAACACACCTCTGCAGAGTGTAGTGAATCGTGACCTGTCACTCCCTGTTCCGGGATATGGAACTGCGAACGCTGCCGGAAAGGAACTCCATGAAGTTCTAGTAAACCGGTGAAGGCTGACGGACATAGTTCTTCTGAATAAAAACAACCTCTTGAAGAAATGGTTATGAAAACCTGCATTGGTATTAGAATTTCTGGTCTAATGCCGTAGCTAGTGCATCAAACACCTCTTTCCTATAATGAACTTGTTGAGTACGCTCGTACTCATCCCACTCTTAAATCCCCTGCTTAGATATGGAGGCCACGAAGGAGGATCTACAGTACAACTCGAAGACCAAGGAGTCAACAACTACTTCAAGGGACAGGAACCTGTCGGAAGAGTCATATACCACATCCACCATGGAGAAAACCTAGATTCAGCAGTAGAAGGGAACTAGCTTCCTAAACCTAGCTCCTAGTTAGCTAGAATCTATTCTTAGCCTCTGCAGCTAGTTAAATACTCTACAAATAGAGTTCGTGATAAGACTAGACTACGAGTCGTTCTTCTGGAGTTTATTTGCAGATTTACCTCATTGTAAAGTAGGAGGTTGTGCTGATCTTATGTAACAGAGTCTGTATGTAATTCTATAGACATGCCTTGGACCCGCATATGTTTCTGTTGTACCACTCTGAGCGATATAATACTAGTGGAACGGTGTTTCATTGGTGTTATATCAGACTTGCATACTACACCATGCAGTGGTATGCCGGGTCTCCACATAAGGGCATCTCCAATGGGGCGACGCATTTCGGGCGTCCAAATTGTCCGCACGCGTCCGTTTGCGTCGTCCCGCGAAAGTCGAAATGGTCGCTAGGCGTAAATTGTCCGTTTACGTCGGGGGCAACCCCAACGGTCCGACGCATTTTGGAGAACTTAAGTAAAGGATGTATATATTGGTTGATCATGCCATGCAAAGTCGAATCGAACAAGTTCAAACAAATTTAACATACAAACTACGAGAACAAACGCGAGAACATACAAATTTTAAACTAAGTGATTCTTGTACTTCTTGTTAGAAGGCCCCGCCTCATCATCCTCACGGACGCGCTTCCTGCTCGTCACCTCCTCTGAAGAGGTACTGCAGGTCGACGCGTCCGACGAGCTTGAGTTCCCCTCCGACGAGTGGTCATTGGGGTCTTCCTCGTCGTCGGTGAACGGATGATGAGCCTCCGCGTGCGCCTGTGCCCTCGCCGGGGCCCTTGCCTCCTTTCTGCCATCGCGTCGTCGGCCGCCTCCAGCGCGTCCAGCCGTGTCCACCTTGCGTCTGAATCGTCCTCCTCGTCATGGCCGTCGAGGCCAACGGCGTTCCCCTCCTCCTCGCCCTTCGTCGACGGGGAGCTAGGGTTGCTCGGTGTGGCAGCCCTATCCCACCAATGCCGCCATCCCGGTGGCTTCCCCTCGTTGTCGGTGTCCGATGGCAACGACAAGTTGCTCATGGTGGCTAGCCGGTGTTGGAGAAGAAGATGAATGGCAGGTTGGAGATGAATTAGAGAAGGCGTAGAGGTTTTATTCGGCGGGGATTAATGGCGGCGTGTATAACGATGAGGTTTGTGGTTGCTCTTCCGCGGCGGTTCAGCGCTCCATTCCGGCGGTTGACGCGTCGATCAGCGCGGTTGCCACTCCGGCGGTTGCCCTCCCCAGCAGTCGTTTTGCTTTAATTCGCGTCGGCTCGAGTCAGGGTCGCTGCCAGGCGGGCCCATGGGAGAAGCGAGCGGACGCTCGGCGTGACCGTGCAGCGTCCGCGGAGACGAAAACGTGCCGCATATTTGCGCCACGTTTGCGTCTCCACAGACGGTCTAGACACCATGCGTCGCCCCGCTGAAGCAGGATGTAGGCGCATTTCCGATCCGCGCGACCGTAAATGGTGGCGCAACGTTCGAGATGTGCGTCGTCCCGTTGGAGATGGATATGGACTCGTCTTAGGGCATCTCCAGCGGCGCGACGCAAACGGACGCTGAGCGACCGTTTGCGTCCGCGTGGACCGGAAATGCGTCTGGCACCCTCTCCAGCGACGCGACGCAAAGTGACCGGGCCGTCCGCGGAGACGCGCGTCTCTGCGGACGCTCGGCGGACGCGCAAAGTGTCCGCTCGCTTCCCCACCGGGCCCGCCTGGCAGCGAGTCTGCATCGAGGGTATCGCTTTGGCAGTCAGCGCTTCCGCGTCTACGCCGCAGCCTTCGCCATCAATGGCGCGGCTGCCTGTTCTGCACGCGCACTGGCGGGCGGCGGCTGGGCTTCGGCGCCGCCTTCAATGGCATCGTATCCCGCGCGCGGCCGCCCCTAAAAGACCACCAGCCGCATTCCTTCTTCCCCCACACCTCCACTCGCACCACCGCCGCCGCAGCGCCATGGGGAAGAAGAACGACTTCGAGGCCTCCGGCAGCGGCAACAAGAGGGTTCCGCTCACCGTCACGCTGGGGAGGCTCATGCACGGCAAATGGATGTCGTGCGAGGCCTGGTCGGGCGTGCAACTGCCTGGCGGCTGGCGGCTCAGCTGCCGCCGGGTGCCCATCCCTCTCGTCCATGCACGCGAGCCTGATCGGACCGCGGAGATCCGGCGAAGGAGGCGGTACCTGTCGCCGGACCTCCGCGCCGATCCGGCGTACGCCATCGACTCCGACAGCTGGCGTACGTATCTGACAACCGAGACGGATAAGAGAAGAAGGGCGGGCTTCATGGGCGATAGGGATTTTCCCTTCGGGGCTGCACCGCCGACTCGTCCACGAAGACAGGAGGCGCCGAGGCGTCGTCAGCAGGCGCGCAGCACAACGACGACGACGACCACGGCGACGACGCCTACGTCGCCTACGACGACGAGGACGACTACATCGAGGCGCTCGCGTACCATAACGAGGAGGTGAAGGACGACAGCGACGACTACGTCGCGGCCGTCTTCCACGAATGGTAGCAGGCCGTGGCGGAGGGCCGCGTTTTCGAGTTCCCGGAGAACATGACGGACGACGAGATGGCGAAGCTCGGCGTCCTCGTCTCCGAAAACAAAAACGCATGTGCAGCCGCCGCTGCCCCGTTACGCCACCGGCGTCATGCCGCCGGGCCTGTCGGAGGATGAAGCCCTTCGACTGGCACTACAGGACTCGGCGGCGCCACAACCGTAGCCCTAGGCGCCTCCTCCACCGTCGCCACAGCCGCAGCCCTGGGCGCCTCCTCCACCGCCGCCACAGCCGCAGCCCTGGGCGCCTCCTCCACCGCCGCCACAGCCGCAGCCCTGTGCGCCTCCACCGCCGCAGCTCTGGGCGCCTCCACCGCCGCCACAACCGCAACTCTGGGCGCCTCCACCTCCAGCACCTCCGGCGCGCCCGGCGTACGCTCCCCCGGATGGCAACTGGCCGTGGGTGATACCGGAGCTCATCGTGCTCGACAGCGACGAGGAGCAGCAGTAGGCGTTAGGTTTTTTTTTTCATGTTTTAGCTATGTAAATTATTTTTCATGTATTAAAAAAATAATTCGGCCAAAAAAAATGCGTCGCGCCGCTGGAGTCATCCCGACGCAAACGGACGCGCGGTTGATTTTGACCATTTCAACTAAACGTAAAAGGACAGCGCGGACGTCGCGCGCTGGAGATGCCCTTATGCTGTACCGACGG
>NC_061512.1:65790500-65823726 GCF_022539505.1 Lolium rigidum | reverse complement strand
TCTAGACTGAAGCGAATGGAGTAGTACTCCTACTTGCTTGCTAGTGCACTTTACGTGAAGCCCCTCCTGCAACTTCACATTCCTGAAAAAAAAGATCACCAGATATCGGCTTCATCCAATAATTTCCTAACAACCTAATTAACAAAAGCATCTGTTATACGTAGTCAAATTGAGCTATAAACTTCCGCACGTACTTATCTTGGAATTTTTAGTGATGCTTGCTAGTTTGATTGGCAGAAAGAATGCACATGTGCTTGACCGAGGGCTTTCGAATTATAACTTGGAAATAGTCAAAACACCCTCGTGCATTGTAAAGACTCTGCACAGAATAATCTCAAGGTCTTAAGACAGGTCGACAAACTACTAGTTCCTACATCAGGCTACTACCCTATGGCTGACTAAAATGCCATGGTAGCATCAAGCTTATTCCTCCTTCTGCACGTTCCACCTCACGTGGGAATTTTTTCTGACTGAAATTATCATGGTGATTTTCTTCAGGCCATGCCACTCCAGCTGACCCTTATCTGCACTTGACCAAAGAACAAACTGCACTTTTTCTTTTCCTTTTTGTAGGATCTGCAACTCATGTAGCAAACATACTGCGAGTTCATGTGAAGATGGTCATGCCGCTTGCAAAGCGGAATAGAAGCGCATGACGAGGTTTAGTCCGATGGTCACTGCGAAGATGATGGCAAGAATAGCCATTGAAGTAGCTCTACGGTTCATGGTCACCATGGCTACACCCTGTGCTGCTCCCCCTTTGCTCAGCTCACCATTGCCGCTATCATGTCCGAGCTTCATCCCTGTCTCGTTCTGCCCTGGGTTCACGGGTCTCTTCTTCTGTGTTGTCTTGAGCAGACTTGGTATCGAAGAACATGCAGGTGAGTCGACTTGCGCGACAGGATCTTGTGCCGGCGGTTTCTGCTCCTCGTGCTTAGACACATTGTCCACTGTGACTGTTTCGATCATGTTCTCCACCTTCACTTCATCTGAGAGTTGCGGTAGATGCGCCGTCATCTGTGCTATTGGAGTGATCTGTGTTGATTCGGTCTCTTCATCAGCGCCATCATCGTGCCCGTTATGTTCTTCATTGGGGATCACTGGGCTGCTGATGGTAAGAGTGCTTTCATCAGAGTTCTCCACATCTTCGGTGGCCTAAAGATGACAATTCAGAAGAAACATGCGGAATAAATGAGGCCCCTACATCTGGAATGCATGCGTGATCACATATAGCAGCTGTTAACAAATCTGAATGAGACCAAGAGGAAAGCAATACATTTGGTGTGACCTCATTCTCGACGCCACTCATGCTTGAATCCTGTTCAACCTTCTTTACATCTCCACGGCCCTGAAGACAAAATTTAGTCAAATTTGCAGAACTGAAAACTTATGACAATGCTACAAGAGGACAGTTTTAGTTATCACAGTTGTGCACAGGAAAATAGAGCTGACCGTATCGTCTATGATGTCGGTAAGTTCCGTGCTTGAGTTTGTGTCAAAGTTATCTACTGGTTCCCTGTCCTGAAACCCCAAATTAAGAACATTATGGACAAAATTAAGGAACCAACGAGATAAACTGCATGCCATAGATGCATGATGCATCTTGATTTATGTAGATTTCTTCAAAGTTTTGCACAGAGAGACAAACCAATTCATCAGCAACGATCTCGTCCACCTTGGCCTGAATCTCATGAGGCTCCTCTGTTTTCTCCCCATCCTGAAACCAAAATTCAGATGAACTGTCACACATACAAGGTCCTGTGTCAGTTGAAAACCAAACTAATGCACGCAGAAAATACGGGGACTAACCAATCCATTGGCTTCAACCTCTGCATCCTCCCTGCTCAAATTCTCATCAGATTTATCGACCTTGTCCTGAATCTACGAATTTCAACCAAATCGTGAGTGTAAATCATCTAAATTTCACCTGAAAAGGAAAGGTATCATGAAAACAACATGCAATCCCTCACCTGCTCGTTCTCAACAACTCCACTATCTTCCGGAACCTTCTCCTCCTCCTTGCTGCAAAAAAATCCACCAAACGAACCCCTCAAACTCATCGTCCCGGCCTCCCGGGCGCCCAGCAACAGCACGAATCGTATGCTAACGAACAGACATAGAAAGAGGGTTTCTTTCCGTACCTGCGTTGGGTGTTCTTGGCCTTCTTGCGGTCGCAGTGGCGCCGCCACGCGAAGACGGCGGCACCGACGATCGCGCCGCCGACGAGGAGCAGCGCCCCGACGCCCTGCGGCGTGCGGACGCGCGCGCACACGCGGGCCCTCATGGCGCCGCCGCTCCCCCTCGCCGCCTCTTCTCGATCGCCTCCGCCCCTTCTGCTGCCCGCCGAGCTGGGAGGGCTGCCAACTTCCATGACGGCGACGACGATTAAAAGAGGCGCGAGGCTCCAACAATAATTATCCGCCGCAGTTAAAGTTGCGGAGGTGGGATGGGGCGGGCGGCTCCGACGCTTCCTTCTCGTGTTCTTGCGCGCGTACGTTCTGGAGGGAGACGAGAAGGCCTGGGAGCTGGGAGGTTTTAGGTGCGATACGACCAAAGCTATGGCCGGTTAAGTCGCACCTCGCACGGCGACCAGGACTCTCGGATCATGAATGGAAAGTCCCTTCCCATCGACTGGCCGAAAGAAACCTACTTACCGTCAAATAAAATATGTGCAATAATTCAACTAGACTAGGACCTTTTTTTTTTTTGAGGGAAAGGCACCACTGGGGATTATATTAATTTGGAAAACACGGATACATCGTCTGCAATTACATCAACGATAAACTCAGGTGGATCATCCTTTCATATTTGTGGATTATCAGTCACCTCTCTAGCTAGAACATGCGCTTGAAAATTTAACTACCTAGAACAATATTCAAAAATCACATCACTACAAAGAAACAAGTAATCTTCATAGATAGCAGCTGCAGGTCCTGTGTGTGACCTCCGTTCTTCATCACATCAATAACTGCAACACAATCTGAATTTATAACTAGGTTCGAACAGCCCATAGCTTCAACCATTATCAATCCATCTCTAAGCGCCATAGCTTCAGCAGTAGCTGCGTCTTCGACAAAAAGAATGGTGCAATTTCCACCAGCAATAAAGAAACCATGATCAACCCTAAGAATCATCCATGTTGCACATGAACCTTTATCTGCATCAAAACTAGCATCAAAATTAAGTTTAACATAATCCTCTCTAGGTCTAACACAGCCATATCGATTGATTCCATTATTTTCCTTCTTTCTTGATCTAGTCAATATTTAAGTGCCTAACTGACATTAATTAAGGAAAAACTCCTACTTCTAGTTCTCCAACACCGCTAATCTCTGGCCACCATACGCCATGACCTCGCTCCTAATCTCCGGCCGCCATACGCCATGATCTCGCCGGCGAGCCCATTGACCTCCGCAAGTAAATCAGTCTGCCATCTTCATCGAGGATCTGATAGGAAGAGAAGCTCGGTTTTAAAAGAGAATGAAGTGGTAGTGGGATATGAACTACAATATGTAGGAAGGGACTAAGAGCATTATCCGGCGCGGATTGAGCATGTCGCGAAAACTCTTTTAGTATGAAGCGCGTGAGATCTAGGGTTCCTAGTTGAGTGCGGAGTGTGAGCTCTACAGTTCATAGTGAGTGCAGGGTGCGTGAGATCTAGGGTTCCTAGTTGAGTGCAGAGTGTGTGAGATCTAGGGTTCATAGTTGAGTGAAGAGTGCGCACGTGAGATCCAGGGCTCACATTTGAGGGGAGAGTGCGACAACATGGGTTGTTGGCTGGACACAAGTGTGTTCCCCGTATTATATAGGAAATGACATTGATGTCCATTGAGGTTCGTAAGGGTTTGTTTAATGGGCCATGTGCCTCTACTATCCAGAACAAGCGAAGATTAGAGAGGGAAACCTGCCAGAGCCGCCGTTGGAGGGATCTCCATGTTCTCCAACGTCTCCACCATCATCACCATATTTAAGAGGGAGTAGTTCACCAGTAGCTTGATCTATTTCTCTTTTATTCTTCATAGATCTAGTACCATATGAGATGGCTAACATAATTATGGTCATATATATAATTCCCATGTGGTGGATCTTTATTCTATGATATTGATATATAGGATTGGAACCTATTATGTGTGAGATGTATTGATAGATATATATCATGTACCTCATTCTTAAGTACTTGTTCTGATCCAACTTATATGCAAGAGCATGTGTAGGGAAAAATGTGTACGAGTAGTAGTGATTAAATAGTGAAAACAAATCTAAGATCTACTATGGTATTTACCTTTCTTTTGATGTATTAGGGATAAAGTGAATCCATGTGTTATAATTATCAAGTGACAGTATGATAATCTTGTTTGTTCAAGGTAGCATATATGAGATTCGAACATTATGTTAAATTACTTAAAGTTGTACTTGTTAATTCTTAATTCAAGATTACTTAGAATTTTTCCTTTCTTAAAGAGTACAGGAGAGGTGTGTTGCCGTAATGCTCATGTGAATGATTATCAAACACATGTTAAAATTCCACTAATATTATGTCTTTGATGAATTGTTTGTATCCACTACAACTTAAAAGAGAGTAGACAAGTGAACTCATGAACTCAATCTATTTTAAATCATTAGCATACTTTAAATTTACTGCTATTTATTATTCCGAAAATATCAAAAAAATACTTTCTCCACTTACACACACAAAGCCCAAAAACTATTACCTTTTTACTATTTTTATTTAGCTTGTTTAATTTGTTTACTTTAACTTTACTTTAAGTTATACTTATTTTTATTTGGCAATTGATTCGACCTGCAAGTTAACATCTTTTTTGAACCCAAGATGCAATTTCGGAATGGTTGATAGATTGAAGATAACAACAAAAACATCAGATATTCTTCAGATTCCTGTCATTCCGAATTATACAGAAATTTTGTCAACCAATATATCACAAGTAGATCACTCTACCATCGATGAATGCCAAGATAGTACTGAACACAAGTACCATCTTGGTCACATCTGAGAGCTGAGCATTCACAAACCATGACGTTATTGTGGATTATCTGACATGGCTATATAACCAGAACAAACTTGAGAACGGATGGATATTAACACTCCGCAGACTCAGGGTTCATATCATATGGCATCCTTGTAGACGAGAGGCTTGTTGACCCAGCGGATGCGGCAGCCACAGGCCTGCAACAGTTGGAGCAGTTCAGGGGACAGTATAGACTTCAACCCGCTGAGCATCTTCAGCTTCTTCAACCTCCCACATGCGGCTCTCAGCGCCATCTCAAACCCTTCTATGGAGACCCATGAGAGGTGCACCATCTTCATGTCCTGGAGGCACCTCAGGGAGCTGAGCAGGTGGCATAAGCCCAAACCAGTAACCGGGCAATATGATATAGTAAGCTGCAGAATAGACAAGCTAGTAAGGTTCCTGTGTCATCAGAACTCGGTCAAGGAAGGAGCTAAATTCGGCATTGTGCTTACCTGTCTAAGATTTAAAGCATATCGGGCAAGAGCCCATAGGCCAGAGTCATCGACGGAATAGCAGCGCTTCAAGTCAAGTTCTATCAGGCTCTTGCAACCAATGGCAACCGAGGAAATTCCGATACCTGTAATGCGGACCAGACACCTCAGCTCTAGATTTGTGAGCTCCTCCAGAGAGCCCAGGTGGCTCAAACCACTATCAGTTATCTTGTTGCAGTAGCACAAGTTCAGCAGCTTAATCTTCTTGCATCCATCGGCTAAAGCTGCCAGCCCATCATCAGTGATAGAACTGCAGCTGGAGATAGAAACATAAAAATACAGGTTATTATACGCAGAAGATGGCTGGTAGTCACTATAAAGGAATAAACCAGGATATCAAATTACCGATAGAGGTCCAGTTCTACAATCTTTCCACAGTTTGAACCAATAAAACGGAGACCTTTGTCAGAAATACTTGAGCACAGGCCCAACTTCAATATTAGTAGTTCAGAGCACTTAGCCAAATGCTGCAACGCTGCAAAAGAGTTGAATTCTTATGATGACAGGCTAATCAAAAGATACTCTAGTCTAGGATAAAAATAAGCAAAAGATGTGATAAGCGCTTTCACAAACCTGCATCATTCACTCCACAGTCAGTGAGATCTATCTCCTTAAGATTGGGGCAAGATGTTGCAATTCTCTCTAGTCCTTTCTCACTTACTGAAGTGGAGGACTCTAGCCAGAGGCATTCAAGCATCTTACAGTTGTCAGCTATTGATTCAAGGGCATTGTTTGTGAGGAGATTACAGCATGTGAGATCAATTGTCCTTAGGTAGCTACAGCGAACTACAAGCGAAGAGATGCCCTCATCTGTAACACCGTTGCATTTGCTAAGTCCAATCTCAACCAAGTTGATACAATTTTCACCAATCGCTGAAAGAAGAGAGGATGAGACTTCAAAGCCATCAAGTCTCAACACAGTCAATGTTGCCTTCAGTGTTGCTAACTTGGATAGAAAACACTGTCCAATCTCCTACAAGATTAAGTAGAAGATCAATACTCATCAGCAATCAGATATTTATCCCCTCAGAATAATCAATTATTTTTTTATCACGGAAGCTGAGTCTCTCTAGTGGTGAAACATGGTTTTATCAAAAAAAATACAGTAGTGTGCAACAAGCAAGTAACATCGGGAATACTAACTCACATGCAAACTGTCTGCAGCACTTATCTTCTGGAGAGAGTTGTGACCATCTATGAGTGAAGCTAAGCCCTCGGAAGTCACATGATTACATCTTGACACATCAACACTCTGCAATGAAAGAAAACATGTAAAGTTGCAGTGCTTCATAAGATTGAAGAGAATAATCAAATAGTCAAGTGTCGGTGAAGTTGCACACTCTACAGCTATCCACATGCCATGTTTAGAAAGAGTAGGGAATATCCAATCAATATGAAAGAAGAATCTTGAAATGTTCAGATTTCAGATGATTGAAAACCATGATAACGCGCATGGAACTAAAAAGTAGTAACCCTAAACGTGATTACCTGCAGTGAATTACTCCCTGTGCTTAGCAATTTAAGGCCTTCATCATCTATACATGGGCAACAGACCATGGCCAAATCCTCTAGCTTCTCAAGAGTCGATATTGATCTAAGGGATTCATTGCTCACCTGCACAGGAAAATAAACGTTAAGTACATCATAAGTTTTCAAACCACAATTAGATGCAGCAAACCAAGTTAAAGCAAGGAACAGAGAAAAACATCAATATGAAATACTGACCAGTATATACTCCTACCATAAAGTTCGTCAAAGCATCCAAAATTCATATGTTACAACAGGTCTCAAAGATGTAACATGTCCAATTCATTTCAATTCCAGGTCAGAGAATGCACCCAGAGTATTTAACTTTGTATTATGTGCCACAAATAAAACTCTAAATTTACCCAGATATAGCACTTGCCAGTTGCATTCCTATAAGAAAGTCTTCAATAAGTTGACCAATACTTTTACCTTGAGAAGTATTTTTTTTTTACTCGAATGCATAATTTTCCAGCCTATTGAAACCATCTTATTGAAATATTCCAAATCATTTAGTAGAAAAATTCTGGCCTCAAAAGCAGTCAATAGAAGACATGGAAGTCCAAGTTTACACTATTTTTATTTTTCCAGCTCAATCAAACCAAGCAACAAACCTATGCATGCAGCGCATGATGAGACAAGTTAGTGTTGAATATGTAGCTGAAACTAGAGGAGTAACCTTTAGGTAGGAGATGTCAAGGCTGCGGAGTTCGCGGCACTTCTTGGCAAGCAGATCGACGCCGATGTCGGAGATCTCACGGCACCACTTGAAGCTGAGCTTCTGGAGCCTGGGGCATCCGACGGCGACCTTGGCGAGGCCCATGTCGGTGACGCCGAGGCACTTCTCCAGGTTGAGCTCCTTGAGCCCGGCGGCGGCGGCCAGCGCGGCGGCCTCCCTGTCGCCGGCGCCGACGCAGTGCGAGAGGTCGACGGCCTCGAGCCTGGGGCAGGCGGCGACGAGGGCGTCGAGCCCGCGCCAGCCGACCCCGCTGGCCCGCGCCAGGCAGACCTGGCGGACGGTGCCGAGGTCGGCGCCGGCGAGGGCCGCCGCGAGGGACGCGTCGTCGAGGGACGCGCAGGCGGAGAGGTCGAGGCGGTCGAGCGCCGGGAAGGCGCGCAGCAGGCGCGGGAGCGGCTCGCGGCGCAGCACCCGCAGCGCGCGGCGGTGCGCGGCCTCGGCGCGCGCGAAGGCGCGGCTCACGAGGCGGCACGCCTTGCGGTCCCGCGGCTCCGGCACGCGGTCCAGCACCTGGCCCAGCAGATCCACGGAGAGCGACCCGATCCCGCCGCCGCCGCCGCCGGCGCTCCCGCCGTACCGCTGCGCCTCCTCCTCGCTCATCGTGGGATGGATGGATGGATGGATCGGTCCCGTGGAGCGGGTGCGAGGGAAGAGCGGGTTGGCGAGACGGCGAGCTTATGTGGGGATGAAGAGGAAGGAGAAGACGGCGACGAAGGGGAGGCCGTGGAGGAGCGGTGCGGCGGCCCAGGGGGGTCGGTACAGGGCGGAGCGCCTCAGCATGGTAGGATCAGCGCGCGGGGAAGGAGGCGGCGGCGCTATCCACGCACGGTGATCCGGCCGGCCGGCAGCGGTGGGGAGTGGGGGAGGGTACGGAGGGAGGGAGATGGTGGTGGAGATGTGGATAGGTAGTGCCTGTCGGAATACCGCCTGTCTCAGCCTCAGCCCAGGTGAAGGTCACACCTGAGCAAAGGAAGATGACCACAATGCCCCGGGCCCTCCCAGCAGAAAATAATGCAAACAACGTTGCTGTTCTGCCGTGTACTTGGACAGTGCCGGGAGTCAATGAGAGCAACCCATCATTTCTTTTTCAGAAAACTCCTATTTAGTTTTTTCAAAATTATTTTCGTGTCCTCAAGTGATTTTCAAAAGGCAAACGCTAGGCTGCAGACCATCATCCGTTTTCGGAGTCGTCGGATGCACTTAAATGAGCAGATTTCGCGTGTCTGATTATATAGCAAAAACATCGGATACACTTAAATGAGCAGATTTCACATGTCCGATTATATAGACAAAAAATTTCGTATGTGGCATCAATATAAAAAAAAACATATGCGTCTGTCAAAGTCACGAAATTATGCTGTAAAAAATTCACCAATGCTGCAAAAAATCAAGAATGTAGCATTTTTCTGCGTATGTAGCATTTTTAAAAAATGCGACATTACCAACTTGCAATATTTCTCTGCAAAACATCCAACGTTTTTTCCTAGCTTAACCAACATTACGCGACCACCTATGTAACATTTTTGCAATATTCCTCTGCAACGCGTACAACATTGTAGCACTTTGCCCATGTTTTCGTAGCAAAAATTATGCACACATCCCATGTTTCCGTACCAAAAATTATGCACACATGTATCAAACTGTGACACCATACATTACATGGGAAAAAATCCCCAACAAATTGACCTCGCGGCTGACAATTGAGACATCGGGCTGATTTGACCTCGCCAGCCACCAATCCGCCATGTGAGAGGTCCAGCGGAGCCAAATAAAATGAAACCCAACAAATCCACTTGTGAGGCCTTCTACAAAGTCTGGAGGCGGCGGCGCTCGGCTTCGTAGCCACGTGTGAATACGAGGATGCACATGCAAGTGGGGATAGCACGCTATGGTGTGGGGGCAAAAACTGGAGACGGGAAATGGCACGACACGCGCAATGCGCTCTTAGCTGATGCAGAGTAGGTGTCACTTTGGGGAGAGGTTATGGACGAGCAGTAGCGACGATGACCGCCGCGCATGAGTAGAGCAACGACCATGGATGTGTGAGGGAGATTTGCCACGCACGATAGACTATGCTCCCATCGAGCAAGCGGAACGTGTCGCTACTATAGGATGAAAGCGGATCCTGATCCCATGGCTCGCCGATAGGCAAAAGGGCTTCGTCGACCACAACCTCCATGGCATTGCTTGGCCGTCCCTATGGTTAGACTTGTTTTTGCTTAACGAGATAAGGTTAAGAGAGGGAAAGGTGGGCACACAGGAAAAACACAACGCTGAATGAAAACCGACTGTAGCTACAACCAATATATAACAAGAGTTGCCCGGCTCGGAAAATTTTATCCGAAGGCTTGGATACCTGACATTAGCGCACTCTATACCTAGGCCGATGGGGATTTCCGGTGGCAATTCCCCATTTCCCCCACCGGAGCAATCTCCCGCACCCCTACCACCTCCTCGTACTGCAGTGACCCACCAACATCAGACCCGAAAATTGCACGCCTGGATCTGTAATGTGGCTAGTTAACTGCTCTAGACATGTTCGTGGGGGCGGTTCAGGCACTTCACAGCCGCTGCGCACCTACATCCCAGCGGCGACAGAGAGCTCCCGAGCAGCCAAGCGGTGTAGCCTCGTCATGTACCAGCCGTCCTCCAACGAGGAGGAGGACGCGGTCGACAACGAGGAGGAGGAAGAGGACTTTGTCACTCCCGAAACCGAAGAGGAACCGCACCACCGCAACGTCGCCGACTACAACTCCGACCGGCTAAGAGCATAGGTTCCACGCCTGCAAGGTGCACGAGGCGCGGCATGCCCGCCTCCAGAACTCCGTTGACCTCTTCGACTTTGACGAGGTGTGAACGGTGAAGCTCAGCAATTGTCGAGGCATTCCAATGAAGACCCTTCCAATGTTGTTGGGTGCTTTTATTTATCTAGGTTTAATTTCCCACATGTACAAATGATGAACTATCTAGTTTACCATGAATGAAGTATCTATATAAAAAAAATACATGAGTATTCTTTAAATATCCGTATAATTTGCCACCGGGTTGTGGATATCGGATTCTACTAGAGTTGCTCAGACTAGATCAAACGGCTCGGTAGCACGTCCGTACATGTTTGACTGACAGTTCATATTACTATGTGGTGATGGCACACAAATTGATTACTGGAGTAGGTGTACGACGCAACCAAGTGCAATTTCGACATATCGTCCTTTGCGTCGAGATGCCAACGCGTGGTCGTACCTCCGGCATCCGGATTTTCTACTGAATCCAACACTGGTTTTGGGAGGAAGCGTAGGGGCGCTTGGCCCAAATTTTCGTCTCTGCGGTGACGCTTCACTTGAACGATTGGTTCTGAGGTATATACCCTACCCACAGGAATATTCCTTCCATTGGTCTTCTGCGCAAGATATGGGGCTCGTTTGCTTCACGAGAAAAATGTCGAAAAAGTGTAGGATTTCAGGGTTGACAGTCAAAGAAGATTTGTCACCCATCAGTGCGATTGTTCGCTCGCTTTTGCTCGGGCGCGGCTGCACCTGGGAGAGGCGACGAAGAAACCGGCCGCGGCGCCGGCACGCACGAAGATGGCGTCCGGAACTGGGGAAGGCCGTAGCTTGTCTTGCTTCTGCTGGATTTTCTCGTTAGGAGCACAATTCTTCTTCTTTTTGAAACAGTCTATTATTTAAGAAGAAGCTGGGCAGATTTTTTTTAGAAGGGGTCTTCTCTTTGGGCATTGATGCCGAAAAGTGTCTTTAGCACATGAGCATGAGCACCAGTGCTCCTGGTGCTATAAAGTCACATTATTTGTATTCCAAAAAAATTGAAATTAAATACCTACATACATATAAACATTCCGAAGATACGGTAGAAATTTCGGAGAAAAATATGTTATATTTTGAGCTATATAAAAAAGACAAATTTCTGACAAATATACGTCTCTATACGTAGCCATAAATTTGTTTTTTCCTGTAGCTCAAAATACAATGCAATTTCTACCAAAACTTCTCACGAGTATTCGGAACATATATATGTATTCATAGAATAAATGTGATGATTTTTTGAAACATGGATATATAAATTTTTTAATTTTTAAAAAACTGAGAGCACTGGTGCCCATGTGCACCAAATGCTTACTCCATTGATGCACCCAAATGTTTGATACCTGCCGTCACCTAAAGGTGAGCTTCCCTCTCAATCTTGTCGAGGACGGTTGAAGGAGGGAGCGCGCTTGTTATGGAAGACGCACTCATTGAACTCGTTCTAAATTTCCCGTGAAATGAGCAACGTGAGCAGTGCTAATGCTTTCTGATTTGGAGTTGAGGCGTCCGACATCCTTAACCACAACAACTCTTAGTAGACAAGGCCATCCATGATTTGATATCAACAGCAATTAGCGGGAAGTCTGAACAAATTTTTGATGAAGCACCAAAAGTGCACGGTGTTGCGGCAATTGATAAGAAGATGAGTAATTGTTTACGGATGATCATCCTCGCTCCGCTAGCCGATGAGCCATCCAGAGTCTATTTTGTATGCCTAGCCAAGCAATTATTATATTTTAGTGTTGCCCAAACCTTCCACGCCATTCGATTCATGTTGGTGGATCTGGCTTCGAGGAATTAAGACTTGTAGGTCGAGGCTGCTGTGTATTCTCCACTTGAAGAAAATTTTCAAGTTATGCCGCCCTCCACTTCATTCTCTAGTTGGGCATGTGAAAGTTGCACCCAAAGCTTGACGTATTGAGCGGTGTGACCGAAACGTCGTTCATTTTTGTCTTGCCAACCTGATAGATGTTCTCTATGGCTTTTCTCGATGCTCCATTTCTATGGCTTAGATGTGGAGCCATGGAGCCTTCCAGTGGACTTCTTTTTTCTGTTATAGATGGTGATGCAGATGGTAACATAAAATAAGCTCATGTCTTCTGGGGTGCCAGGGTTTCCCGAAGAGTGGTGTAGCTTGGGTAAATTGGATGGGGTGGGGGGGGGGAGAGAAAATGGGTTAGGAGGACACTTTGGGCCACTATTGGGGGGGGGGGATTAAGTGGGACAACTATAGGTATTAGTCCAATATGGCAAAAAAAATGTAGGGAGCCCTACCCCCTCCCCGAGCTACATATCTCCGCCACGGTCCCCGAGCCCACCCGTTTTTCTCTTCAACTTTGCACTCTACCCATGGCATTCTTAATCTTAATGCCCTTGCAAACATATCAATGTTGAGGACTTCAATACCTCCAATCGACATGGAGCAACAAACCTTTTTATCAATTTACTTTGCATTGTGAGATGTAATTAATGGTACACGGAGCTCCAATTAGAGGCGTCAAGTGGTAGATGGCTCGGGAGGTAATCACCGATTTAACTTTAGTGATGCAACCGACAACAATGATGAAGTTTCCATTCCAAGTAAGCAATCTTCCGGTCCTCAAGATGTTTAAAATCTACTATTTGTAGGCGCCAAACCAAGAGGGGCGGGCCTAACTATCTCACTGGGAAGGTGGTGCGCATGGCCATAAGATCCTTAGGAACATCATCAATGTTAGCATTCCCATAACAAATAGGGACGATAAAGCTTTTTTGAAAATTTGTGCAAAAGACCGGCCACTTTTCCAAAGCCTTCAACATTGTTGGAGAGATTATTGATGTATTCTTTTACTAGGGCAACAAATCCGCGTGATGAGATGCCTTCAATATGAATCATCGGCCTCGGAAATTATGAAGCAAGTCATGTCGGGTATAACAATCTCAAGAATTTACGTGAGTAGGTCAATTGTAAGGACAAAAAGTAGCAGTCAGACACCCCATTACGAAGGACACCTAAGGAGGTGGTCGATAGCAAAGCGGTGATCCAATTACAAAATCCACCCCAGAGGGGGAAAACTCTGCTAAGAAATATCGTGCAGTCACCGACACGAAGCAGCCGTAGACTTGGATTGAATAATAAAACTACGCTCTCGAATAAGCTAACCTGGCATTAACAAATCCGCCGATGCGACGATGACTCTGATCCGTGGTCATCTCGTAATCAAATGAAGTAAGCAGGAGGAATCTCCACGCAAGGAGTGACTAGGCGGAGCGCACCAGATTCCTGTGGACGGTTCTAGATTGTAGATTCCAATCATCAAAGAAAAGAAGAAGAGACTTCTGGCCGTTTTTCGTTGTGCTGGTGGCTATCCAACCCCTGAAAGGTCAAACGCCATATACGGTTGCTGATAAGGCCACGAGGCTGTAGTACGGCAAGTTCCAGGATACACGGCACGGCATATTAGTCAGCTCAGCTAGCCTCGGTCCCGTGAACAGTAGTAGTACGCGACAGTGGTGGCTCCATTATTTACCTGATGAGAATGATAGGAGAAAATGCATCTCACATCCAATCTACTAGCAACAGCAGCTTCACACGTTGTTGGAGGAAGGACCAAAGCGATTTGGTGGGTGGATTCTGTGGTCTGAGTTGGATCTGGAAATTAGGTGCGAGACGAGATGTCTTTAACCAAATGGGGTAGCGCTTTTTAAAATACGGAGTAGTATGTTAAGAGAAATAATTAGCAGCACAGAAATTACAAAGCGCATAACTACAAAAAATTAGTTCTGATAATAAGTTGATAAGGGAGGCGAATATTTGGGTGATCGTTAGTGCCTTCAAAGAAAGACATGACATGATTGGGTGACTTGAAATTTATAGGTAGTAGTTTTCTTTTGGACGCTGCATCTAATAATCTACTTTAGGCCTTCGTTCGGTGAGATTTTTTTTTCTGGGATTGAAGCATGTTTCGTAGTATAATTTATGCCCCCATTAAAACATGTCAAGACATCCATGGGTTGTTCGACCGGCCTGTTATAGCCGTTTTTGGCTCAAGAAACCCCCAAAAACCTATCGGTTGGGGGTAGAAGCGAGACACTCCACCCACCTCAGGGTTTCATCGTTGGCGGCGGCGTAGCGAGAGCGACGCAGAAGACGACCTCTCTCCCGTTCGATGTCGTCCCTCCACGCCTTCACCACCACCGGCCAGGGCGGAGACACCCGCGATCAGCCCGCCTCCACACTTGGAGTCGTCGGTCCAGGCGAGGCATCGATGGAGCAAGTGACAAAAATAATAAGTGATGATGAAGAAGCTGAAGGGAAAATCGAGATAGAGACAACTAAGAGACTAAGTGAAGAAGACTTGCAAATGATGGATAATGATCCTCAAAGTGCTCAAAGTATGGCTCGGGTGGGCGAAAAAAAAGTGAATGGAAAAAAGCTATTTCGTGCAACAAGAAACAAGATTACGAAGAAGCTAAAGAGGGGTCCTAAAAAGAGGAGCACACAAAAGGTCCTAAAAATAGGAATAGTGCAAGTCATTGAGAGGTTGGTGCATATCAAAGAAAAAGAAGCCAATCAAGAGAACCTGCACAAAAGTTTTCTATTACCAAATGCATGGATGAATTTAAAACACTGGATGGTCTTACACCTTATGTTAAAACCCCCGTCTTGGAGGCCTTCAAAGTTTCTCACAACTGCGAAATTTTTCTCAACCTTGTTGATGATAAAGATGGCGCCGCAATCCTGTGGCTCCATGTATAAATAGCCAAGCTAACATGATGTATGGCTACTTGCTCCATTTTATTAATGACAAGGTATTAACTTGTCAATGCCTATGGATTGTAGGCTAGGGTTTAGTTGGAAGTAGAGGGCAAGTAGATCTCGAAGGTTTCAGCCGAAAAGTACTCGACGATTATGAAAATTAGGGTTTGTAAACAATGATTCGATGATCTCTGCGTCCCTCGACTCCCCCTTATATAGGAGGCGGAGCCGAGGGATTCGTGTTGTACAAGTTACAAAGTCCGGGAAGGTTTCAAACTCATCCCGTAAGATTACAAATAAGACTTTCTACTACAACTCTAACTTTCCTTAATAATATCTTGGGCTTCCGAATCTTCTTATTCTTCGAGTAGTGGGCCTTCAATAAACCCCGGGTACTATCTTCGGCAGGCCCATTAGGGATGCCCATGTCAGTAGCCCCCGAGATTTTGCTTGAATCGTAGAATCAGGGAAAATCTCCACTGTTTATTTTTACTCGACAACTTAAACTTTTCTATATTTCTTCATATAAATTTCTATATTGTACAGGGATAATGGTAGTTGGGGCTAGTTCATCTGACGGATCGGTACTAGTTAACCGCTCTAGTGGCAATCCGCAAAAACCTACTTCAAAATCACGTCCCTGGACATGGTTTCGGGATACTGGTGTAAACTTCGACAGGCGCCGCTTAGGGTCTTACCATTCCGTCGAGTCCCAGCTCATATTTATCGGGTACCTAACGCGTCCGTTATGATTTTTCTTCGTATCCGTTGATACGGATAAAAGTAGCAAACCGACGTCGAGACGGCGCCACGCCTCACGGAATAGATCCGGGGTCTTACCTTCGCAAAGTTTTGCGGCATTCGAGAAATTGATCGCAACTTCGGCGTTCCGAGAATATATTGTCGAGTGCTTATTCGGCTGATGGAATGGCACATTTTATCGAGTCACGGATGACTTATATTTCTCTCCCGATGGGAGTATATGCAGAGTTATTTATAACTCGACATATACTCTTTTGCTTTTCTATGTTTCTTCTTTTCATTCTGACTTGCTTTCTCTCTGGGCACGCGAACAGCGTTCCCGATGGGAGTAGCCCCCGAGGCTACAGCCAAGGACTTGTGCTTGGTTGTAGGCTCCACGCTATATGCCGCTATATTTTCTTTTTCTCCCGAAGTTTTATAATTTCTCGGGTGCGCGAACAGCGCTCCCGATGGGAGTAGCCCCCGAGGCTATGAACAAATATTTGTATTTGATCATAGGCTCACACCATTTCTATTTTGTCTTTCTTGATCTCTTCATTTTTCCAAAGTAGCCCCCGAGCATTTGTTCAAAAACTTGTATTTGATCAAAGGCTCGCCAATACTTTTGCATGTCGCCTTTTGATGCAGCCGTTGAGTCGAATTTTTCTTCTGCCATGAACACCTGTCGCGAGATTACTTTCTGAGTTCTATTGGACGGCCTTCCCTTCTGAATCATCGAGACCGCTCCATTAGAATTGGGATCAACGTAAGGTGGTGGTGCAGGCGCCGCCGCTATTCTTAGCCGATGCCGATTGTCATCTCGTTATCGCGGGAGGAGGTGGCAGGTGGACCTCACTTCGGGTTCTCGAGGGTTTCTTTGCGCTGCTCGAGCATTAGCATGCCCTCGCATATCTCAGCATTGCCCGGAAATTTCGACAATCCTTCACGCAGATGTCCCGACCGTCTTTTCCGTTGCTCGTCGAGGAAAAAGTGCATCTGACACGACCCGTTCATCATTTCTTCGGGAGACACAAAAGGCCTCTGGAACCTTGGCCCGCTGTTTTGCCTATTTTGTCGAAATTCGTCTCTATTGTCACTTCGTTGCTCATTACTTTTCTCTGGTAGTCATCTCAATTATTTCCTCCTGCACTGGCTCGGAAACCAGCCGAAATTTGACCTGGAGCATCATAATTCGAGTACTGCCGAGGAAATCGTCGCCTTGATTGATAATTTCGACCGCGGTCCTCCTCTGGCGACCTATGCCGTTTGTTGTGGACAGCATCTTCTCCATATGCCCATCTGTTTGCTATTTCCATTAATGCAGATACTGTTTTTGGATTGGTTCTTCCCAAATCTTCGACAAAATCTCCACGCCTGATCCCTGCGACAAATGCATCTATTGCCCTCTCGTCAGATATATTTTCTGCCGAGTTTTTTATGATGTTCCACCTTTGGATATATTTTCTCATTGGCTCGTCTGGCTTCTGTCGACACGCCCGTAACTCCTCTAGAGACGTGGGCTTCTTGCAGGTGGATCGGAAATTCTTGACGAATATGTCCTCAAAGCTATCCCAGCTGTCGATAGACCCTGGAGGAAGCTTTTTGATCCAAGATCGTGCAGCTCCACTTAAATGCACCCGAATGCTTTGCATGGCTGTTGCTCTCGGTCCCTCCGAGTTAACTTCACCGTCTCGAGGTAATCAACTAGCCAATCCTCCGGATCTTGCGAGCCGTCGAATTTTTTGAAATGATCGGGCAACTTAAATCCCGAAGGGACTCGAGTTTTTCGTACTCTCCTTGTGAAGCACGGCAAACCGCACATATCCTCGTCGTTTAATTCCGGGGAATACCGATGTTCCCTTCTGCCTTGCCGTGCTCTGTCTACCCTTGCTTGTGCTGCCGTGTCTCTTGCTCCACTTGTTCCTTCGACATTTGCTGCTGCTGCTGCCGTAGGTCGTGGACTATTTTGCCTTGCATCTCCTTCTGGCGGTGTTGATACAAACGCCGTTCCCATGGCTTCAGCTCCTGCCACTGCCATGTTGTACAAAGCCTCCCTTGGATCTCCTGGAGGTGGCCTAGATGCAAGGATAAAGGCTTGTGTCGCCATATACCCAGCTTCGGTGTCTTGGGGTTAATATTCCCTCTTGTGTCTATCGACATAAAAGACATGTCGAGATTTTGAACCAGGTACTCTCTTTCTCCTTCAGGTATGTGTTGCAATCTTGACCTTGCTCGTTCCGAGCTTCTCTATGGCTATCTCCCGAGGTTCCGGATTGTCGACTTAACTCCGCCCTTCGTCCGCTTGACGCGGAAGCTGCCTCCTTTCTTCCGTTTAGAGCTTTTGTCCTGTTTTTCCGGTTCTCTTCCGAGTTCGGGCGAGTCTATATTGATAAGCTTGCGGTTCTTGGACCGTAGCAGCTTGTCGTCATTGGTTCCGAGCCATCTAAAGCTTTCGCAGCTCTATCCCGAGCTGTTTGCGGAAGTTGAACTCGACGCGTGGTGTGGGCCCGACATATTTAGTGCCCATACCTCTCCTTAGATCTGAGGGATCGACATAGGGATTGCCCAAATCGTCGAAAGCCTCCGATGTTTCCTCTTGATCGCGACTTGCATCTCCAATGGCAAAAACTTGATGATATTTTGGAGTTTTCACTTTGCTTGGTTCGGTGACACCACCATAGAGTTTGGTGAAGACCTTCCCAATAGAGGTGGATTTGTCGATGAAGTCGAAGCTATCAGTATCGCTTGAATCATCGCTTATATAAGAGTCCGCCGATGATTCGAAGGACATGTCGCCGAAGATTCCGGCGAGTTTTTCACTTGCCCCGCTCGTCGATGAAGCGTGGCGACGAAATCTCCTTATCGCTGGACTCGACGGATGATACTGAGTTTGAGAGATCAGAACCACCCGACGAAAATCCCGACGAGATCGGAACTTCGAGACGGTACACTCCTTCTTTCGCGACGCGGAAATCGAATTTTCCAAACGTCATCTTCATTGGCTCCTCCAGATACGCATATGCATCCAAACGGGAGGGCGGGTGAGGAACAAAATCAACAAGACCAGTTTCGATCTGTTTACCTCTGTCCATGATGTTGCTTGCTACTGATGAAGTCGACGATCTTGAACGTGCCATCGAGATCAACTCCTTGTCGCCTCTAATCCCCATAGAGGGCGCCAATTGACAAGGTATTAACTTGTCAATGCCTATGGATTGTAGGCTAGGGTTTAGTTGGAAGTAGAGGGCAAGTAGATCTCGAAGGTTTCAGCCGAAAAGTACTCGACGATTATGAAAACTAGGGTTTGTAAACAATGATTCGATGATCTCTGCGTCCCTCGACTCCCCCTTATATAGGAGGTGGAGCCGAGGGATTCGTGCTGTACAAGTTACAAAGTCCGGGAAGGTTTCAAACTCATCCCGTAAGATTACAAATAAGACTTTCTACTACAACTCTAACTTTCCTTAATAATATCTTGGGCTTCCGAATCTTCTTATTCTTCGAGTAGTGGGCCTTCAATAAACCCCGGGTACTATCTTCGGCAGACCCATTAGGGATGCCCATGTCAATTAATGCCCTTGGAACTGTACTGTTCTCTATTAATGTTGATGATAAAACTAGATTTGGTATTATTCTTGAAATGTCCATGTTATATGTCACACCAATTAAAATTTGCAATTGGCGCCACCATCTTTTGCTTGCAATACACAAAAAATAATGAACATGCCAGCTTTAGGCCATGTGTTAGTGACTCATATATAGTCACTAGTAAACCGCATGAGCTTTGCACGTAATATTTGTTCTTTTTGTGCACGGCAACATCTAACCTTATTAAGGCATTGTAATAATATCCCGCATTACTTGAAATTGGATAGAACGATTGGTCCACTTAGAAATAACTAATTGTCCGATACTTAGAAGTAGCAACAACTCTAGATTATTCTGGTTTCGCATGACTGTTCACCTTTCAATTTTGTTTTTGTACTATTCGCACTTGTCTTTATTTTTAGATGTTATTCACACTTGTCACCAAGGTAGACAATGTGCATGTACCTCAGTACATGTTCATATGTGTAGTATGGTTGCTTTTTGTCTCTACTTTCTAAAATTTACGTTAAACTTTCATACAATAGTGCATGAAACAACTAGAAAAGAGATGTGCACAATTTCATCATGTCTTAAAACATTTCCTCACATTTTGAGGATTAATGAATTTTACCATCTCAAGGAATATTCCATACAAAAAAATTCTTTCACCAGAGCGATTCCTCCACCAATCACACGTTAAAATAATGTCTTCCTCGTCAAGAATATATGGCTCTAAAAATGCTTTTCATCACAATAAAATTATACAAGGATGTTATGTTTGATCCATATTGATCCTCTAATCTCTAATGGGAACTTTGATGCAATGAACATGTTAATTTTATTTGTGATGGTTAGATGCAAAACAAAAAAATTGGTTCAAAGAATGTACCACATCCGCTGCCGAAGCAGACCATCGTTGTGTTATCTCAAGAGCTCCGTAATAAAACAAAATCTATGTATGAAAATCTTGTATACTTTCAATGTTGGCATGAAAAATAATTATATTAAGTACATTTCATAAAAATACCACTGTTCTTATATTGTCAAAATTTCCCATTTTTTACTTACGTGCTTATACTAAAATAACAATCAAAATGACTATATTTCCAACAAATTGTATTTACAAATGAATGGACTACTATATACCCAATAACAATCCTAGAAAAGTGCATGCAGTCATTTATCACTCTCTCCCTCATTCTAAGAGAGTTTTTTCTAGTTCGTGTGAGTCTGAAGAATTATTTGTCATCCAGATAAAATGCTCACATTTTGATAGTTTAATTTAAACTATGAAGTGACAATGTAGAAGGTTTTGACCAGTATGCCACATGGGCCCCCTAACTCCTACCCAAGAAGATATGGTGGAGCTATTTTCCTTGCGCGGTGGACCTTCCCGAAGTGTCCAGCAACTATCAACCGCAAGCGTGGGAATAAAAGGGTGGCGAATCCAAGCATGCACATCCGCATAATCTAATGAGTTCTTTTCCGATGAGCGGCAGACAACAACTTCAACCTACAAATCAATGGCTCGGACACCAAAGATCTGTTTGGCAGGAATGCTCTAGAACTGGGTGGTAAATCCAGATTAAAAATCTCGTGTATAATATGGTGGTATGGTATAGATATACTTCCTCTGTGTCACCAAAAATGTCTCAACTCTATCGGAAATTAGATGTATCTAGACACTATCTAGTAGGTAGATACATCTAAATTTTAATAAAGTTGAGATTTTTTCTTAATGTTAGCAGGAGAACTTGAATAGATAGAAAATGGTCAAAGACCCACACTGCTCGGTTAATTAGAGGAAAACCGTGCGAAAATCCGAACAACGGCAAGCCACACCAAAACACCACAAGACATACAAGACGCCGGTAAGCGGAACAAAGGACACACACAACCGGGCACCCGAGCTACTTCCGCTACCAAAGTGCACACCGAAAACCGTCGTATCGATCAGATCTGCCATGAGCATATTCGCCAAACTCGTCGACACCAAAGGGGAACGACATGCCCAAAGATAGAGAACATGTGCCTCTCCGATCTCGAGAGTAACAACCAATGTGGCTCATCTGGCGCTTCTTGCATTGGCGAAGCTTATTAGGGGCCTAACCGGGCCATGGCCCGCCCAGCATTTTGGTAAAAGAAAATTTTAATACTACGCATCAGTTGCCCAGGCCACCAGAACGCCCTGCTTTGCTGCCTCTCGTCTCACCCGTTCTCTCTAGAGGACAAAGACGGGACTGGGACTAGGACTGGACATAATTCACAGAGGAGACTCGGCCTCGCTAGGATTAGGAATTTAGGAAGGGGGAATCGGCCTACCGGGAGAAGTAGCGGAGCAGGGGGCACAGTTGTCGCGGCGCCGCCCGCAGGCACACCAAACAGGCAGGGCGCCTGCCGGACGGAGGTCCAGCAGCCGACGCCACGACCAGCTGCTTGCTACCGAATCATGCATGCCCCTTCCCAATTTCCCCATCTAATCCAGTTACGCTTCTCTCATTCTCCAAACTCCCAGTTAGCAATTTGTCAATTTGATGGCATGGATGACGGATTGGTTTGTTGTTCTGAATTTTACAAATTGCAACATGCCAACAACCATGGGAAAGGCCACTACGTCTAGGATGTGTTCGGTTGTGGAATCCTGATGCATGGAACGGAATGGTTCCAATTCCAATGTCACGGAATGGTTCCGTACTCGAGATGTTCGGTTCGGGAAAAGCGAGGAACGGAATGGTTCCGTGCCCGTGTTCGCTTCAGGAAAAAACGCGAAACGGAATGGCAGGATTTTGGTTCAGTTCACCTCTTTCATGCTTATGGTGAACATACCACCCCCATGAAACAATGTAGTAATAAAAAATTTGGCAGCACTTTGTTTGTATTTTGAGAAGTTTGTAATAACAAATATATTCATATAAGCATAACACATATATAGCAGCAAATATAGTACACAATTAGATGCAAACGGCCATAATAGGCATCGAAACAATCCAAATTCATACACGTCCAGTTTAATGTCATAGTAGTGATCCAAAAGCAACTAAATCGAGTTCATTACAGTCCATATAACATATTATGGTCCATGGAAGCAACTAAATCGAGTTCATTACCGTCCATATTACATATTATGGTCCATGGAATAATAAAGTTCATTGCTGTCCATCAACCCACTTGAAATATCATCACTTCAAATTGTAGAGCACTCCAAAGGTCTTATGCACATACCTACTCAACCAAACCAACTTGCTCTCAAGTTTAAGCGTCATGAATGCTTTTGCAATCTTCGGATTATCAACAAGATGAGCATAGTAGTGAGCAATATGATCCTCATCAAATCCCTTGATTGCAGCCAAAGCATCCCACAAGTCATCAGGTACGACATCATCATCCCCACCAGATTTTGCAATTGCATCAGCCATCATCTTGAACCCATCTTTGAGAGTGGTGACTAGTGGATCATCTTCAATGTGCACAAGCTTAGCCTTCTTTTTTGGTGGTGCTTTGGCAGAAGACTCACCTACATTTGGTGAAGTTTGCATCTCACTATCATCTTCAACATCAATAGAGAATGGATCATTCCCTGACTTGGCGTATTTCCCCGAAGCCGTGGTAGACCCGAAAATTGTTTCCATTGCACGATAGTGCTCAATTGGGTTATTCAAGAAGGGGATATCAGATTTGTTCTTCTACAAAAAAATGAAGAAGTGAGTAACATATAATAGATGCAAAGAGCGAAAGTTGGTAGCAAAATGTTTAGGGAACAAACTTACAGCACAATGGCCTGCATAGTGCTGAGCCTAATAGTGCAAGTATCCTCATCCCACAGGGCCCCACTCAAATTTTTCAATTGGACTAGCCTGCCCCAAATCTTCCTCCACTTCTTAAGATGGTTGGAGCATTGTTCTCCAGTTAGAGATAGCTTGAAATTGTCATTCAAAAACAGATCCCCTACTTTTCTGCCCCGTAAAACGCGAGTATTTCACCCTGTATCAAAAAAAATGCTTATAGCTAGATCATTTCGTCTAGCAGACCCCGTATTTCACACCATATATTTGAAAAATTTAAAATCCCGGGAAATTTGTTCATAGTTGATCATACATACGAATACACGGCTTGCTAGACGGCCCAAACCACGCTCACCCCGTATCCCGCCGGAATTTTACGGGGTGAACGGGTTTTAAGGGGCCTGTTAGACATGCTCTAATATTACGTATTGCTGATCTATAACCAATGAAAACAAGAATTGAGTAGTGACTAGTGTCTAATGAAGTGGTCTGATTGAGAAAAAAATTATGTGTTCCCTTTTAGCCTGGCCCGCCCATGATTTTTCTTGAAGCTCCGCCACTGGCTTCTTGCATGTGAAGGGGGTTCCTTCTTCCCACCGCTGTTGCCCACCTCACAAGCCACTAGTCCTCTGACCGACTCCACCTCCAAAATGATACCCCCAAGAGGGAACACGACACCGAATAGTGCCGTCATCATCCGACCACGAAGACCGGGTCTCGGGTCTGACATTTTTGATATGACGGAGGGAGCAGATGATCTGTATTACGGAGTAGTAAAATTTCTGCTATTCTGTGTGACTTGTGCAAACTTTGTGGTCCTGTGCAAATAGGCCATATTGAAAGGTCAAACGCCATATACGTACGAATATTGATAAGGCCACGAGGCTGTACGCCGGGTTCGGGGATACACGGCACACGAGCACAGCATATCAGTCAGCTCAGCTGGCCCCGGTCCCGTCAACTGTAGTACGCGACAGGGATGATAGGAGAAAATGCATCTCACACCTAATCTACTAGGGAGTACTAGCCACAGCAGCTTCACATGTTGTGGGAGGAAGGACCAAAGCGATTTGGTGGGTGGATTGTGTATTTTCTGTGGTCCGAGTCAGCTCTGGAAATTTGGTGCGAGATTTCTCTAACAAAATGCGGCATCTCTATTTTAAATACTCAAAGAAGTTACAAAGCGCCACACTACACGAAATTAGGTCTGAGGTTGGGATGATAAGGGAGACGAATATTTGGGTGATCGTGAGTGTCTTCAGAAGAAGGCATGATATGATTGGATGCCTTGAAGTTAGGTACTAGTATAATTCTGGACGATGCATCTAATCTAATGGTCTACTTTAGTGATATCCCATTGTAGTGGGTTGGCTACATCTCGTTTAGATAGACAAACTTTCTTTATTTTTCTTGTTTCTTTTCTTGAAGGATTGTTTGTTTTTTCTTCATTGCGCTTCTCGCATCCGTGGATAGGATAGCTTGTGTCTAGTAGATCATCTAATTTGCTATTTTTGTTTTGGCTGAAGTGTTGAGTTTTGGAAGGCTCGCTGGATCTGGTGGTATTCGGTCGTGCACTTCCATTCTTTTATTCCGAACGTTTGGTTCTAGAGAAATCGGCACGAAGCTCTATTCTTTATTGCCATCAGGTGACATGTTTTAGTCCATCGTGAAGTCAGAGGTGAAGAATATTATGGAAGGCAAAAGCGAGGACTAGCAATGGAGATTCGACCCTCTGCGCCGTTGAGGGACTTGTTTGGTGTTTCAGGATTCGCAGCAGTATGCAAGTGGGGGCGACAACGCAAGTGAAGTTCAGAGTCTTTCCTTTCAGGGTGAAAATCCAAGGTTTAACATTAATTGGTTGTGCCTGGCAATAACTTTGTTGAAGGCATTGTTTTTTAGAGCGACGACTATCTTCATGGTGAAAATCTAAGATCTTTAATCTGGCTACGATGGTGCTTGCGCATTGTTCCCTTCTTGGAGACGTCGCTTTTGGAGAGCCTGGAGTTCATGTGTTGTCTTGGTGGTGGTTGTATTGTTGCTGCTAGGGCTGGAATACTGTAGCATGACTTTTATTCTTAGTTTTTTATTTTTTTCTTTTGCTGTGTGCATCTGTTCTACCATTATGATATTGTATTGCTCCAGAGGTTGAGCGTAATTGGTATCTTCGTGATATTAATAGATTCTCTTTATCAAAAAAAATCTGGAAACTAGTCTGTTTTCATGTTTTCGTAGGTGTGGTTATAATTTTAGCTCTTATGATCTATGTTTCTCATCATTGGCGATGATTTTTGCTCTACTGCATTGGTTCTTTAGGGTCTTAGCAGATGACTTTCCGTCCGTCTACTACAACAAGCTCTAGTTTAATAAGCTTTGTCCGACTTTAATGATGGAGGTGTTAGGACAATGGCGCTGCTTCAGCTTGCTCCAATGCTCGTAGTTTTAGGTGGTTCAAATACCATTTGTTACTTTTATTACTTTTCATGTTATTTTACACATGGTTTTGGTGATTTTTTTTTAACCATGGAGTGTTCTTCCCACAAATAGAAATGTGACTTTGAGCACGGTGAAATTCCTAGGTTACTATGTATGTTTTTTTGTAGTTTTTTTTCGAAACACAGTACTAACCGTATTGAAGGTAAAGGCTTCATCACAATCTATCAATTAAGTAGAAAAGAACCGAACAACTAATAAGGAGAAACCAGGAAAGGTGGTTATAAAAAAACCGTATGTGAACTACTTTCAGATCATGTAACTCGTTGATTATGTAGGCGGACCAACCAACTCTCCCAACCTGGTAGAACTACAAACTCTCGACAAATTGATCATCACATCACGTTGTGTCTGCTAAAGTTTGTATTATCACGGCCTAATATGTGCTCCCAACTTAACCAGAAAAAAGGGTTTGCTAATTTTTACTAGACTAAAAATTAAGTTTGAGCTCAGTCATATTCTCAGCTTTTGAATTTGCATTGTTATTCGTGATAGAGTTGAGTTACATGTGGAGTCCAATTGAAAATTTTCCATTGTGTTGCAAACTTGCAAATGAGAAAAAACGGTTCATGCAGTATAAAATCGTGGGGAGATAGTCACTGAACTGAGAATTAAGATACAGTAGTTCCCATTGACGCATCCGACGCCACAACGCTTAATCGAGGGTTTCACACTTTGGAAACATGATTAGTATACAAAGGAGACACATCAAGATTGTTACAAAAGTTGCAGCCTCCTAAGCCATTCACAGCATCAGCAGGACAGCTACGAGAACCCACACGGGCACCACCACGCCGAGGCACCTCCCTGCCGTTGCGCGGGACAGCGGCTCGTAGTACGACGGCGGTACCTGCGGGAGGCCACGGCCGTGCGCAACGGTGATGTCGAACCGCATCCCCCTCCGGCAGTGCTCCCCTTCACCGGCGTCGGAGAAGAAGTAGTTAGCACCCTCCGCCGCTAGCATCACTGTCAGGAACGCCTCCTCTGGCTTCCACCCGCCACCGACGCCGTCGCCGTCGTACCCGCAGAGCTTGTATACCGTCGCGTTGGTCGTGTGCACGACCGTGTTGTCAGTGCGGGTCTTGAAGGCTGTACATATGCACAATGAGCAGGTTGCTAGCGAAGAAGAGATGAATCCAGAAATCAGTAGTACGCATGAAGTAACATACTGAGGTAGTCGCCCAGGTAGAAGGTGCGGTTGGCTGCCCAGACAGAGTAGTTGGCCGCCGAGGCATTCGCTTTGCCGTCGAAGAACCACCCGGCACTGTCGCCCACGGTGTGGTTGGCACCGAACGGTGGCAAAGCCGTCGTGTTTCTGCCCGGGCTCGCCGTCGCATTGCCAGCAGCTGAGACAGCATCCTGGAGAAGCGCTACTGCAATGGACGCCACCACAAGATTGATCAAGGCATGCATTTTGGGGACAAATTAAGTTGCTGATGCCTAAGAAGCTGCCACTATTGCAGCGTACTAAACTCGCCCGCTACGTTGCTGATAAAACTTGTGGCCTCCCTGTGAATTGGCGTGGTTACTGATGTAGCGTCTTGATTATTTTTTTGATACGGGGTCGGCACCGTCCTGGCAATACTGCTGCAGCCACCTGGACCTGGGTACTGGGCATCTGTCATTCTATGGCATGCATGGCCGGTGATGAGATCCATTGAAAAATAGTTAAATAACAGATGCGATTGTTTGACTTTTTCGATAAAGATATCGCGAAGATACCAATTACACCCAGCCTCTGCAACAACATCTATACCTAATAATAAAGGAGAAAACGTTTCCTTGGTTTCGTCCGTCGGACGTCCGCGCTAAATTTGTTTTCGTCCGTGGTTCGTTCTCGTTCTAAGTTTGGTACGTTCAAAAGCTAGGTCTGGGCAGGCTGCCTCAGGGCAAGCGAGAGTTGTACGCACCTCCGAGCAACGAAACTGTGTCAGAGTCCAAGTCCATCATCCTCTCACCCGTCCCGTAGGGACTCTTCTGTCCCGCACGAAATATAAATAAGCTCCCTTGTTCCCGTTCTGGTGCAGATCGAAACTTCAATGAGCTCCTCGACGGCTTGCACAGTTGGGGAAGACACGGAAATCGCCGATCTGGATGTCGGGAAGGCTTGGCGCCGTTGCGCTCACCTGCCTAGCTCCTTTGCAGGACCGAACACCATAGGCAGCTTGCGTCTTTGCAGGACAGAACGCTATAGGCAGCTTGACGATGCAATGGTGGTGAGATGAGCTAGCAGCACGCGTGGAGGGAGGAGAAGCCGTGCCCCTGGCTGTATCTCGAACAAGAGGAACTGCCCGGAGAGGAGGTGCGGCCGCGACGCCATTGCCGTCTTCGTCCGTGTCCCCTTGGTCCGACCCCATACAAAGAAAGAGCCGTTCCTTCGTTCCGATCGCGCAGACGCGCACAAGAAAAGCCGGATGGGAACGGAACAATGAAACCGCGCCGCCTTCAACGTCTCCGTCCGTCAATTTTCATCAAACCAGAGAACTCCAGATTGATCTACCTCTGATCGAATCCGTAAGTCTTGTGAGCCTAGACTATGTCCTACTCAAATATTAGAAGCACTCTACGGAGTCGGCATCGCCCTAAACTCTGGCCCGCGGTTCTTGATCCAATGTGAGCGTCGGGACACGCCAATCTTCACGCGTCTTCACGCGTCGGGCAACGTCAGGAGGTGCGCCGCGAATACGCGGCCTCTGCCGGTGACCGCAGCGCCCGACGGCATCATGGAGGCACGTTGTTCATCCGCTCCGGCGTGAAGTTACGCCGTGCTTCTACTGTGCCGACGACGACGGCCGGGACATCTGAGCGCCCCATCTTCTTCTACGTATGAACAGTTGCTCAGTCGATGATCGCAATCGCTGCTTTACAAACCATGCTTATTGGTATGATCTGATCGGTTTGTTCTAATGTTTTTTTAGCTGTCGTTTCAGTTCTACAGCCTGAATCGATCCAGGTGTTACGGCAAAGAGATGTGCACAGCTTGGTTCCACTTCAGCCTAGCGGTGGTCACCTACGGGCGGTTTTTTTTCTCGACGAGATGATGGAGCGAATCTGGTCAATCCTGTATCTTCTTCTGAACTGACACTACCATGGACATACTCAAGTAATCGTACGGAGCTTAAACCAAAGGATGCAGTTTCCAGGCTACGGGTAAACGCTCGTACGGAGTATATTCGAGCGCACAAGTTCTTGGGAGATGCAGTTACCTGGAGTACTACTGCCACGATTAGTTCCCTGAGTGGTAAATAAGTTGAGTTGTTGTATGAAATGCTGGAGTATCACTTATTGATGGAGTCTATTTGACAATTGCTAGCTTGAAGAGAGCATTGTGTTAGCGCCGGTTGACCTGCTGCTTTTTTTTTTTTTTTTTTTTTTTTTTTTTGCAAAACACACACGTAGGCGCTCATAAGTTCGCACATATACTCACTCTTATGAACGTCGCCTCCCACTGAAGAATATTTCTCCTTTTATGAGATACCAAATTCTCAAATCTAGAATTTAAACTCTGGTGGACCGAGGTTGCCACTATCCTCCTATCCATCCAATAACATATTAGTTTTCGTTGACTTGCTGCTGGTGTTGAGGTAAGTGTTTAAAGAACATAAGACTGCTGGGAGAATTTTATTCATGGATCTTTTTGTCATAAAGGGCTAAATAGGTAACAATGAGCCTCGCTATGCACCCTTTGGTTCTTGTGCGGGAGTGTTCACTTTTGTGGAACATTTTATGGATTCGAGTTTATTTTAAAAGGGAAGCCATCAGAGTCTGAAAACTTTGGTTCTATTTTCAAGTGAACATATTTTGCTCTTCCGCAGCAGCGCGCGGGCATTTTCCTAGTCATACCTAATGGCATAAAGGATGCACAGAGCCAAAAAAGAGAAAAGAATTACAAAAAAAAGTCCCGCTACAGAGATCCATAACTTGAAACAGCAACACCAACACCACCAAGACAACACCAGAAGATCAGCTTCGCCATAAGCGACGCCTCCAATAAGGAAACAGTGCACAAACGTTATCGTCGTCCGATCATAGATCTTAGGTTTTCACCATGAAGAAACTCATCTCTCTCAAAACAATGCCTTCAACAAGAACATTGCCAGGCACAACCAATTAAGGGCAGACCTTGGGCTTTCACCCTGAAAGATAAGACTTTGGACTTCTCCTGTGCAGTCGCCCCCACATACCAGCTGCTGTTTGAAGTCACAAAGCACCAAGCCAATTCCACCTCACCACCAAGATCCGACCATCATAGCTATTCCACCGATCTTGGCTTGATGACCTTCTCCGCTAGCACCATGGAAAGAAAACGAACTCCATGATATTAACAGCCAGCAGAGCTTCGAAGCGCTCCCTCTGAAACCAAACGGTCAGATAAAAAAACATGGGTGCGAACGACCGAAACCACCCAATCCAGCAATCTTCAGGCATTTATCGCTCAATGAATTTCGCCGGCAGGGCCTTCCGGAACCCGACAATCCACCCAAACTAGTGAGAACAAGCATCCAACAGATCTTCAAACTTGGTGCGAGAAGAATCGTAGAATCACCACCTTTATTCTTCGACGCGGACGAAACAGCCCCCAAGCCGCCATCCGCCGCCCGAGGACGGCGAAGGAGGTTCAGAAATCGATCATCGCCTCGCTAAGTCGTCGCCGCCAAGCCCATGGCGGCCGCAGATAAGAAGACTCGGCAGCAGTTGCGTACCCCGGACATGAATCCGGTGGCGCTACCCATGGTCGCTCGAACGACACGGCCAAGGCTGTCCTCGCAGCAGGCCATGGAAGGCACAGCAGCGACCAGCCCTGTAGGCCCAGATCGGACCCAGATTAGACCCATGCCGCCGCCAGTTCACCGTGCCACCGTCGTCCAACCGCCAGCATCCAGCACCAAGGGCAGCCCCGTGCGCCCCTGCGCCAAGACGATGCAGGGCAGGACCCGCCCCGGCGCCGACAGCCGCCGCGCCCCTGACAGTCTCCACCGCTGCGGCCACCCGAGGCATCTTCCCCGGGTCAAGTCAGCAAGGCCGCCGCGCGCCCGCCTGTGGGTGCCGCACGCCCGCTCGAGGCCACCGCCCGCCCGCCGGTGGCCGCCGCGCGCCCGAGGCTGCCGCGCGCCCGCCGGTGGCCGCCGCTGCCGCCTGCAGCGCCCCTGCGCTGGGAAACGCGAGGGGAAGATTGGAGGCGGAGAAGAACCGTCCCGCCGCCACCATCCTTGAGGCGCGCCCGGCTTCGCCGGCGCCCCCTCCGGTGGCGGCGCTACGGGGGAGGGGGAGGGGGGTCCTTGGGGGCGCTAGGTTAGGGGAGCGGTTTCCTTGGAAGCGTGTACGTTTCTGCAGTGGCAACCATTACTCAGTCAACATCAGTAATTGGTTAAGCTGTGAAATTGTTACATCTACTACTATCCAGCAGATTTGGCTGAATTGTTGTTTCAGAGTACAAGTTTCACTGCAAGTACAGTGGTGCGGACACTGGAGGTTCTGCTTCTGACGTTCGCAGCGCGCAACATTTACCGGATGCTGCTACATCCAAATCATCACTACACTCACACGTATTACTATATTCATAAACTAGGGCCATAACACGCTTCAACATTCACTGAAATACGACAAAACCGTGACATTAATCAGACGAAAAATCGAAAACATTTTCTGTCAGCAACCAGTGTTAGAAATAATGGGGTATATCCTTTGGCCCATCTTAGATTCAAGATTTTTTTCAAAATCTTAAAGCTCATGTGTGTGGAAGCCCATACGTGTGACAACCCTGCTGGTTGTAGATCACATGTGTGTTGCAAGAGCAGAAAAAGGTAAGTTTAGTCACGCATAAAAAGTTAGAAGAAATTTAGACCAAGTTCTCAAGGATTATTTCACCACTTGGTATGTGAGTGAGAACATGATTGTTACACAAGTACTCCTCCTCCGTCACCCGCTCGCCTCATCACGGTTTTATGGAATGAGCGACTCCACGGCTTCCACTGAGATATAGATCATTAGGATTTTGCCACCTCTCTGTTTGTGCCGCGAATCAGTTTTTTGTGAAGCGCTAAGCGCGACTACTCGCTATCTTCATCATGGCTCAACTTCAACTCGTCATCGCGGCTAGGTTGCGCCTTCCTCACCAGCGTGCGCTGTGCTCCTCTTTACTTGTTTAACATGATCTGCAAGTACATGTTTAGTTGATACATGTTTCTGTTTATCTTGCTGTCGAATATATATTGTATGTTTGAGTTTTACGCTGTAGTATATGTTTATGTCATATTTAATATTTTTGTAATTATAAAATTATTGCCTAATTATCCAACATTAATTATTTGTTGACCGCCAACTGAATAAAGAAATCATACTGAAGAGTACCCGACGAGCGCGTGTAAAAAAGGTGTCAGATGGAGGACACAAACATGGGAGTCATTTGGATGTGGAATACGATGCAAATTCAACACTAGTACCGACCTGCTGTATAGAGCCGGTTTTAGTCTATAGGCATCAGACGGTTCTGCTATCCGACTCAAAGCCACGGTCTCTACCAGCGTGCTATCCTAAGACGGTTCTCGTTCCGACTCAAAGAACAATACTCTGAGACGAGCGTTAATAACATCCGTCTCTAAACTTCAGAAGCCCTAAGGCGGTTTCATTTCCTGGCTAGTTGTAACAATTCTGGATCCTCAGACGGCTACAATTCCGAACCGTCTCAACAACGATGATGTTCTGAGACGGCTATTATTCGAGACCGCCAGCAATCTTTGTTGAATTGAGACGCATATTATACCAGACCACTTAGAACACTTTCTCTATTTGAACGTAGCGTAACATAATAGCAATATAACAATCATGATTTAGCAGCTATAAATTATACACAAGTAGCTAGCCATATGGTTAACATTATATTAGCCATGCATATACAGTTGGGGAAATCCATACACACATATATCTAGAAGTGCATTATTACATCGAACTTTTATAGAAATCCATAGATACTGCAGTGCATCAAACTAGCATCCATGGCGGTGGCTGCGGCGGCGAGAACGTCCATCGCTTCTGAACTGCTCGCGCCAGTCTAGTTTGGTATTTCACACGGGGAATGGCCAGTGGCGGGAATAATATCGGTCTCCCTACCACTGACGTGCACCGCGGAGCGTCCGCGGAGACGCGAACCTGCCACATATTTGGGCCAGGTTTGCGTCTCCGCGGACGGCCCGGTCACTTTGCGTCGCCCCGTTGGAGCAGGCCCCAGACGCATTTCCGGTCACGGCGGACACAAACGCGTCGCGCCGCTGGAGATGCCCTTAC
>NC_061512.1:65771566-65790400 GCF_022539505.1 Lolium rigidum | reverse complement strand
AAAAATCCAAGAATAGAAAGAATGTTGGTTCATAGAGGATGACATGCGGGACCCATGATCCTGCATCGTAAACGGCTCGATCGGAGAACGTTGAACGAGATGGCGCGATCGAGAAAAAACAATGCCGAGAGGCTGCCATCCGGGCCCTACATCCCTCGGCGGTGCGGATTTGCGTTGACTCGGCCGGCGAACCCGAGATTTCGAGATGCACCACGTCCCGGGCCACCATACGCGACGTTTTGGCCGCTTTCGTCGGGCTAGGTGGCCTCAAAAACGAGAAAAAAAGTTTTGACATGCACCACGGAGGGACCAAAAATCGTCGGCCATGGTACACCAGCAACCACGGCGCGACTTCAACTTCGTCGGCCATGGCAACTTTTCTTGTAGTGGTAAGACCCCAGATCCGTTCTGAGCGGCATGGCACCGTCTCTGACGTCGGTTTGCTACTTTTTTCCGTATCAACAGATACGAAGAAAAATCCTAACGGACGCGTTAGGTACCCGATAAAATATGTCTGGGACTCGACAGATGGTAAGACCTTAAGCGGCACCTGTCGAGTTAACACCAGTATCCCGAGATCATGTCCAGGGACGTGATTTTGAAGTAGGTTTTTGCGGATTGTCACTAGAGCAGTTAACTAGTACCTGATCCGTCAGATGAACTAGCCCCAACTACCATTATCCATGTACAAATATAAAATTGCTTATTTAAAGATATGTGATGGCTTAAAAAGGTTATTTGATGATTATAAAGTTGGAGCTTTTCCATGATTCTTCGATTCAAGCAAAATCTCGGGGGCTACTGACATAGGCATCCCCAATGGGTCTGCCAAAGATGGTACCCGGGTTTACTGAAGGCCCACAAGTCGAAGAATATGAAGTTCGGAAGCCCAGTTAGTATTAAGGAAAGTTAGAGATGTATTAGGAAATATAGAGACTTGTAACTTTACGGGTTGAACTCTGAGAGTCTCCCGGAATCTGTAATCTTTTGTAACACGGTATCCTCGGCTCCGCCTTCTATATAAGGGGGAGTCGAGGGACGAAGAGAGGATCGAATCCATTGTCAACATAACCCTAGTTCTCTTAATCGTCGAGTACTTTTCGGCTGAAACCTTCGAGATCTACTTGCCCTCTACTTCCAACTAAACCCTAGTCTACAATACGTAGGCATTGATAAGCTAATCCCTTGTCAGGCGGCGCTCGCCAAGGCCAAGGAGTTGGCTTCGATCCAACCGCGTCGACACCGACAACCTCTGAAGGGCTCGAGAAGTGCATCGCTGATGCCGCGACGAGGGCGGCAAAGAAGGCCGCTGCCGCGACGACAAGGGGACAGAAGAATGACGCGAGGTGGTCGACGATGATGGAGAAGCAAGACATCAAGATCTCCCTCTTCATGGCCAATGTGCTGCCGTGAAATGGGAGAAGGACCCGTCGCTTCTGATTCAAGATACCAGTGCCATGGACGCCCAGACGTTGCCGTGGTACGAGGAGCAACGTGCCTTGATCTTTGCATCACCAGCAGTGGCGAAAGCACTACACCAACGACGACTTCGGCTACGGCGGAGGAGGTGCCTGAGGCAGGTGAGGAGCATGAGGCTACCCGCAACTGAGTACCACCGATATGTGAATTTTTTTTGTACGCCAAAACATTGAACTAGGGCAATTTGGGCGAGTGTTACGTAATGAACTAGAGCTGCTGTGACTGGGGCGAACCGTTCAATTCAAATTTTTGTCCAGAAGGCCATTTGGGGCGGCTGTTTCAGGGGTGCGGCTGGAGAGAACGCTGAACCCATAATTTCCTCTTCGCGGGCACCCACTATTAGGGCGGCAAAACGGCTTTGCCGAACACCGAATTGGGTGGGGTGGGGGGGGGGGGGCGGAGCAGTCCCTTTTCTGGATTCCCGAACCGATGGTATAATATTATTTTATATCTACTAGGAAAAATGCCCGTGCGTTGCACCGGGTTTGAAGTATTACTCTGATTTTGGTTGTATCATTGATTCTGAGGTATGTTGAGATACACCCGAATTTCTATTCGCATAAGTGTCGCCCTATCAACAATCATGACAAAAGTAATAAAATAAAAGGTCAACCCTCAGTTTTTGTATACATCATGTGTATCTAAAAGTAAGATATTCATATGAAAAATCACTTGTTAAATTACATGAAAAGACTAAATTAACTAAATCTTGTTAAATTGCTAAAGAATTAGGTTACATGGAAAATCCCAATTCAGTTTTAAACAAGCGAAAACACAAAATAGGATATCAATATTATATCCTACATTAGAAATTAGAGAAGGCATGAAAAGATCTAGTCGATCCGGTTGAGAAGGCAGAATTCGAAATGATGGCACAAACGACGCTTTGATGGACAAAACTCAAGTAGGAACGAATGTTTCTCATATGATTCTACCTTGATCCGAACCAAACCAACTAACGACGTACAAACCAATAGACAAAACGACGGGAACACTTTCGTTTTTTTATTAGATATAGATATGCAAACGTGTCCGTGCGTTATAATGGAAGAAACAAATCCTCACACACCCTAGCAACCCATCTGTGTTACAACTTCTCCTATTTGCCACCATTGTTGATCGTCCGCTTATTCACGACAAACGTGATTATATAGAATATGCCCATGAGTCGCTATGGGCTAACTTTACTTATTTTGCTTAGTTCATGTAAAAAATTGCCTCTATCTAGAATTAAGTAACTCACATTTGTCTAATTATATATGTATTTAGATGAGTTTTATGTGTGTTAGTTAATTTCGCACGCAAGGAGTATTCCAAATCACTTTTTCTTGGCGTGACGAAACGTTATTGACAGGAAGCTGCTATCGTTAATTCTAGTTTTCTTTGTTGTAAAAACATCTTTTTAGATGAAACCGTTCCTATTTCTTCTTGCTCCTTTTTTCTAAAAATCTTTGGAAGAAGAGAGCAAGGGACAGGTCAAACATCCTTTCAAACCACCTGGCATTTTCCCATCCCAGCCGAACCAGGCTCATGTGGCCCAAGGCCTGCATAGAAGCCAAACCGTATCAATCCCCAGCACCTGCACATCGCATCCATCTTTCCCCTTCGACCTCTCATAGCGCCGCCAGGAGCTCAGCTCCGCTCGCTCAATCCCTGCATCCCGGTCCCGCACTCTCTCTCACCTGCTCCTCCTTTCCTCCTTAGTCCTTACCCGCAGGCAGCTGCTTCCTCCCGCAGCGGCGGCGACCCGGCTTCAACAGCCAACCATAGGAACGAGTGGGACCGTACGACGGTGGATTGCTGGAGCTTGCTACGGCCAGCGGGGCGACCGGGACGAAAGCGCGGCTCTCGGCTCGGAGATCCCTTATCGCAGGCTCGCCGGTACGCATGAGGGCGATGTCCATTTGAAGTAGCGGAAAGTCTGGTCTGCGCAGCCGCGCGCGATGCGGCTCTTGCGGCGCGTCCTTATTTAGCTTGTTCGCGGCGTTGCGCGCGAGGCAATCGAGGCTACTTATTAGAGGCCGCACGGCGCACCACGTGAGCGCAGGAGGCGAAAGGCGGAGCAGGAAGGAGCTGGGCAAGGGAAATAAAAGAATGAAACGGTACGTGGCAGTTGTGCCGTAATATGTAGTTTGGTGGGAGGGTAAATTCGTCCAATGAAAAGTTGGACGAAAATTTTGGCAGAAATCTTAGCTCTATACCTACCTAATAATAAAGGAGCTAAGGTTTCTGCCAAAATTTTCGTCCAATTTTTTATTAGACCGTTTTACCCTCCCACCTAAATACATAATACAACAGAATGCCATGTACCGGTTCGTTTTTTCTTTTATTTTTTGCTCCCCTGGTTGGCATAGCCTCCGAGCAGAGCTGCTTTGCGCCAGCCGACATCAGCCGCGTGCCTCCCACTACGCAGCGCCCCACGCCGGAGCTCGAGGGAATCGCGGCGGCAGGCGGGTTACCGGCGACGAGCTGGTTTGGCACTCAGAATATTATTCGCGCCAGCGTGAGATGCAGGGCGGCCTCACCTGAGCCTCGACCAGATCCACTGCTCCCCCGCCAGATTAGTTCTCCTCCACCCACAGTTGAGCTCCTCCTCCCCGGTCTATTCCCCAATCAGCGCAGACCGCGCTTCCCGTGACCATCCTCAACTCCAATCCGACGCAATCGCTTCCCTGCACCGCACGCCAACCGTTCCCCACGCTCCCCCGTCGATCTATCCTCTCCGTCCTACTTCCTTCGTCTTGATTTCGATCTCTGCTCGAGCGCTAGCCGGTCTCGCCTCCATGGCGTCAAAACGAATCCTCGAGGAACAAAAGAAGTCAAGGACCCGCGGAGTGCGACGGATCCCTCCACCTAATGCTTGCGCCGGAAATTTTACTACCCGGATCGGCAAGGTACGACAAGGAAGATCATTGGGATGCCGAACGCCGCGGCCGACGAGCAAGTTCGTGTTCATGCCTTGAACTCGACCCGCCTTCGATCGACGACCCAACAAGCTTTGACCGTGGGCGCCGTCCCCGCAACCAGCGAAACGACCAGTCTTCAATCGATGTTGGCATGTTGCTCGACATGATACTCCAAGTTGTTCTCATTGCCTTCTTCTCGGGGTTGTCCCAGAACAACAGGTCCTTCAAGCTCACCGATCCCTTGAATAGCAGTGATGGCAAACTGGAGAAGTAGGACACTTGCACGAGAGTGGTGCCACTATTGAATGCGATGTAGGTGTCGAGGATGGGCTCATGGATACATGTCCGATGCATTGATCCTACTTTTTTTGTGCAACCAGCGCTGCACGTTTGCTTCTTCAGTCGTTGTTTCGACCCTTTCAGCCCTTTAGCATTGCCTCGCTCCAACTCATCCTATTAGACTTGGTCCGGCAATAAATTTCTGGGTGTTCCGTTATGATATCCTCAACTCGCCTCGATGGTGCTTGCAACCTCGCAAAGCGAGTTAGTTTTTCTACATCGAGTTAGATACTCTATTTTTGTTTATGCCTCGCTAGGTACACAATACATGTGTAGTGAATGAAAAAAAACTGAATGAAGCCTTGATGTTTGATTTAGTCAATCGGTAATTACAGAATGTAAAGTCTTACTATCGGTTTATCATTACTAGAGCGACAGCCGTCCGGCTAATATTTGTTTTGTCTTCTTTATATTGCCGACTTACGCAAGCAGTTTGGTAAGCATACTAAAGGGATAAGAATTGATGTTAGGTGTTCGGTGACGCGAGTACATTATGTTGTGCATCATACTTTAATTTCACTACCGGAGAAAGAAAGCAATTCGATCTTCTTCTACTTGACTTGCTAATTTTATACCCCTTCCTTGCTATATTTTGGTGACCACTTTTTTGCGTATATCATGTCCAACAACTTATTCGCGACCCCATGGTGTTGCTACATGCCACCTTTAGTTCTGAATATTAATTCAGACGTTGCCTAGGACTGATGTTACGGCATGTAACACCATCTGCTATGGTTAATTGAAAGCAATAATCTATCAAGAATCTCGCAATCTCTCGACCAAACAATCTATCGGTAAGTTTATCCTATGCCTAAGATGCTTGGTAATTGAATATTTGTGATGCAAACGTGTTGCATTCTGAATAATTAAGCATGTATCTTGACACTACAGGTTCTTGTAAGAAAGAGAGGCCTTGGTGTTTCTAGATGGTGACGACAAAACAATAGAACTTCTTGACTGCATACATGCATGTGAAGGTAGTCCATCCTCCACATGCAGTTGTTCGTTTCAAGTATCAAGCCTGCTCGTGAATACAATGATCCTTAATTCTAAAGCTATATGTAGTTTCTTCTCAGAGGATTTTAAGACGCTGACTTACCTACTTAGAGGTAAGATGAGAATTTAATCATAGCCATTGAAGATAATATGAGAATTCGATGGCAACCATCTATTGTTCAAGGTAAATTCAATTCAATTTCAGGAAGTAACAAGTGCATCAAGAATAATAGAAAATATTTTTCAGATTTAAGGGGTGAAAATTAATACACTTTAAATGATATGAAAATGAAATCTAGATGGAACCTGTAATGATAATGTTAGAAATAGAAATGAGTTGTTTTCTGCGATATGGAGAAATTTACTTTTTCAGTTTAGACCCGTCGCAACGCACGGGCACTTTTGCTAGTATTAATAAAAATGCATAATATTTGAAAAATTAAAGAAAATAATATATTAAAAAAAATCGCCCATGGCCGTGCACGCACGCACGTGACCGCCTCGACCCGGTCCGGCCCACAACCACTCCAAAGAACCAGGTCCGATTCCGACCGAGACAATCGAGCGGCTCCGCGCATCCTATTTTGACTGATTTTCCTCTCTTTTTCTTTTTTCTTGACAAGAAAGAGAGAGGAATACAATACGCGCATCCTCGCGTGAGATTCGTCAAACACCTCCTCGCCTCGCCCCTGCCGCCTCCGCCGCCGCCGCCGCGAGCCATGGCGCCGTCCGCCAGCTCCTCCTCCTCCTACTCCGACAGCACGGACTCCAGCGGATCCTCGTCCTCATCCTCGGGGAGCGACCGCCGCGTGCGCCGCCGCCACGGCCGCCGCAAGGACGCAGCGCCGTCCTCCTCCTCCTCCGCTCTCAAGGTGCGCAAGGACCGCAAGTCCCGCCACAAGCGACGCCGCCGGGAGCGGCGGAGGTCCCGTTCGGACGACGACAGCTACAGGTCAGCCCACCCCTCCTCCGCACCCTCTCTCCGCGTATAGGTTTTCTGACCTAGGGTTCGGCTGAAAGAGCTCGTGATCTGTTGGCATGTTGCGTCCAATTGGAATCGAGGGCGTAGCGGTTTGGAGCGTCCTTGTAGAATTGGACTTGTTGGTATGCTGTGTGCACCGAGATACGAATAAGAACCAGTAATACATGAGGAAGACTGAGCAAAATTAGTGTTCCAATTCAGATTGCTGTAGGAGGGGACGGATTCCTAGTGCCGATCCAAGGATGTAACCATGTAACGTGATAGTGGGAGGAGAATGGTTTTGATTTAAACCTATAGCTTAACAAGCGGGCGTTCTGTTCTTTCCGTTGACAGAAATCTCTTGTAAGAATTGGGCTTGGTAGATGCGAGTTGAGCATGCTGACTACCCACTGTTCCATTTGTTTTTGGTCTTGTAAAAGGGGACGTTGGAGTCATCTGGTCATTGACAATTGAAAATTTCTTCTATGATGCTGTTTACTAGTATGTAATTTGAGCTTTTATGAGGTCAAGCTTTGGGCACCTAAAGAACTGTTCAACCTTAGGTTCTAGATATAGCATTTTAAATAGGAAAAGCCACAATCCTGTACAATGTTTTGCGAAACTTGATTGAAGCACATACTAAAATTATTTGTATCAGCTCAAGGAAGAGTGAATTTGAGGGACTCTTGTTTTGTTGGTAATCTTTGGGTTGTAGGGAATTGGGGTCTTCTCCTTGTACCCAGGAACAAGTTTAGGTGAATCTGAATCGAGTTGTTCTGAAACACGGGATATGCATTTTCCAAATTGCAGCGATCAAACATTTATGAACTGGAATATATCTAATGCTTATACTGATTTGTTGTATACGACCTGGCATCCCTCAGTTCTAGTTAAGGTTTTGTTCATGGCCTATCATGCTTTAGTGTATTATCTGCAGAAGGCCAGGTTTTGAGGAAATGCAGATTGTAGTTAGTACAGGTTTTGAGTCATGGGCAAATTTTATGAATGAGCAAATATATTCTTTTGATTCCCAGTCAATTATTCCTCTGTCTGAGCTTCATGAATGAGATACAGATCTGTTTTCGTGTTTTAGACTAAAATACAGGAATAATTTCTTCTGCTTGGAAAAATATATAGTTTTGTCAGGTCGGTCCCACCACTGGTGTATTGAAGTATCTTATTCTTTATGCAGTAGCGCAAGCTCTGATGACAGTGACCGCGAGACATCTGGCAGATCACGCAAGCGTAAGAAGAGCAGTAGATCGAGGAAGGTACTGCCCCAGCAATTCATGCATGATGGATGTTTTATGTGGTTTTTCAGCATGCACCTAGTATTTACTTGGGGACTTACTAGCTCACTGTATCCTCATTCTGACAGTCAAGGGAAAGGGAGCGAAGCAAGGACAGGCATCATAAACGAGACAAGAGTAAACATAGAGAGGTAAATTTTGTACTTAAAGAAACATATGCCTTTTATCCGGGCAAAAAAAGAATTCACATGCAATAATCGTTATCTAGGAATCAGCAGCTGTTGGTTAGATTAGATGGTTTGCTGATACAAATTTAAATCTTTATTTTCATATCCTGGCTTAGCAGTAGATATATGCCTTTATCTTTTTTATTTCCACATATGAGGTCCTTATATTTCTTGCTACCTGTTTCTGGGTTGGCTCTTTGACATTGGAGCTGGGATTCGTGAACGGGTGACAACATGGTGTATTGGCTTGCTGGTTTTCTTCATTGGTATGTTTTGTTCTCTTCAATGCGGGAGCTTATACAGAAGAAAGAGAGTGAACGTTCTAGCGGCCCGGTGCAGCTTTCCAAGGTATAAATATTTCTCATTGCGCTTTTTTAATTTGTTTGTTCTCTTAATCATTATCAAATGTCATTTGTTTTGTTTACTAGTTCCTTGGTCGTGAGAAGGAGGAAAGTGGTAAAAGGAGTGTTATCTCTGGGAAAAAGGTGAGAACAATTTCTGTACCATTTTGTACTTACCTTTTGAGTTATAGTTGTACCTGGACAACAATTAGATGTTGTACCAGCTGGAATCAAAATAATTCGAACCTGTGGAATATGAAGTTTAATTATTTGTCTGGTTTGTAGATAATGATGAAGCTTGAGAAATCCAAGGAAGATAAGGAGGCTGAGAACAAGCGCAATGAACTGTTGAAGTTTTTGAATGCCAGTTACGACTGACAATTTGTCCAAAGTGGTGGTAATGCTGGCTGGACAAGTTGGAATTTTCTTGATGCTACTGCTTAGCCATGTGTGTTTGGCGATACTAAGAAGCTTTCTATGTTTACTTTAAGTTATGGCATGACCATCAGTGATTTTCATCAGTTTTTAGCTAGTGGTTGGACAAAGATCACATGTGTCACTGGTCTTACTATTTTTGAGCTTGGGGTTGTAGGTGTTCGTAATATCCATCTTACATTTGGCCAGTTTGTAGTTCCTTTTTGTAATCCATTTTGTATGGCTAGGGGTACTTCAAGTAAGCTTGACACACTTAATGTATTATCAGCTTGTTTATTTGTTAAACATGCAACCTTTTTATAGGATGCTCTTGAAATTTACTATTTACTGTACTATCATATGTAGTGTTTCATGTTGAAAAGAATGTTCTTGAACTGTACAACAACAACAACAACAAAGTCTATTCTCAAACTTGTTGGGTAGGCTAGAGGTGAAACTCATAAGATCTCGTAACCAACTCATAGTTTTGGCACATGGATAGCAAGCTTCCACTGCCGCTTTTCCATGGCTAGTTCTTTGGTGATACTCCAGTCAGGTGATCACTCGCAGCTCTGTTTCAGCATGTCAAGTTTCAGGTCTACCCGAATCATCGTCTTGGACAGTTATCGAGCTACGTTCTTAGCTATCATCACTATGCACCGACAGCCATCTCTGCCACACCTAACTGTTGAACATGCCGCCTTTTAGTCGGCCAGCAATCAACGCCATACAACATTGCTGGTCGAACCGTCGTCCTATAAAACTTGCCTTTTAGCTTTTGTGGCACTCTCTTATCACAAAGAATGTCAGAAGCTTGGCGCCACTTCATCCATCCGGTTTTGATCCGGTGGTTCACATCTTCATCAATATTCCCATCCTTGTGCAGGATTGACCCCATGTATCAAAAGGTGTCCTTCTGAGGCACCACCTGCTCATCCAGGCTAACCTCCTCCTCCTCATGTCTAGTAGTACTAAAACCGCACATCATGTACTCAGTTTTAGTTCTACTAAGTCTAAAACCTTTCAATTCCAAGGTTTGTCTCCATAGTTTTAACTTTCTATTGACCCTCATTCGACTATCATCGATTGGGACCACATCATCCACAAAGAGCATACACCATGGGATATCTCCTTGTATATCCCTTGTGACCTCATCCATCACCAAATCAAATAGATAAGGGCTCAAAGCTGACCCTTAGTGTAGTTCTATTTTAATCGGAAAGTTATCGGTATCGCCATCTCTTGTTCGAACACTTGTCACAATATCATCGTACATGTCCTTGTTGAGGATAATATACTTTGCTGGGACTTTGTGTTTCTCCGAGGCCCACCACATGACGTGTTGCGGTATCTTATCATAGGCCTTCTCCAAGTCTATGAACACCATATGCAAGTCCTTCTTTTGCTCCTTGTATCTCTTTATGAGTTGTCGTACCAAGAAGATGGCTTCCATGGTCGACCTTCCAGACATGAAACTGATTTTTGGTCACGCTTGCTATTCGTCTTAAACGGTGCTCAATGACTCTTGAACTGTACTGCCATACAAATTGTTACAGTATTACATGATCAAAAAGAATGTTGTTGAACTGTATTACTGGGTGTAATTTTACATGAAACGAATGTTGTTGAACTGTATTTCCGGATGTAATTTTACATGAAAACAATGTTCTTGAACTGTATTACCGTATGTAATTTTACATGAAAAGAATGTTCTTCAATTGTGCTTGCATACATGGTGTTACATGATGACGAGCTTCTCAATAGTAAAAGCTATGCTCAATATAAACCTCTTCGCGTACCCTGGCGGCAGCATACTGCCTACAGCTGAGCAGCCAGGATCTCATTCCAAGTGTCTGGAACACCAGGAAGGCACCAATGGAGGCAATCTTGGACCCCTGTTGTACCTCTGATGCTGTACCTTGATATATGCCCTTCATCCCTTAGACGAGAAAGTGCAGTGATGTCCAAGAGCTTTATCCTGGTTCCTTTGACTGCTCCCTCAGCGTCGGCATCTTCAGAATGATTCTGAAACACCGTGTTGCCCTTGGACAAAGGAGCCTTGTTGTCACAAGTGCCTCCGGTGTTCCACTCCCCGTTGAAGAAATGCCTTGGTGACAGTGACCTGTAGAAGACCTTCAGGTGCGGGTAGCTAGGAAGCTGGCCATCCAGCCACTTCATAACACTATGTACAGTGAAGTTTTTCGCCTTCCAGATAACGGCAATCTTTCCGTTGATATTTGGTGCTCCAGAGACATACATTTCCCACTTGTTTGCCTTGAGCTTACCCCGGTTCCAATGATGCCCTGTGTTCAGAACCAGAACATGGAACCTATGAAGGTTCTTTTTGAGAAACGAAGGCGGGCGATCAAGGTGCATGGCATAACCGGCAGCTGGATTTGAGAGCCTGAGAGGCTCTAGATCACAGAGCGTTGCTGACCAGTAATATAGGATGGTTGTGTTCGTGCTTCGGAATCGGTAGGCCCAGCCACCTGGTCGTTTTGCACGACGTGCGAGGGCTAATCCGTAGTTGGAGCCAACATCTTCCACATCTGAATGATCTTTCCCAGATGCTGCAACCATGCACATCATCGATTGGAACATCTGTCTCCCTAAAGAGTCGCCTACATAAGCTATGGTTTTATCCTGCATTCTGAAACATGTCCAAATTAGTATTGACCCGAAAAACCCAGTAACAGAATGTAGAATGTAACATCTCCTGCAAATTCATACTGAAGGAGCAGCAACAATTACCTTCTCAAGAATTGGGCAGCTTGAAACATTGGCATCTCGCAGCTTTCAGGCTGCCATCTAAATTTCTCATAAGTGAAATCTTTGCGCTGTGTCAATTTACAGTTCCAGCTCTCAGAGAGCCATCGTTTACATTTGAGACCAGAATACAATGGTCTGCGATCATCAGGAACCCATCCTCCATTCCTGTAGTCACATCCTGCAAGACAGATCAAGCAGGAGTTTAGCATAAATCTTTTAAAAAATAGATCCTCAAAATCTTCTAAATTTTAACAACCTAGCAAAATATTAGTTGTAAGATGAGGAATTACCTTTCTTCTCTGAAGGCGATGTTTCCTTTTTACCAGTGGCATCTTTGGCATCGTGAATTATGGTCAGAGGTGGAGGTGCAGCAGTAACTACCTTACCTACTTCAGCAATTGACTTCACCAACGGATTGCCGCTAGAGGAACCTTCATCCATGGAGGTATTCCGATCTACAAACTATGAGTCAGCTACAGAAATTCTCAGGGAAAAGCAGCCCCCGAAAGTGACGCACAAAGAGGACTTGAAAGAATATTAGTTCTTGAGGTTATAATTTGAGAGGACCTGGAAAACTCACTCAAGACCAATGGCTCTGGCCGGAGGAGATCAGGGCTGTACAGTGATCCCTTCTCCCATTTCCAAAGCAGAAACACAGCGCAGATGGCCAAGATCGCAAGGCTGAGGTGCCTGAACCTCAGGCCATTTACAATCAGCAGCCTCATCCTCTTGAACTGAATTTGAAGCACAGATTCATGTGGGGATTGCAGGTAGCTGGTTCTTCATACAAGAAGGGAAGGTGAAGTTAGACTAGAAGAAAATGGCGAAGTTTGATGGATGCTATGGTAACATATACCTAACATGATAGTATCTTCCTCTTCTTTCTTTTGCAAGCACAAAGCTTGTAGCAAGTTTGGTACAAAAGGTGGGTTGGTAGGCTTATAAACATTTGCGTGACCTTGCTGGCAGGTGACTTTGAAGCATGAGTGCATGCCAAGGCACATATTCGATTTGAGATTTTGCCAATATACTTGCTCAGATGAGCGGTTGACATGATACGGCTCTAGTCACAAAAGAGTGCTGCGATTCCAAGGCGATGTAATCCCTCTGTTCAATGGTCATAGTAGACTGCAAATCCATGAGTTGGGATTACTGTGGTCATAAGACTCGTACTAGTAGACTGGACTGCATTTCCAAGGTAATGAGATTCAGTTGCGATTCATCGAACACCGAAGTCGTCTACCCACAAAAAAGAAGTCTGTCCCGGCCGAAACAACACTGACCAAAGTACGACGTCTCTGGAACCTAAGTCGGAAAGTTCTTGAAACGAAATTCTCATGACTCTTATTCTTATCGAAATACCCTTACAACCCAGAGGAAAATGGTGATTTCGTTTGGTTTTGAAGGGAGCAGCCGCATGACCCTGGTGATAGGCATGAACAATTCTTTATCGTAATCTTACTTCTGTTGTCAATGTGCTCATTGCTCAGTGTGTGGGTTGCCTGGAAAGACGGGCTAGATCAGAAGTTCAGAACAAATTCGGAGCGGGGTGATGTTGAAATGAAAATTGAAAAAGAGAACATCAAACCTGTCAGCATTTTGAAGGGAAAAAACAGTTATATGAACACTGGAATTCGGCACAAAGCTCCATTTCTGTACCGAACTAATTCACCTTTGCCCTCTGGGTTGCTTAAGGGGTATGTGGATAGGATTCATGAGAATTCCGCACGAACGCTTCCGGGGAGCTGTCAGCGCTCAAGTCAATCAGCGCTTCGGGAGAAGCTTACGATTCACCGAGCGAAAATCTGATTCCGAGCAGGGGAATTTGCTAATTTTGTACTGTAATTGTCTTCTTTCCCAGCAAAAGGAAATGACCCATTTTTAGGAACCAGAATCGGAACTCAGTCAACGGAAGGAAGCGAAGGAAACAAAATCTTGGAGGCAAGCAATCAAGCAGGAGGTAAGAGAGGACGAGGCAGCTGACGTACTGACCTGGAAGCTTCAGCTCGCCGGCGTCCGGCGACCGGCCGAGCAGGAGATTCTCTCTGCGGCGGCCGGCGAGGTGGACAAGGAGGAGCAGGGGAGCCGGTTCTTGCTGGCCAGGTGTTTGGGAGCGGTTACTGGTTGGGCTGGTCCAGTGAGGCTGCGGCACGGAGAAACATATGGAAGGTGGGTGGGTACCACAGACTACAAAAGGATACGTGACGTACGTGCACGGCAAAGCGTTCTCATGGTGGTGCGTACGAGGTTTTCATTTCTCTTGGACTCGCGTAGAGTCTCAACAAGGGATATACGACACTTTGTGTCCTTTTTCCATAAAGAGAATATGTAAATATCAAGCTCACATTAATTACATCTGACATTTGCCACAATATAACGTCTAGAGACAAGAGCTAGTCGAGATATAAAGGGTACACATAGAAGAGCCCCGCCCGAAGTGATCGAAGACTCACATAACATGAAGAAACCGACAGTTAGCTACACCTTTTTTTTCACAATCAATATCATATATATTTAAAGTAGTAAATAGTATATGGTAGAGATAAGAGATGTGAATTCAGTGATTACGACATAAAGCCCAAAAAAGAGCAAATCTTTGAGGTTTTTTTTTTAACTTTTTGCTTCGAGGATACAATCTTGTACTTTTCGGAATGCGGCCGTACAAAAATGTCAAACCAAAGACCTGTAAATATAAATACCAACGAGGGAGCTGATGCATTTGTGATTCAGTTACAACCCTCCCTCCCGCACCCCACCCTCCCAACCCTAACCACCGCCGCCGCCGGTAGCGCCGCCGGGGCAAAGACCCTCGGGGCGTGGCGGCAGCGGGGGCCCTTCCTCGTCGCTGCGTGATGAACGGCGGCCGGATCCCACCTCCTCGACGCATGGCGGAGCAGGCGCAGATCGGATGGGGATGGGCGACGTGTGCTGCGGCCCCCTCCTCCCGGCGGCTGTCCCCTGGCGGACCGGCCGGCGCGGGTGGGTTGGGCGGTGGCAGCCTATCTCCTTCCTTCCGTCGGCTCTCCCTCGCAGCACTCCGGTAGGGGCTGGGTGGGCGGCGGCCAGGCCCTCGGTCTGCGCCATGCCCTCCCCCCCGCCTCTCATCGGTGCGTGGAGGCGATCTCGGGATTCTTCCGCGACACGAGGGCGCCTAGGGCAGCAGCCTTGGGTTCAACGGAGGAGGTGACCCTCTTCTTCGCCAGAGAGGGTCGGCCCGCGGTTGGTGGTGGTGGATCCTTGATCTATCACCGCGATCCGGCGGCGAGATGGAGGAGCACGGAGCCGGCGATGGTGTCGCCGGTGGAGGGTTGGATTGGCCAGCCCGGGATGGTCGCCGACGTGGGGGTCCGACCCGAATAAAGGCGGCGGTCCTAGGGCCTCTCTTGCGTGAAGAGGAGGACCTACCGGAGGCCTGGACTCGTGATCTAGCCGGGGGCTGAGTTTCGGAAGGCTCCGCCGGCGAATGTAACGTTGTTTTGCATGGAGTTTGCTCGGATCGGAGGTATTCGGTCGTGCGCACCCATGCTTTTATTCCGACCGATTGGTTCCGGAGGGAGCAGCGCGAAGCTCTTTTCCGTGTTGACATCAAGTGACTACGGATCCATAATGAAAGTCGGAAGAAGAGAATTTCATGAAGGCCGGAGGGGAGGACTAGCTAAGGGAGGTTCAAGTCTCCGCGCTGTTGAGGGGCTTGCTTGGTGTTCCGCGCTTCACAGCAGCGGTATGAAAGTGGGGGCGACAACACAGGTGAAGTGCGTAGTCCTACCTTTCGTGGTGAAAACCCAAGGTATGGCCTTAATCGGTTGTGCTCGACAATGACCTTGGTGGAGGCATTGTTTTGAGAGCGGAGACTATCTTCAGGGTGAAAATCCAAGATCTTTAATTGGGCGACGACGGTGTTTGAGCATTGTTCCTTTCTTGGAGGCGTCGTTTTTTGAAGAGTCTGTAATTCAGGTGTTGTCATGGCGGTGGATGTATTGCTGTTGTTAGGCCCGAGATACTGTAGCGGGACTTTTGTTTCTTAGTTTTCTTTTCCCTTTTTTGGATGTGTGCATCCATAGTGCCATTAGGGTGGTGTGTTGTTGCAGAGACTGGGTGTAATTGGTATCTCTTGATATTAATATATTCTCTTTATCGAAAAAATACCAACAAGGGTAGTTTAGAAAATATTGCAGTTCAAAGAGGAGTTCAAAATATGAAAATATGGATATTATAAATTTTCTAGAAAAACTATTGGAAAATGCAAAACAGGTGACAGAGGGGCCCACCCATTAGATAGCGAGTATCCTATCAATCCTGTTGAGCCATGGATCAGGATGTCACACCTCAACCCCCTTAGAAAATCGACGTCCTCGTTGATCAGCCTCAGCTAGAAACTTCCCTCTTGGCACACGTATGTACATCCAAAGTGCCGGCACATGTGCCACGATGGGCCACACCAACCATGCACTACATGCTCGAACTCATAGTTTTAGTTAGAGCCGCAATGCCAAGGACATGTACACACGCGCAACCATTAAATTAATCAACCAACATCAACAAAAGTACCAACACCAATATTCCAAGAAAAAGCAACCGAACGGCATGGTCGACGTCGCTGGGGATGTCGTGGGAAAGTCACGGCGTATGCCATCACAAGATGACTTACATGGGTGGGGAGAAAGTTGCCGAGTGCTAATAGGGACGGGTCAGTACACGATGTACCCATCTTCGATCCCTCGCTCCTAAGGTAAAGACTTGTTGCTGCTTCTGCGAGTGGGGATTGTATACGATTGCAGGGGTCAACTCGTCGACCAAGGCTTCTGCGAGTTGTGTCTGCTTGTTCTCGTCTTCTCACTCCCCTCTAGGGATAGTCCCACGACACCTTATAGAGGGGGTGGCCTAAGGCTTTACACGGTAACCCGAGTCGGCACAGGTCATGGAATCCTATTATGACTAAGCGTGGTCTCCATGATGTCTTGATTAATGACTCCAATAAGCCAACTTTAGTTGGGAGCCGACCCCACTCTCCACTTGTGCAAGCCCAATTTAGGAGCGGCCATAAGTAGGCAACGGGTCTCCCTTGTCGTCTGGGCCATCTTCTCTTTGGGGGCACCCGCTTGAGACGCCGCCGACACCGCCGTTGCTGCCGAAGCATTAGGCGTGTATGTACGCCGGTTGTCTTCTTCATCGTCGTCCCCGTGCCTCATCGACCACTCCTTCCCCTCCGTTGCCTCCACCGCGGCAGCCTATGGTCCGTTGTTTTGTAGATAGGTCCTCAAAATTTGGATGTAAAATACGCACGAGTTCCTCGCACCTCGCAGTTTTCAAAAAGTCTCCTATTTTATTTTTCAAACCTATACTAATTCAAATGGAAAACTTTTAATATGAAAAGTGCTTAGAAATATTTAAATATTTCAAATAAAAACTTTTTAAAACCTTCGTAACTTTTAAATGCTAATTCAAATAGAAAAACTTTTAATATGAAAAGTGCTTAGAAATGTTTGAATATTTCAAATATAAACTTTTTAAAACCTTCATAACTTTTAAAAACTAATTAAAATAAAAAAATTAATATGAAAAGTGCTAAAAAATGTTTGAATATTTCAAAAAAAATTAAGAAAATCTTCATAACTTTTAAATAGTAATTCAAATGGAAAAACTTTTAATATGAAAAGTGCTCAGAAATGTTTGAATATTTCAAATATAATTTTAAAAAACCTTTATAACTTTTAAAGACTAATTCAAAAGGGAAAACTTTTAATATGAAAAGTGCTAAGAAATGTTTGAATATTTGAAATACATAAACTTGGATCACTATTTCAAATCATTAAAATATGCAAAATAAAATAAATTAATTCAGTTAATAATGTAAACTTTGCAAATTCATAACTTTAATTTTGTAGCTCCAAATAATATAAATAATATATCTAAATTTATTAGAAAAATCCAAGTAATCCATTTCTAACATCCATAACTCGCATAAATCAGATATGTTCCTCTCAAATATTTTGATTATGCAAGCAAACCTAACAAAAAAATTGTGCCATTTTATTTGTTCTTGCTAGCCGGCCTAGGTAGATACAAAATCCATCTGTGTCGCGAATCAAAACAGAGAACTTGCGCCAACGTGCAATGTTGTTTTCAATCATGTCGTACATGAACCAACATTTGTTACATATGAACAACAATTTGTTTGTGGGCTCGGATGCCATCACATTTGTTCGTCGTTCTCGTGCGCAACATCATGCGAACAGAAAACACAAACTAGGCTGATTAATTCTTACACCCACATATCCTCTATCTCTCAATCTCTACGGTGATATTGTTGAAGCGTGTTTGGTAGATACATAGCTTCTGCTGATGCGCTCATGTATGGTGCTACTATTGGAATGTGCTCTACGCTTTGCCGATAGACGCCTGCTATCTCCCTTTCCATCTGCACGATACGTGCTACTAGTAAGCTAGCAGGTTGATCGATCCATTTAAAAATAAAAAAGTGATGCAGCTTCATTGATACTAGTTTGGAGTCTATTCTCTATACCATTTATAAGTCTACTAGTACGTGCCATTTATAAATCTTCTAGTGCATACAAAAGTTGGTTCACGTACCGCACAACTGAAAATAACGCAGAAGCAGCCTACCATTGATGCAAGTTCTCTGTTTTGATCGTGATACAAATGAATTTGAATATATCTAGGAGGTCTAGCAGAAATAAATAAAATGGCACATTGTTTTTTGCTAGGTTTGCTTGCATAATCAAAATATCTAAGAGGAACAGATCTGATTTATGCATTATGGATGTTAGAAATGGATTATTTGGATTTTTATAATAAACTTAGACATATTATTTATATTATTTGGAGCTATAGAATTAAAGTTATAAATTTCCAAAGTTCACATTATTAATAGAAGTAATTTTAATTGTTTTCATATTTTAATTATCTAAAATTGTGAACCAAGTTTATATATTTGAAATATTCAAACATTTCTTAGCACTTTTCATATTAAAAGTATTTCCATTTGAATTAGTATTTAAAAGTCATGAAGGTTTTTAAAACTTCATATTTGAAATATTCAAACATTTCTAGGCACTTTTCATATAATTTTTTTTCCATTTGAATTAGTATTTAAAAGTTATGAAGGTTTTTTAAAAGTTTATATTTTAAATA
>NC_061512.1:65727659-65771466 GCF_022539505.1 Lolium rigidum | reverse complement strand
TCTACTAAGTCTAAAACCTTTCAATTCCAAGGTTTGTCTCCATAGTTTTAACTTTCTATTGACCCTCGTTCAACTATCATTGATTGGGACCACATCATCCGCAAAGAGCATACACCATGGGATATCTCCTTGTATATCCTTTGTGACCTCATCCATCACCAAATCAAATAGATAAGGGCTCAAAGCTGACCCTTAGTGTAGTTCTATTTTAATCGGGAAGTCATCGGTATCGCCATCTCTTGTTCGAACACTTGTCACAATATTATCGTACATGTCCTTGTTGAGGATAATATACTCTGTTGGGACTTTGTGTTTCTCCAAGGCCCACCACATAACGTGTTGCGGTATCTTATCATAGGCCTTCTTCAAGTCTATGAACACCATATGCAAGTTCTTCTTTTGCTCCTTGTATCTCTTCATGAGTTGTCGTACCAAGAAGATGGCTTCCATGGTCGACCTTCCAGACATGAAACTGTTTTTTGGTCACGCTTGCTATTCGTCTTAAACGGTGCTCAATGACTCTTGAACTGTACTGCCATACAAATTGTTACAGTATTACATGATCAAAAAGAATGTTGTTGAACTGTATTACTGGGTGTAATTTTACATGAAACGAATGTTGTTGAACTGTATTTCCGGATGTAATTTTACATGAAAACAATGTTCTTGAACTGTATTACCGTATGTAATTTTACATGAAAAGAATGTTCTTCAATTGTGCTTGCATACATGGTGTTACATGATGACGAGCTTCTCAATAGTAAAAGCTATGCTCAATATAAACCTCTTCGCGTACCCTGGCGGCAGCATACTGCCTACAGCTGAGCAGCCAGGATCTCATTCCAAGTGTCTGGAACACCAGGAAGGCACCAATGGAGGCAATCTTGGACCCCTGTTGTACCTCTGATGCTGTACCTTGATATATGCCCTTCATCCCTTAGACGAGAAAGTGCAGTGATGTCCAAGAGCTTTATCCTGGTTCCTTTGACTGCTCCCTCAGCGTCGGCATCTTCAGAATGATTCTGAAACACCGTGTTGCCCTTGGACAAAGGAGCCTTGTTGTCACAAGTGCCTCCGGTGTTCCACTCCCCGTTGAAGAAATGCCTTGGTGACAGTGACCTGTAGAAGACCTTCAGGTGCGGGTAGCTAGGAAGCTGGCCATCCAGCCACTTCATAACACTATGTACAGTGAAGTTTTTCGCCTTCCAGATAACGGCAATCTTTCCGTTGATATTTGGTGCTCCAGAGACATACATTTCCCACTTGTTTGCCTTGAGCTTACCCCGGTTCCAATGATGCCCTGTGTTCAGAACCAGAACATGGAACCTATGAAGGTTCTTTTGAGAAACGAAGGCGGGCGATCAAGGTGCATGGCATAACCGGCAGCTGGATTTGAGAGCCTGAGAGGCTCTAGATCACAGAGCGTTGCTGACCAGTAATATAGGATGGTTGTGTTCGTGCTTCGGAATCGGTAGGCCCAGCCACCTGGTCGTTTTGCACGACGTGCGAGGGCTAATCCGTAGTTGGAGCCAACATCTTCCACATCTGAATGATCTTTCCCAGATGCTGCAACCATGCACATCATCGATTGGAACATCTGTCTCCCTAAAGAGTCGCCTACATAAGCTATGGTTTTATCCTGCATTCTGAAACATGTCCAAATTAGTATTGACCCGAAAAACCCAGTAACAGAATGTAGAATGTAACATCTCCTGCAAATTCATACTGAAGGAGCAGCAACAATTACCTTCTCAAGAATTGGGCAGCTTGAAACATTGGCATCTCGCAGCTTTCAGGCTGCCATCTAAATTTCTCATAAGTGAAATCTTTGCGCTGTGTCAATTTACAGTTCCAGCTCTCAGAGAGCCATCGTTTACATTTGAGACCAGAATACAATGGTCTGCGATCATCAGGAACCCATCCTCCATTCCTGTAGTCACATCCTGCAAGACAGATCAAGCAGGAGTTTAGCATAAATCTTTTAAAAAATAGATCCTCAAAATCTTCTAAATTTTAACAACCTAGCAAAATATTAGTTGTAAGATGAGGAATTACCTTTCTTCTCTGAAGGCGATGTTTCCTTTTTACCAGTGGCATCTTTGGCATCGTGAATTATGGTCAGAGGTGGAGGTGCAGCAGTAACTACCTTACCTACTTCAGCAATTGACTTCACCAACGGATTGCCGCTAGAGGAACCTTCATCCATGGAGGTATTCCGATCTACAAACTATGAGTCAGCTACAGAAATTCTCAGGGAAAAGCAGCCCCCGAAAGTGACGCACAAAGAGGACTTGAAAGAATATTAGTTCTTGAGGTTATAATTTGAGAGGACCTGGAAAACTCACTCAAGACCAATGGCTCTGGCCGGAGGAGATCAGGGCTGTACAGTGATCCCTTCTCCCATTTCCAAAGCAGAAACACAGCGCATATGGCCAAGATCGAAAGCCTGAGGTGCCTGAACCTCAGGCCATTTACAATCAGCAACCTCATACTGTTGTACTGAATTTGAAGCACAGATTCATGTGGGGATCGCAGGTAGCTGGTTCATACAAGAAGGGAAGGTGAAGTTAGACTAGAAGAAAATGGCAAAGTTTGATGGATGCATGGTAACATATGCCTAACATGATAATAGCTTCCTGTTCTTTCTTTTGCAAGCACAAAGCTTGTAGCAAGTTTGGTGCCAAAGGTGGGTTGGTTGGCTTATAAAAATTTGCCTGACCTTGCAGGCAGGTGACTTTTAAAGCATGAGTGCATGCCAAGGCACATATTCGATTTGAGATTTTGCCAATATACTAGCTCAGATGAACGGTTGACATGATACGGCTCTAGTCACAGATGAGTACTGCGATTCCAAGACGATGGAATCCCTCTGGTCAATGGTCATAGTAGACTGCAAATCCATGAGTTGGGATTACTGTGGTCATAAGACTCGTACTAGTAGACTGGACTGCATTTCCAAGGTAATGAGATTCAGTTGCGATTCATCGAACACCGAAGTCGTCTACCCACAAAAAAGAAGTCTGTCCCGGCCGAAACAACACTGACCAAAGTACGACGTCTCTGGAACCTAAGTCGGAAAGTTCTTGAAACGAAATTGTCATGATCCTTATTCTTATCGACATACCCTTTAACAACCCAGAGAAAAATGGTTAAGTCGTTTGGTTTAGAAGGCAGCGGCTGCATGGCCGTATTGGCAGGCATGAACAGCTTTTTTTTATCATAATCTTACTTCTGTTCTCAATGTGCTCACTGCTCAGTGTGTGGGTTGCCTGGAAAGACGGGCTAGATCAGAAGTTCAGAACAAATTCGGAGCGGGGTGATGTTGAAATGAAAATTGAAAAAGAGAACATCAAACCTGTCAGCATTTTGAAGGGAAAAAACAGTTATATGAACACTGGAATTCGGCACAAAGCTCCATTTCTGTACCGAACTAATTCACCTTTGCCCTCTGGGTTGCTTAAGGGGTATGTGGATAGGATTCATGAGAATTCCGCACGAACGCTTCCGGGGAGCTGTCAGCGCTCAAGTCAATCAGCGCTTCGGGAGAAGCTTACGATTCACCGAGCGAAAATCTGATTCCGAGCAGGGGAATTTGCTAATTTTGTACTGTAATTGTCTTCTTTCCCAGCAAAAGGAAATGACCCATTTTTAGGAACCAGAATCGGAACTCAGTCAACGGAAGGAAGCGAAGGAAACAAAATCTTGGAGGCAAGCAATCAAGCAGGAGGTAAGAGAGGACGAGGCAGCTGACGTACTGACCTGGAAGCTTCAGCTCGCCGGCGTCCGGCGACCGGCCGAGCAGGAGATTCTCTCTGCGGCGGCCGGCGAGGTGGACAAGGAGGAGCAGGGGAGCCGGTTCTTGCTGGCCAGGTGTTTGGGAGCGGTTACTGGTTGGGCTGGTCCAGTGAGGCTGCGGCACGGAGAAACATATGGAAGGTGGGTGGGTACCACAGACTACAAAAGGATACGTGACGTACGTGCACGGCAAAGCGTTCTCATGGTGGTGCGTACGAGGTTTTCATTTCTCTTGGACTCGCGTAGAGTCTCAACAAGGGATATACGACACTTTGTGTCCTTTTTCCATAAAGAGAATATGTAAATATCAAGCTCACATTAATTACATCTGACATTTGCCACAATATAACGTCTAGAGACAAGAGCTAGTCGAGATATAAAGGGTACACATAGAAGAGCCCCGCCCGAAGTGATCGAAGACTCACATAACATGAAGAAACCGACAGTTAGCTACACCTTTTTTTCACAATCAATATCATATATATTTAAAGTAGTAAATAGTATATGGTAGAGATAAGAGATGTGAATTCAGTGATTACGACATAAAGCCCAAAAAAGAGCAAATCTTTGAGGTTTTTTTTTAACTTTTTGCTTCGAGGATACAATCTTGTACTTTTCGGAATGCGGCCGTACAAAAATGTCAAACCAAAGACCCGTAAATATAAATACCAACGAGGGAGCTGATGCATTTGTGATTCAGTTACAACCCTCCCTCCCGCACCCCACCCTCCCAACCCTAACCACCGCCGCCGCCGGTAGCGCCGCCGGGGCAAAGACCCTCGGGGCGTGGCGGCAGCGGGGGCCCTTCCTCGTCGCTGCGTGATGAACGGCGGCCGGATCCCACCTCCTCGACGCATGGCGGAGCGAGGCGCGGATCGGATGGGGATGGGCGACGTGTCGCTGCGGCCCCTCCTCCCGGCGGCTGTCCCCGGCGGACCGGCCGGCGCGGGTGGGGTGGGCGGTGGCAGCCTATCTCCTTCCTTCCGTCGGCTCTCCCTCGCAGCACTCCGGTAGGGGCCGGGTGGGCGGCGGCCGAGCCCTCGGTCCGCGCCATGCCCTCCCCCCCGCCTCTCATCGGTGCGTGGAGGCGATCTCGGGATTCTTCCGCGACACGAGGGCGCCTAGGGCAGCAGCCTTGGGTTCAACGGAGGAGGTGACCCTCTTCTTCGCCAGAGAGGGTCGGCCTGCGGTTGGTGGTGGTGGATCCTTGATCTATCACCGCGATCCGGCGGCGAGATGGAGGAGCACGGAAGCCGGCGATGGTGTCGCCGGTGGAGGGTTGGATTGGCCAGCCCGGGATGGTCGCCGACGTGGGGGTCCGACCCGAATAAAGGCGGCGGTCCTAGGGCCTCTCTTGCGTGAAGAGGAGGACCTACCGGAGGCCTGGACTCGTGATCTAGCCGGGGGCTGAGTTTCGGAAGGCTCCGCCGGCGAATGTAACAGTGTTTTGCATGGAGTTTGCTGGATCGGAGGTATTCGGTCGTGCGCACCCATGCTTTTATTCCGACCGATTGGTTCTGGAGGGAGCAGCGCGAAGCTCTTTTTCTGTGTTGACATCAAGTGACTACGGATCCATAATGAAAGTCGGAAGAAGAGAATTTCATGAAGGCCGGAGGGGAGGACTAGCTAAGGGAGGTTCAAGTCTCCGCGCTGTTGAGGGGCTTGCTTGGTGTTCCGCGCTTCACAGCAGCGGTATGAAAGTGGGGGCGACAACACAGGTGAAGTGCAGAGTCCTACCTTTCAGGGTGAAAACCCAAGGTATGGCCTTAACTGGTTGTGCCTGACAATGACCTTGGTGGAGGCATTGTTTTGAGAGCGGAGACTATCTTCAGGGTGAAAATCCAAGATCTTTAATTGGGCGACGACGGTGTTTGAGCATTGTTCCTTTCTTGGAGGCGTCGTTTTTGAAGAGTCCGTAATTCAGGTGTTGTCATGGCGGTGGATGTATTGTCTGTTGTTAGGCCCGAGATCTTGTAGCGGGACTTTTGTTTCTTAGTTTTCTTTTCCCTTTTTTGGATGTGTGCATCCATAGTGCCATTAGGGTGGTGTGTTGTTGCAGAGACTGGGTGTAATTGGTATCTCTTGATATTAATATATTCTCTTTATCGAAAAAATACCAACAAGGGTAGTTTAGAAAATATTGCGAGTTCAAAGAGGAGTTCAAAATATGAAAATATGGATATTATAAATTTTCTAGAAAAACTATTGGAAAATGCAAAACAGGTGACAGAGGGGCCCACCCATTAGATAGCGAGTATCCTATCAATCCTGTTGAGCCATGGATCAGGATGTCACACCTCAACCCCCCTTAGAAAATCGACGTCCTCGTTGATCAGCCTCAGCTAGAAACTTCCCCTCTTGGCACACGTATGTACATCCAGTGCCGGCACATGTGCCACGATGGGCCACACCAACCATGCACTACATGCTCGAACTCATAGTTTTAGTTAGAGCCGCAATGCCAAGGACATGTACACACGCGCAACCATTAAATTAATCAACCAACATCAACAAAAGTACCAACACCAATATTCCAAGAAAAAGCAACCGAACGGCATGGTCGACGTCGCTGGGGATGTCGTGGGAAAGTCACGGCGTATGCCATCACAAGATGACTTACATGGGTGGGGAGAAAGTTGCCGAGTGCTAATAGGGACGGGTCAGTACACGATGTACCCATCTTCGATCCCTCGCTCCTAAGGTAAAGACTTGTTGCTGCTTCTGCGAGTGGGGATTGTATACGATTGCAGGGTCAACTCGTCGACCAAGGCTTCTGCGAGTTGTGTCTGCTTGTTCTCGTCTTCTCACTCCCCTCTAGGGATAGTCCCACGACACCTTATAGAGGGGGTGGCCTAAGGCTTTACACGGTAACCCGAGTCGGCACAGGTCATGGAATCCTATTATGACTAAGCGTGGTCTCCATGATGTCTTGATTAATGACTCCAATAAGCCAACTTTAGTTGGGAGCCGACCCCACTCTCCACTTGTGCAAGCCCAATTTAGGAGCGGCCATAAGTAGGCAACGGGTCTCCCTTGTCGTCTGGGCCATCTTCTCTTTGGGGGCACCCGCTTGAGACGCCGCCGACACCGCCGTTGCTTGCCGAAGCATTAGGCGTGTATGTACGCCGGTTGTCTTCTTCATCGTCGTCCCCGTGCCTCATCGACCACTCCTTCCCCTCCGTTGCCTCCACCGCGGCAGCCTATGGTCCGTTGTTTTGTAGATAGGTCCTCAAAATTTGGATGTAAAATACGCACGAGTTCCTCGCACCTCGCAGTTTTCAAAAAGTCTCCTATTTTATTTTTCAAACCTATACTAATTCAAATGGAAAACTTTTAATATGAAAAGTGCTTAGAAATATTTAAATATTTCAAATAAAAACTTTTTAAAACCTTCGTAACTTTTAAATGCTAATTCAAATAGAAAAACTTTTAATATGAAAAGTGCTTAGAAATGTTTGAATATTTCAAATATAAACTTTTTAAAACCTTCATAACTTTTAAAAACTAATTAAAATAAAAAAAATTAATATGAAAAGTGCTAAAAAATGTTTGAATATTTCAAAAAAAATTAAGAAAATCTTCATAACTTTTAAATAGTAATTCAAATGGAAAAACTTTTAATATGAAAAGTGCTCAGAAATGTTTGAATATTTCAAATATAATTTTAAAAAAACCTTTATAACTTTTAAAGACTAATTCAAAAGGGAAAACTTTTAATATGAAAAGTGCTAAGAAATGTTTGAATATTTGAAATACATAAACTTGGATCACTATTTCAAATCATTAAAATATGCAAAATAAAATAAATTAATTCAGTTAATAATGTAAACTTTGCAAATTCATAACTTTAATTTTGTAGCTCCAAATAATATAAATAATATATCTAAATTTATTAGAAAAATCCAAGTAATCCATTTCTAACATCCATAACTCGCATAAATCAGATATGTTCCTCTCAAATATTTTGATTATGCAAGCAAACCTAACAAAAAAATTGTGCCATTTTATTTGTTCTTGCTAGCCGGCCTAGGTAGATACAAAATCCATCTGTGTCGCGAATCAAAACAGAGAACTTGCGCCAACGTGCAATGTTGTTTTCAATCATGTCGTACATGAACCAACATTTGTTACATATGAACAACAATTTGTTTGTGGGCTCGGATGCCATCACATTTGTTCGTCGTTCTCGTGCGCAACATCATGCGAACAGAAAACACAAACTAGGCTGATTAATTCTTACACCCACATATCCTCTATCTCTCAATCTCTACGGTGATATTGTTGAAGCGTGTTTGGTAGATACATAGCTTCTGCTGATGCGCTCATGTATGGTGCTACTATTGGAATGTGCTCTACGCTTTGCCGATAGACGCCTGCTATCTCCCTTTCCATCTGCACGATACGTGCTACTAGTAAGCTAGCAGGTTGATCGATCCATTTAAAAATAAAAAAGTGATGCAGCTTCATTGATACTAGTTTGGAGTCTATTCTCTATACCATTTATAAGTCTACTAGTACGTGCCATTTATAAATCTTCTAGTGCATACAAAAGTTGGTTCACGTACCGCACAACTGAAAATAACGCAGAAGCAGCCTACCATTGATGCAAGTTCTCTGTTTTGATCGTGATACAAATGAATTTGAATATATCTAGGAGGTCTAGCAGAAATAAATAAAATGGCACATTGTTTTTTGCTAGGTTTGCTTGCATAATCAAAATATCTAAGAGGAACAGATCTGATTTATGCATTATGGATGTTAGAAATGGATTATTTGGATTTTTATAATAAACTTAGACATATTATTTATATTATTTGGAGCTATAGAATTAAAGTTATAAATTTCCAAAGTTCACATTATTAATAGAAGTAATTTTAATTGTTTTCATATTTTAATTATCTAAAATTGTGAACCAAGTTTATATATTTGAAATATTCAAACATTTCTTAGCACTTTTCATATTAAAAGTATTTCCATTTGAATTAGTATTTAAAAGTCATGAAGGTTTTTAAAACTTCATATTTGAAATATTCAAACATTTCTAGGCACTTTTCATATAATTTTTTTTCCATTTGAATTAGTATTTAAAAGTTATGAAGGTTTTTTAAAAGTTTATATTTTAAATATTCAAACATTACAAATCACTTTTCATATTAAAAGGTTTTCCATTTGAATTAGTATTTAAAACTTATGAAGGTCTGAAAAATAAATAGTAGATTTTTTGAAAACTGCGAGGTGTAAGGGCTCGTGCGTAATTTACATTCAAAATTTGAGGACTTATCTGCAAAACAATGGACCACACACTATCCAGCACCACCACGTCGACTGGACCACACGTGTCGAAACGGTGTCAATTCCAGATCAATTTGCGTTTAGTGGTTTTTGAAATCTACGATAAAATGTGGTACTTTTTCACGTAAAGTGGTACCAAAATCGATATTTAACTAGAAATGTGGTGGTTCTATGCTAACAACTCGTGCTTCACTTAAGCAGCATCAAGTATTTTTCTTTAAATTTGCTGAGCTCAGAAACGTGCCTTCTGATGAATGATTTATCTTTATGGGCTTAACATGCCTCAAACTGAACATCACTCCCACTGATTGACTGCTATTGTGTCTTGTTCATACTTGTGTCCTCTATTGTCTTTTAGACATGGATGTCTTAATGTTGCCCCTTTCAAATTCTGAAGAATTCCACTTTTTGTTGATGGGGTAATGAGTTTTACATTTCCATTTTCCATAGTTCGTTGGTGAGGAAGAAGTGCCCGACTGGGTGATCAGTTTGTATGTGGAGTACTGCACACGGCCATGCAAGCCAAAGTCAACCGTTTGCCACTTGTGCAGTTTTGAATGGCAACGGTCTGGCGACTTCACTGTCCCTACCGATCGTGTGAGTACTTGATTGATGTAGTAGTTTTAAAAAAACTAGAGGCTGGAGCGCCCCATGGGCGCTTCCTAGCCGGTCCCGTGCGTCCAAATTAAAAAGCCAGGTGCTAAGATATTCTATAAACCATGCGCCGGCTTCTGAAATCATTAAGAATCATACAGATTTCAAACTGAACTATTTAGTACAAGGAAACAGGCAGATGACTCTCCGTCCAATTGTCCAAACCAAACTAAACTGATTGTTATGTTCTCGAAAGGTGATTCAACGAAGATTGTAAAACAACTACTTTACAAGTTCCGAAAGAACTTCAGTTATCATCACAAAAAGAAATCCATCGGCCGCTGCGCACTAACGTCTTTGTAATTCCAAGGAAAAAGTATACAGAGTATAATAAAATCTTTTCTCTTGTATCTAATATGTAGTAGTAGTAGTATAGTAGTACAACTTCGCTTCAAAAAGAAACACCAAAAAGAGGATTCTCTACCACAAGTACCACTCTTTGTTCACAAATAAGGCAGATGAATTAGGAACAATATCTAAGGAGCGTGACAAAAATGATAAGTTGGTACAAACGATTGACAGCTGTAGGTATTTCATCTTGAGTAGCAGCTTGTGAAGCAAAAAAACTTAATGAACCTATGATTTGATCCAAAACTCTAATGGCTACATAAATAGACATGACATGAACTCGTAAAATTCTTAGATCTATCTGAATTAGCCTTTGACAGTCATACTCTAAAACACGATAGGTGTAGCGTGCTGCATTGCAATGTGTCGCTTCGCTCGTCTCAATGACATCTACATCCACAAAGCATCAACTGCACAAAAGGCAATCCCAATTGTAGTCCCTGGAGAGTGCAGTTTAAAGTAGTGCTCCAGGCATATGCTGAACCAACCAATGCGACATACAGTCCAAAGATTTCTTTATCTCTATTACAAAACAACCTTGACAACAGATTTATACATTCAGGATAGTGTGCTACTATATGCGGATTGACATTCTTTGAATAAATGTCAGATAATTGACCATGATACCTCCACTTTGTTCAATGCCCTTCTCTAATTAGTCGGCCTTTTCTCAATCATATGCAATACAAGTGGTGCTAAGTTTCTATGTATGGCCACTGAATTATTTCGAATAGCTAATCCTTCATAAGTCGATACAATGAAGCTCAAAAATCATACAGTGAATAGCAACAACGAAACACCGTGTTATACCGTAAAACTACAGTGTGTTTCTGGAGAAGTACTTGACATTTAAATTTTCAGGTTGAAAAAGACGAAGGAAAAAACAAACGGTTTATGATATCTAAAACCATCAAAGCTGCAACCCTACTTGGTAGCAACATATAAAGTTAACAATGAGTGGGGTGATACTGGCCAGCTTACTGCTCCATTTTGCCAGTGAAATTAGCAACTGCATCTAGAGCATTTCCTCGCATTTTCTCTCTGGCAAGATACCTACACATTAAATGAGAAGACGATCAGTTGGTGCAATTAACATATAATGAATAATGCTAAATTTATGTTGGTAGAACATTCCAAAATTTCAATGTGTCCTTATCCTTTTGCATACCTTGCACACAAACGCATAAGAGGAGCTTTGGAGCAGCAGATAATTTGTAAGCCTTTACTGGCTTGATTTCAGTATATCTTGCAAAAGTCATTTTGAACACCCTAACCACAAGGTCAGATCTGTCGGTGTACCTCTGGCCAGGTTCTAAAAGAAGAGCTTCTTTAATCTCAGGCCACTTTGGACAGCACGTGAACGTCGGAAACAGGTGCGGCGAACCATACACCCTACATATAGCAACAGCATCCTGGAAATTCGGTTGCTGGTAACGGTCACCACCAATGAAGCTTGCAGGTACAATTCGTTTCTTGCCTATTGAGCTACCATCGAGATTACCCTTCCCAACTGCATCAGCCACTCCCTGAAAGTGCTCACATCTAAAATCATCCTGGTGGCCTGCTATGTAAGTCAGCCTACCTTCCTCTACGCACGCAAAGGAATCAACCTGCGACTGTGCAGATAGCTTACCGCAGCATAGGAACGGGTTGTACTGATTCTGCCTATAGTGACAGCAGAAACAGTAGTACTCTTGCATACTAACTGTAGTTCTCCCCTCTGTGCAACCAGGTTGGATGTCTCTATGGGGGATTCCAAGCTGAAAGCCTCTATCACCATGAGGAAACAAGAGCGGGTACTGGAGGGACATGAAAGCTAGATGTAGGCTGGGAACATGGTGCAGGCCTTTCAACTTGCTATCAACTATAATATCACGGCGATAATTCTCTGCAGAAAAATCACCCACAATCAAAGCAGCAAGCTCACTAACAGCGGGCAAATTAAACTGCACATGATCTCCTTTTTCAGCACCTACAATCCTAATAGCAATACGTGTATCACCCTCGTCTTTAAGGCGATCTCTAGCGTCTCTGAACTTCTTCACAAGAGGACTACAAACATCTAGCATGCTCTGCAATCCACCAACTATATCAACGTCAATATCAACCTCGGTAGGATCAGCCTCGGGCATCACAGCTTTTATTCCGATAGTAACCTCGTTTTGAGTTTCATGGATGTACAGCTCAACAAACTTAGGAGATGCACCCTTAGCTGGCAACAAGGAACCTATGCGGTGATGCACCTGGCCACTAATTTTGAAAACAGGCGGACCACCACTATCATTTACATGCTTATCAATGTCAGCTCCCATGGAAGTAAAAGCAAACAGTGAGTTGTACTGACGTATCTTCTCTATGAAAGGTTTTCTGCGTGAATCACCATCAAACCTAAGTAGGTCCGCAAGAAAAGGAGGCGGCGAAGCGAAGGGTGGGACCCAAACCTTCCCACCCCTGCAACACAAGCTGTATAGGACACGGCGTTGCCTCACGGAGCTCTCGATCTTGCACCGCTCAGGATACCAGAACACAGCACCGCAGAACTGACAACGATAATCAGGGGCACCATGGTAAGACACGCCTGGGTACGTACCTGTACAAAAATCAAATAAGCCTAGAGCGCGCACTGAGAAGACATGCTAGATAAATCAGATAGCTACCTTTCAGGAACTCCATGTACTGAAGGTTGAAAAGGCTCCTAGAAGTGGATGTTGTCGAAAAGGGGTAACGGCCTTGGAGCGGAAGGTAGAAAAGGTGAGCACCGCGCGGACCAACAAACCTAAAAATACGAACAGCGAGTGCACACCTGCTTTTGCCCACCTAAGCCACCTCAGTCGCTTAAACTCCATGCCCTCGGTCTATAACAGGATCGTCACCTCACAGGCATATTAACAAACACATGAACTGCAACAAGCACCCTCAATCAGTCCATGCGGACAGCCAGGCAAAAGATCTCGGGGAATAGTTGACATACCTGAGGAAGGGGGAATAGTCCAGAAAGAGCCCGTCGGCCGGACAGAGATACACGGCTAGAACCAGTCTGAAAGGGGGGAGGGGGGAGGTTAGCCACTGGGAGTGTTTGCAAGATGAGCTGAGCAAAGAAGGGTGAGACTCGTACCTGAGGAAGGACGGGCAAACGAAGCAGCGACCGGCTAGATCGGTTGGAACTTGGACGGAGCTGCTACCTTTGGTCCTCGGTTGGAACTTGGACGGAGCTGATGTGAAGGAGCCACAGAATCAGTATACAGGGAAAGGAGATGAACACGGGAAAGAAGAAGCTGAAATCCCTTAAAAGAAATCAGGAACACCTCAACCCAATCCTTCCATGGTGCACGAAACGGCGGCGGGCAGGAGACGGCGCTGCGAGGCGGCGGCGGGCAGGGTATTGTGCTGCGAGGCGGCGGCGTTACCTCGGCGTCTCAGCTGGAGGAACATGAAAGTTGGTGAGGACTATTGCTGGGCCTGCACAGAAGCGGGGCAGAGAAAGATTTATAAGGCCCTGCAGACGCACAGAAAAACAAATGACCAGTCGACTTCTTTTCCAAACCAAAACAAGACAGACATGTGGGGCCAAGAACTAATCAGGCCTACATGCAGAAGGTAATAGAAGGTAATTGCCGCGTTTTGCACACTAAACCGGGAAAAGGACGGTGCCAGGCTCATTTATTCCACTGGCAGCGCTGCGGCGCGCAGCACGCCCAACGCAACTACAGAGATGAAAAAGAAACACAGAACGAGAATGACAAGCAGGCCATGCCATGAATCGGTCCCACGTGCAGTGTGTATAGGCAGAGAACGGGAACAATCCAACCAATCAACCGATTTCTACAACATCGATCTCTGCAGCAAAACAGGCGAATCAACAACGCAACTATCATGGAGCGCTCCCAGCTAGGCCAAAGGGTCACGCACTTGCTTGTTCTTAATCTCCCGGTTGAGTATTGAGCTAACGTTTTTTTTCTTTTCATCTATAGATGATTAGTCATTGTGATGAGCTCCATGGTAGCGATGGGCCTTCTGTTCGCTGCGACGAGCCCGGCTGCAGGGTGAGGGTGCGCGCAGGCCGTGACAAGGTGTTACATGTTCACTTTTGTCCCACATCACCAAGTGACTGGTGGGAGGAGTATGTTTGAGGAGTAACACTGAAGATCACAATAGTCCTTTCTGGTGCATTGCAAATCTTGTTGCTTTGTGTGTGTTCTCAGGATGGATAACCGACAATTGTATACTGGAATTCGTGAATGTATTGAATAGAGCACTGTGAATAATTGTTCTGCAATTGAGATCCATTGTTCCCCTTGTATCGTCGTTAAATTCATTGTTTGGGGATTATGGTCAACATCCCGATCCTGTTGTGCACTGAGTAGACAAAAGGTTCCATTGCAGACACCTTTTTTCCTTTTCTTATGCTGCTCAACAGTGCTGGATGCCACAAGGGCCTTGTCTAGTTGCTAGGAATGTTTGTACTATTCAATTTTCCGTGAATCAAGTAAGCCCTGAACATTCCAATCACTCGGACATGGAATTTCGATTTCAAATGTGTTCTCTCCTTAGTAAAAGTTCAAGAATTATGAATGCATAGCGAGTTGCAAGAATATTTCCTTTAACTCGAGTATTCATTATTGGTCAAAAGAAAAACTCTTAGGCGGTTTCCATCATTGTGATATGGACGCCTAAATTAATTCATTGGGATTAATTTCATATTTGTATAAGCACCTTATTCCCTTTGATTCCGAATTAGTATAAAAAAAATCATACATAAACCCGTCCAAATCGCTCCTCTCATCCTACAGTTATGTTAATGCTTTAATATCAAGCCATTGATACGATGCAGATCCCGAACAGAAGATATGCATCTCAGCCACAAATGCCAGTTCTTGCGATTCTAAAGATGCAAATACAAAAGGAATCTAAATTCAATACGGGAAAATTATAGCGCGATTTGAGTTCTGGATAACTGGTTAAACAAGAACACCCTTTTGTTCTAGTGCAAGCTGATGGTGCTACTCCTACCAACTATCAGAACAAGACTTTGTGTTTCATAGAGGCATAACACTGGTAAATTCGCTTGCTTTCCTGCTCAACGAATTTCTCCTATAAATGTTCTAATACTACCCGGCCATGCAAGGGGTCTGAGAGGGGCAAATCAATCTGGTTCACACGTTTTCACCAGTACAGTAAAAATTGGCTCCCGCTTCTACTCCAGCCGTTGGATGCGGTTCATTTTTCCTCACTTGTTCATCCTCCAAGCAAGTCCATGACGCATGGGACCGAGTACATGCGGGATCCACCGAGCGGAGGGAGCGATGCTGCTCGTCCGCGTCGCATGCTTTGGCTGTTTTCTCGTGGGAGTGGGTAGACAAACCCTAGCTGGCCAATCCCCATCTCCACTCCCATCTCGCCCAATCCTCATCTCCACTTCCCTCCGCCGCCTCTCCTTGGCCGATCTCCACCTTCCGCCCGGACGCGGCCGCATCAACGGTAGAAAACACGCGCCGAGCGAAGGCGGCTGGATGCGACGGCGTCGGCCGCATGCGGCGATGGAGGCTCGCCGGATGCGCGGCGCCGGCCGGACGCGGCGACGGCCGGATGCGGCGGTGGAGGCTCGCCGGACGGCCGGACGTGCGGTGGAGGCTCGCCGGACGGCCGGACGCGGCGATGGCTGGATACGGCGGCCAGTACGGGCAGCGGCGAGGGCGCATGCCCGGGCTCCACTCGCCCGCCACCCGCGGCCGGAAGCGGGAGCCGACGGCGGCGGCCGGACAAGGCGGAACGGCAGCAAGGATACGCGGTCAGGTGCGATGCGGCTTTCCCTCGTCTCTCTCGCTCTTCCTCTTTACTTATCTCTCTCGAGATCTCACTCTTGTTTCTCACTTTTCAGTCTGTAGGGAACGGTGGTGGAGTGGGTATGACCGTGTGAGTCAAGGATGGCCGAGGATCCGGGCAGGGCCGGCCAAATCGTGTCGGGCGACGGATTTCGACAATACATGGACAGCAACGGCAAGCATGGCTGGTTTTAAGACGCCAAGGTGGGCTTAAGGTGAGCTTTTCCCAAATCCCAATCCCAATACGAGTACCATTTAGTTATTGCAGTCATTTATGGATAAATCTTGGTTCTCAACTTCTCATTGACTCGATTTATATTTTATAATGGTTGTTCGAGTGTGTTTGTGCCGGCTGAGCAGATCGAGTTGTATAATGCACATACCACAACTATCGTTGTTGTGGTGACTCGTGCAGGTTCCTCGAAGGTAAAGTGACTCATTTCCATCATGTCGGATGTTTACGGTTGCTTGAGTTAGTTTGATAATTCCGGTAGCATGTATCGGATTGGGTTATGTTCGTTCTAATACAGTTTGGTTTTCAGATATTTTGTGTATTAGCTAAGAGCTCCTAATAATTTGTTTTTCCTCTTTGCAGCTACTATTTTAGTAAAATATTTGATGTGCTAAAACAATAACGTGGGAGAGAAGTCGTTTCTCCAATGAAAAATAATAGGTACAGTATTTTTTTTTTGTTTTCAGTACCATTTCAGGCTTCAAGTTAGCTGGAAGGGAATACAACGAGTAATGTTGGACCATGTGGTTGTGCATTTCTATGTGTATCTAGGCTCTGTGCAATAGAATTTGGTCATTTTTGTCCAATATTTACTTTAATCTAGGGTGCCCACTACTATCAAAGATACGTCTGACAATTAAATCCTATTTCCTCCAGGTTTGTTTATGGTGGTCAAGCGCAGTTTTTTAATGGTGAGACCCGTTGGGAACCAAGGCATTGCAGCAATGGTGTTGTTGACAGTGTTGGTGAGAATTGTGATGCCTCACAGGTACAATAATACAATCCTGCTGATTATTTAGTTTTGGGGACCTTGCTACTGATTTTAACATTCCGATATTTATTCGTGTTTTTAGTTCCTAGCGGGATGGCATCGACAAACTTTGCGGATAATAATTGACTTTCTCTGCTTTCCCTGATGTATGGGAGGATGATAATAATTGATTTATCTTCAATGATTTTATCTCTTTGTTCTGTCCATTGCAGGTCTTTGGGCAATAAGATAAATGAAGCATATGCTGATGAAAAAGGACATATCTCGCCAAAGAACAAGGCAGCTTGTTTTCATGCCCGTGAGAGTTTGCCAGCCTTCTTAAATTATGTGTGCTTAATTGATTTTGTTACTATTTGGCCCGATGCCAAAATTTAGTCAAGGTTATGTTTTATTTTCCCCCGGTTCATATTTGGAGACTAAAAGAGCAAATATTTGAGTTGCCAATTTGATATGCGGAATTTGACTTGGTTTTCATTGGCTTCTTTTAGGCACAAAACCAATCAGGACTTTTTCTTTTGCAGCATTTGTTTGCTTTCTTTGTTTCTGCCTTCTCATTGTTGCATGATCCTTTTGAGGATCCTTGGGTTGCTGAATTTATTCATGAGAATTTTCCGCCAGGAAAGCCACATGATTAGGTACTTTGAGTCATGCTGTTTGTGTATACACAGTTAACAAAAGAGCTTATTTTCTCAATGCCATATGGTGATTCAAACTTTGCTTTCATTTTGGCGTACTTAGTTTGGCGCCTGGTCCCATGTTGTGGTTAATACAACTTAAATCTATATTAGAGTTTGTTTCCATCAACTTGTGTTATTTAGACTGAAAGAAATGATATGGTAATATAATTTTTCTAATAGAGTATTAGATTACAATTATACTTCCTTGCAATTGGTGTTCCTGTGGCTAAATAAATTTATGCTATCCATGTACTGATGTACATGCTTTATGCCCTACACCTTATGTCTCTCTTGCTAGGGAGGAAAAGAAAGAATATTGTTATCTGTTCATGAGCATGATTATGATCTCAAACAATTGACCATTTGCACCCTTCAGAGTTACTGTCATTTACTGTTATAAGACTTTCTTGTGGTTCTTGCTTGTCCTGGTAAGCAAATATATGGTTAATCCTATACATAGCATACACTGAGGTCGCAGCATGAGTTTGACACCACAGCTTGGTTTCCTTCAAAGGTTTATGTGCAATTCAGTGTACATAGACTCAGTCATGTCTATCTGACTCGCTTTTTTTTGCCTAATATGTTGTACTACCTTTTGCACCGCTTAAATCTCACTGTCATAGTCATTCTAATGTACAAGTACCTATAGTTGACTGGACTAAAAGTGATTGCAATGAGCAGACACAGATTCTGTAAGAATTATGAATTTGCATTTCTATGTATTTAGTCATTTACTCATGGTTAATACACTCTACTAATATACCATCTAATTGGTTCAGTTGTGTTATTTGATTTAATCTCCTGTGAATAAGTATTCAAAAATTATTTATGCGTACTTGTGCTATGTTTGTGCTTTAGCTAATTGTTTTGGCAATCATCTGGAAGCAATTTTGATGTGGTGGCTTGTTGGTGCTAATTAATTCGTTTGATCTTACCAGCAGGAACCATGTTTTGCTACATCATATCTTGCTTGATGGAACTTTGCATGCACACTGACCATGGAACTCACTCATGGTAGGTGGGAACTGGATACCGTGCATTCAAAAGGTTATTGTGTGGTTATATTTAGATATATTTTATAAATTTCCTGTTGGCTTGTGCTAATATGTATTATATTGAGTTATTGGCATTCTAATATGATTTTCAGATATTCTGAGTCATGCTAATATGCTAATTGGATCTTTGGTTGTATTCAATATGGTCGTTGACTTGTTACAATATTTTAGAGATCTAGCAGTGTAAAATAAAGTATATGGAAATCTGAAGTCGCAGATTTTTGGTAGTTGCAGTGCGGATATTTGGAGACCTCATGATTTGTGTTTTGAACCCGACCCTGATTAAAAAATCTGGTCCAAAATTATGTGGTGTACAATATCTCAATTTTTTTGTGAAATATGGTGCTTAAATCGTCAATGAGGCCGACCTGGTCGACGGTGTGATTTGGCTGGCCGCGTGGACCGCCGGTCAAGGAGATGTGGCGTCCTTGCCAGCCTCGTCATGGCCGCTCATCAAGTCGACGGCGGCTGCTCCCACGGTGAGACGAATATATCTGCTTCTTTCTCTGCCCTTGATTTTGGGTTCCAATTTTTTGTTGATTCGTTGGGTGCACTGTCTTGTCCAGTATATACTCGCTAGGCTAAGAAGAGAAATTGTCGTAGCTGAAAACCAAACCTACTTGCTGCACAACAACTACCTGAAAGTTGAGGACGCCCGGTCAACAACTGCATTATGTTGGTGCAATAAAATGCACTCGTCATCATATAAATCTTAACTGTGAGAAACTACTGTTATACCGATGTTTCTTGCCTGTCATTACCGATGCATCAGCACAGGGCCTTTTTCTTACTGTTATACCGATGTTTCTTGCCCGTCGTCATTCATACTCTCATACTTCTTTCTGATGTTTCTTATCGATGCTCCACATTCTGTGTAGGTACCCTGTCAATTATGCATTTTATAAGGGATATTGCATTCCCTAAAAAGGATGGGTAGCTCATCAGTCTTTTTCCGAGAGTAGTTTGGTTGAACTACCGAAGTACTGTCAAAGATTATGCAAGACCCTGGAGCCATTGATGACAGAAGCATGAAAGGCTGACTAGGTTGCATGTGTGGTTACAGGAAAATGAAGCGACCTCTGCATCAGTTTGTGAACTAAGCAAGAGATGTGCGGAGATCAAGTGTAAGTATGATGCCTGAGCAATACATTTCAGTTGCTGGACTTCTTAGACAATAGTTAGCTTGTCTGTGAATATTTCACTGCCAATTAGTATTTGCCAATTGACAATTCTAATATAGTTGAAATATTTTAAGGCTCAGTAGTTGAATAGGGATATTTTTGAAACTATTTACGAGGCTGAACTGTCTGCTGAAAAATAATCTACAGGCCACGAGCTACTTTAATCACATCCATTGTTTTATTTTATCTTCTTTAACAGACTGTGAACTCATACAATGAGGATCCATACGCAAAGGAATTCTGTGTAACTCTGCAGCCACCGGTTAACACCTACTGATTTCATATGTTTCTCTAAATTTCACAGCTTCGTTGTTATTACTGTATTAGCTACAATTCCATGATGATTGGAAGGACAACGAATTCTGTATCAAAATATAGTTGATGGAATATTTTCAGTAATATTTTCAAACATTACAAATCACTTTTCATATTAAAAGGTTTTCCATTTGAATTAGTATTTAAAACTTATGAAGGTCTGAAAAATAAATAGTAGATTTTTTGAAAACTGCGAGGTGTAAGGGCTCGTGCGTAATTTACATTCAAAATTTGAGGACTTATCTGCAAAACAATGGACCACACACTATCCAGCACCACCACGTCGACTGGACCACACGTGTCAGAAACGGTGTCAATTCCAGATCAATTTGCGTTTAGTGGTTTTTGAAATCTACGATAAAATGTGGTACTTTTTCACGTAAAGTGGTACCAAAATCGATATTTAACTAGAAATGTGGTGGTTCTATGCTAACAACTCGTGCTTCACTTAAGCAGCATCAAGTATTTTTCTTTAAATTTGCTGAGCTCAGAAACGTGCCTTCTGATGAATGATTTATCTTTATGGGCTTAACATGCCTCAAACTGAACATCACTCCCACTGATTGACTGCTATTGTGTCTTGTTCATACTTGTGTCCTCTATTGTCTTTTAGACATGGATGTCTTAATGTTGCCCCTTTCAAATTCTGAAGAATTCCACTTTTTGTTGATGGGGTAATGAGTTTTACATTTCCATTTTCCATAGTTCGTTGGTGAGGAAGAAGTGCCCGACTGGGTGATCAGTTTGTATGTGGAGTACTGCACACGGCCATGCAAGCCAAAGTCAACCGTTTGCCACTTGTGCAGTTTTGAATGGCAACGGTCTGGCGACTTCACTGTCCCTACCGATCGTGTGAGTACTTGATTGATGTAGTAGTTTTAAAAAAACTAGAGGCTGGAGCGCCCCATGGGGCGCTTCCTAGCCGGTCCCGTGCGTCCAAATTAAAAAGCCAGGTGCTAAGATATTCTATAAACCATGCGCCGGCTTCTGAAATCATTAAGAATCATACAGATTTCAAACTGAACTATTTAGTACAAGGAAACAGGCAGATGACTCTCCGTCCAATTGTCCAAACCAAACTAAACTGATTGTTATGTTCTCGAAAGGTGATTCAACGAAGATTGTAAAACAACTACTTTACAAGTTCCGAAAGAACTTCAGTTATCATCACAAAAAGAAATCCATCGGCCGCTGCGCACTAACGTCTTTGTAATTCCAAGGAAAAAGTATACAGAGTATAATAAAATCTTTTCTCTTGTATCTAATATGTAGTAGTAGTAGTACAGTAGTACAACTTCGCTTCAAAAAGAAACACCAAAAGAGGATTCTCTACCACAAGTACCACTCTTTGTTCACAAATAAGGCAGATGAATTAGGAACAATATCTAAGGAGCGTGACAAAAATGATAAGTTGGTACAAACGATTGACAGCTGTAGGTATTTCATCTTGAGTAGCAGCTTGTGAAGCAAAAAAACTTAATGAACCTATGATTTGATCCAAAACTCTAATGGCTACATAAATAGACATGACATGAACTCGTAAAATTCTTAGATCTATCTGAATTAGCCTTTGACAGTCATACTCTAAAACACGATAGGTGTAGCGTGCTGCATTGCAATGTGTCGCTTCGCTCGTCTCAATGACATCTACATCCACAAAGCATCAACTGCACAAAAGGCAATCCCAATTGTAGTCCCTGGAGAGTGCAGTTTAAAGTAGTGCTCCAGGCATATGCTGAACCAACCAATGCGACATACAGTCCAAAGATTTCTTTATCTCTATTACAAAACAACCTTGACAACAGATTTATACATTCAGGATAGTGTGCTACTATATGCGGATTGACATTCTTTGAATAAATGTCAGATAATTGACCATGATACCTCCACTTTGTTCAATGCCCTTCTCTAATTAGTCGGCCTTTTCTCAATCATATGCAATACAAGTGGTGCTAAGTTTCTATGTATGGCCACTGAATTATTTCGAATAGCTAATCCTTCATAAGTCGATACAATGAAGCTCAAAAATCATACAGTGAATAGCAACAACGAAACACCGTGTTATACCGTAAAACTACAGTGTGTTTCTGGAGAAGTACTTGACATTTAAATTTTCAGGTTGAAAAAGACGAAGGAAAAAACAAACGGTTTATGATATCTAAAACCATCAAAGCTGCAACCCTACTTGGTAGCAACATATAAAGTTAACAATGAGTGGGGTGATACTGGCCAGCTTACTGCTCCATTTTGCCAGTGAAATTAGCAACTGCATCTAGAGCATTTCCTCGCATTTTCTCTCTGGCAAGATACCTACACATTAAATGAGAAGACGATCAGTTGGTGCAATTAACATATAATGAATAATGCTAAATTTATGTTGGTAGAACATTCCAAAATTTCAATGTGTCCTTATCCTTTTGCATACCTTGCACACAAACGCATAAGAGGAGCTTTGGAGCAGCAGATAATTTGTAAGCCTTTACTGGCTTGATTTCAGTATATCTTGCAAAAGTCATTTTGAACACCCTAACCACAAGGTCAGATCTGTCGGTGTACCTCTGGCCAGGTTCTAAAAGAAGAGCTTCTTTAATCTCAGGCCACTTTGGACAGCACGTGAACGTCGGAAACAGGTGCGGCGAACCATACACCCTACATATAGCAACAGCATCCTGGAAATTCGGTTGCTGGTAACGGTCACCACCAATGAAGCTTGCAGGTACAATTCGTTTCTTGCCTATTGAGCTACCATCGAGATTACCCTTCCCAACTGCATCAGCCACTCCCCGAAAGTGCTCACATCTAAAATCATCCTGGTGGCCTGCTATGTAAGTCAGCCTACCTTCCTCTACGCACGCAAAGGAATCAACCTGCGACTGTGCAGATAGCTTACCGCAGCATAGGAACGGGTTGTACTGATTCTGCCTATAGTGACAAGCAGAAACAGTAGTACTCTTGCATACTAACTGTAGTTCTCCCTCTGTGCAACCAGGTTGGATGTCTCTATGGGGGATTCCAAGCTGAAAGCCTCTATCACCATGAGGAAACAAGAGCGGGTACTGGAGGGACATGAAAGCTAGATGTAGGCTGGGAACATGGTGCAGGCCTTTCAACTTGCTATCAACTATAATATCACGGCGATAATTCTCTGCAGAAAAATCACCCACAATCAAAGCAGCAAGCTCACTAACAGCGGGCAAATTAAACTGCACATGATCTCCTTTTTCAGCACCTACAATCCTAATAGCAATACGTGTATCACCCTCGTCTTTAAGGCGATCTCTAGCGTCTCTGAACTTCTTCACAAGAGGACTACAAACATCTAGCATGCTCTGCAATCCACCAACTATATCAACGTCAATATCAACCTCGGTAGGATCAGCCTCGGGCATCACAGCTTTTATTCCGATAGTAACCTCGTTTTGAGTTTCATGGATGTACAGCTCAACAAACTTAGGAGATGCACCCTTAGCTGGCAACAAGGAACCTATGCGGTGATGCACCTGGCCACTAATTTTGAAAACAGGCGGACCACCACTATCATTTACATGCTTATCAATGTCAGCTCCCATGGAAGTAAAAGCAAACAGTGAGTTGTACTGACGTATCTTCTCTATGAAAGGTTTTCTGCGTGAATCACCATCAAACCTAAGTAGGTCCGCAAGAAAAGGAGGCGGCGAAGCGAAGGGTGGGACCCAAACCTTCCCACCCCTGCAACACAAGCTGTATAGGACACGGCGTTGCCTCACGGAGCTCTCGATCTTGCACCGCTCAGGATACCAGAACACAGCACCGCAGAACTGACAACGATAATCAGGGGCACCATGGTAAGACACGCCTGGGTACGTACCTGTACAAAAATCAAATAAGCCTAGAGCGCGCACTGAGAAGACATGCTAGATAAATCAGATAGCTACCTTTCAGGAACTCCATGTACTGAAGGTTGAAAAGGCTCCTAGAAGTGGATGTTGTCGAAAAGGGGTAACGGCCTTGGAGCGGAAGGTAGAAAAGGTGAGCACCGCGCGGACCAACAAACCTAAAAATACGAACAGCGAGTGCACACCTGCTTTTGCCCACCTAAGCCACCTCAGTCGCTTAAACTCCATGCCCTCGGTCTATAACAGGATCGTCACCTCACAGGCATATTAACAAACACATGAACTGCAACAAGCACCCTCAATCAGTCCATGCGGACAGCCAGGCAAAAGATCTCGGGGAATAGTTGACATACCTGAGGAAGGGGGAATAGTCCAGAAAGAGCCCGTCGGCCGGACAGAGATACACGGCTAGAACCAGTCTGAAAGGGGGGAGGGGGGAGGTTAGCCACTGGGAGTGTTTGCAAGATGAGCTGAGCAAAGAAGGGTGAGACTCGTACCTGAGGAAGGACGGGCAAACGAAGCAGCGACCGGCTAGATCGGTTGGAACTTGGACGGAGCTGCTACCTTTGGTCCTCGGTTGGAACTTGGACGGAGCTGATGTGAAGGAGCCACAGAATCAGTATACAGGGAAAGGAGATGAACACGGGAAAGAAGAAGCTGAAATCCCTTAAAAGAAATCAGGAACACCTCAACCCAATCCTTCCATGGTGCACGAAACGGCGGCGGGCAGGAGACGGCGCTGCGAGGCGGCGGCGGGCAGGGTATTGTGCTGCGAGGCGGCGGCGTTACCTCGGCGTCTCAGCTGGAGGAACATGAAAGTTGGTGAGGACTATTGCTGGGCCTGCACAGAAGCGGGGCAGAGAAAGATTTATAAGGCCCTGCAGACGCACAGAAAAACAAATGACCAGTCGACTTCTTTTCCAAACCAAAACAAGACAGACATGTGGGGCCAAGAACTAATCAGGCCTACATGCAGAAGGTAATAGAAGGTAATTGCCGCGTTTTGCACACTAAACCGGGAAAAGGACGGTGCCAGGCTCATTTATTCCACTGGCAGCGCTGCGGCGCGCAGCACGCCCAACGCAACTACAGAGATGAAAAAGAAACACAGAACGAGAATGACAAGCAGGCCATGCCATGAATCGGTCCCACGTGCAGTGTGTATAGGCAGAGAACGGGAACAATCCAACCAATCAACCGATTTCTACAACATCGATCTCTGCAGCAAAACAGGCGAATCAACAACGCAACTATCATGGAGCGCTCCCAGCTAGGCCAAAGGGTCACGCACTTGCTTGTTCTTAATCTCCCGGTTGAGTATTGAGCTAACGTTTTTTTTTCTTTTCATCTATAGATGATTAGTCATTGTGATGAGCTCCATGGTAGCGATGGGCCTTCTGTTCGCTGCGACGAGCCCGGCTGCAGGGTGAGGGTGCGCGCAGGCCGTGACAAGGTGTTACATGTTCACTTTTGTCCCACATCACCAAGTGACTGGTGGGAGGAGTATGTTTGAGGAGTAACACTCGAAGATCACAATAGTCCTTTCTACAGTGCATTGCAAATCTTGTTGCTTTGTGTGTGTTCTCGGGATGGATAACCGACAATTGTATACTCGGAATTCGTGAATGTATTGAATAGAGCACTGTGAATAATTGTTCTGCAATTGAGATCCATTGTTCCCCTTGTATGCTGTTAAATTCATTGTTTGGGGATTATGGTCAACATCCTGATCCTGTTGTGCACTGAGTAGACAAAAGGTTCCATTGCAGCACCTTTTTTCCTTTTCTTATGCTGCTCAACAGTGCCAGATGCCACAAGGGCCTTGTCTAGTTGCTAGGAATGTTTGTACTATTCAATTTTCCGTGAATCAAGTAAGCCCTGAACATTCCAATCACTCGGACATGGAATTTCGATTTCAAATGTGTTCTCTCCTTAGTAAAAGTTCAAGAATTATGAATGCATAGCAGTTGCAAGAATATTTCCTTTAACTCAGTATTCATTATTGGTCAAAAGAAAAACTCTTAGGCAGTTTCCATCATTGTGATATGGACGCCTAAATTAATTCATTGGGATTAATTTCATATTTGTATAAGCACCTTATTCCCTTTGATTCCGAATTAGTATAAATAAAATCATACATAAACCCGTCCAAATCGCTCCTCTCATCCTACAGTTATGTTAATGCTTTAATATCAAGCCATTGATACAGTGCAGTCCCGAACAGAAGATATGCATCTCAGCCACAAATGCCAGTTCTTGCGATTCTAAAGATGCAAATACAAAAGGAATCTAAATTCAATACGGGAAAATTATAGCGCGATTTGAGTTCTGGATAACTGGTTAAACAAGAACACCCTTTTGTTCTAGTGCAAGCTGATGGTGCTACTCCTACCAACTATCGAACAAGACTTTGTGTTTCATAGAGGCATAACACCGGTAAATTCGCTTGCTTTCCTGCTCAACGAATTTCTCCTATAAATGTTCTAATACTACCCGGCCATGCAAGGGGTCCGAGAGGGGCAAATCAATCTGGTTCACACGTTTTCACCAAGTACAGAAAAATTGGCTCCCGCTTCTACTCCAGCCGTTGGATGCGGTTCATTTTTCCTCACTTGTTCATCCTCCAAGCAAGTCCATGACGCATGGGACCGAGTACATGCGGGATCCACCGAGCGGAGGGAGCGATGCTGCTCGTCCGCGTCGCATGCTTTGGCTGTTTTCTCGTGGGAGTGGGTAGACAAACCCTAGCTGGCCAATCCCCATCTCCACTCCCATCTGCCCAATCCTCATCTCCACTTCCCTCCGCCGCCTCTCCTTGGCCGATCTCCACCTTCCGCCTGGACGCGGCCGCATCAACGGTAGAAAACACGCGCCTGAGCGAAGGCAGCTGGATGCGACAGCGTCGGCTGCATGCGGCGATGGAGGCTCGCCGGATGCGCGGCGCTGGCCGGACGCGGCGACGGCTGGATGCGGCGGTGGAGGCTCGCCGGACGGCCGGACGCGGCGATGGCTGGATACGGCGGCTGTACGGGCAGCGGCGAGGGCGCATGCCCGGGCTCCAATTCGCCCGCCACCTGCGCTGGAAGCGGGAGCCGACGGCGGCGGCCGGACAAGGCGGAACGGCAGCAAGGATACGCGGTCAGGTGCGGATCGGCTTTCCCTCGTCTCTCTCGCTCTTCCTCTTTACTTATCTCTCTCAGATCTCACTCTTGTTTCTCACTTTTCAGCTGTAGGGAACGGTGGTGGAGTGGGTATGACCGTGTGAGTCAAGGATGGCCAGGATCCGGGGCAGGGCCGGCCAAATCGTGTCGGGCGACGGATTTCGACAATACATGGACAGCAACGGCAAGCATGGCTGGTTTTAAGACGCCAAGGTGGGCTTAAGGTGAGCTTTTCCCAAATCCCAATCCCAATACAGTACCATTTAGTTATTGCAGTCATTTATGGATAAATCTTGGTTCTCAACTTCTCATTGACTGATTTATATTTTATAATGGTTGTTCAGTGTGTTTGTGCCGGCTGAGCAGATCGAGTTGTATAATGCACATACCACAACTATCGTTGTTGTGGTGACTCAGGCAGGTTCCTGAAGGTAAAGTGACTCATTTCCATCATGTCAGATGTTTACAGTTGCTTGAGTTAGTTTGATAATTCCAGTAGCATGTATCAGATTGGGTTATGTTCGTTCTAATACAGTTTGGTTTTCAGATATTTTGTGTATTAGCTAAGAGCTCCTAATAATTTGTTTTTCCTCTTTGCAGCTACTATTTTAGTAAAATATTTGATGTGCTAAAACAATAACGTGGGAGAGAAGTCGTTTCTCCAATGAAAAATAATAGGTACAGTATTTTTTTTTTGTTTTCAGTACCATTTCGGGCTTCAAGTTAGCTGGAAGGGAATACAACGAGTAATGTTGGACCATGTGGTTGTGCATTTCTATGTGTATCTAGGCTCTGTGCAATAGAATTTGGTCATTTTTGTCCAATATTTACTTTAATCTAGGGTGCCCACTACTATCAAAGATACGTCTGACAATTAAATCCTATTTCCTCCAGGTTTGTTTATGGTGGTCAAGCGCAGTTTTTTAATGGTGAGACCCGTTGGGAACCAAGGCATTGCAGCAATGGTGTTGTTGACAGTGTTGGTGAGAATTGTGATGCCTCACAGGTACAATAATACAATCCTGCTGATTATTTAGTTTTGGGGACCTTGCTACTGATTTTAACATTCCGATATTTATTCGTGTTTTTAGTTCCTAGCGGGATGGCATCGACAAACTTTGCGGATAATAATTGACTTTCTCTCGCTTTCCCCGATGTATGGGAGGATGATAATAATTGATTTATCTTCAATGATTTTATCTCTTTGTTCTGTCCATTGCAGGTCTTTGGGCAATAAGATAAATGAAGCATATGCTGATGAAAAAGGACATATCTGCCAAAGAACAAGGCAGCTTGTTTTCATGCCCGTGAGAGTTTGCCAGCCTTCTTAAATTATGTGTGCTTAATTGATTTTGTTACTATTTGGCCCGATGCCAAAATTTAGTCAAGGTTATGTTTTATTTTCCCCCGGTTCATATTTGGAGACTAAAAGAGCAAATATTTGAGTTGCCAATTTGATATGCGGAATTTGACTTGGTTTTCATTGGCTTCTTTTAGGCACAAAACCAATCAGGACTTTTTCTTTTGCAGCATTTGTTTGCTTTCTTTGTTTCTGCCTTCTCATTGTTGCATGATCCTTTTGAGGATCCTTGGGTTGCTGAATTTATTCATGAGAATTTTCCGCTGAGAAAGCCACATGATTAGGTACTTTGAGTCATGCTCGTTTGTGTATACACAGCTTAACAAAAGAGCTTATTTTCTCAATGCCATATGGTGATTCAAACTTTGCTTTCATTTTGGCGTACTTAGTTTGGCGCCCGGTCCCATGTTGTGGTTAATACAACTTAAATCTATATTAGAGTTTGTTTCCATCAACTTGTGTTATTTAGACTGAAAGAAATGATATGGTAATATAATTTTTCTAATAGAGTATTAGATTACAATTATACTTCCTTGCAATTGGTGTTCCCGTGGCTAAATAAATTTATGCTATCCATGTACTCGATGTACATGCTTTATGCCCTACACCTTATGTCTCTCTTGCTAGGGAGGAAAAGAAAGAATATTGTTATCTGTTCATGAGCATGATTATGATCTCAAACAATTGACCATTTGCACCCTTCAGAGTTACTGTCATTTACTGTTATAAGACTTTCTTGTGGTTCTTGCTTGTCCTGGTAAGCAAATATATGGTTAATCCTATACATAGCATACACTGAGGTCGCAGCATGAGTTTGACACCACAGCTTGGTTTCCTTCAAAGGTTTATGTGCAATTCAGTGTACATAGACTCAGTCATGTCTATCTGACTCGCTTTTTTTGCCTAATATGTTGTACTACCTTTTGCACCGCTTAAATCTCACTGTCATAGTCATTCTAATGTACAAGTACCTATAGTTGATCGGACTAAAAGTGATTGCAATGAGCGGACACGTGATTCTCGTAAGAATTATGAATTTGCATTTCTATGTATTTAGTCATTTACTCATGGTTAATACACTCTACTAATATACCATCTAATTGGTTCAGCTTGTGTTATTTGATTTAATCTCCCGTGAATAAGTATTCAAAAATTATTTATGCGTACTTGTGCTATGTTTGTGCTTTAGCTAATTGTTTTGGCAATCATCTCGGAAGCAATTTTGATGTGGTGGCTTGTTGGTGCTAATTAATTCGTTTGATCTTACCAGCGGGAACCATGTTTTGCTACATCATATCTTGCTTGATGGAACTTTGCATGCACACTGACCATGGAACTCACTCATGGTAGGTGGGAACTGGATACCGTGCATTCAAAAGGTTATTGTGTGGTTATATTTAGATATATTTTATAAATTTCCTGTTGGCTTGTGCTAATATGTATTATATTGAGTTATTGGCATTCTAATATGATTTTCAGATATTCTGAGTCATGCTAATATGCTAATTGGATCTTTGGTTGTATTCAATATGGTCGTTGACTTGTTACAATATTTTAGAGATCTAGCAGAGTGTAAAATAAAGTATATGGAAATCTGAAGTCGCAGATTTTTGGTAGTTGCAAGTGCGGATATTTGGAGACCTCATGATTTGTGTTTTGAACCCGACCCCGATTAAAAAATCTGGTCCAAAATTATGTGGTGTACAATATCTCAATTTTTTTGTGAAATATGGTGCTTAAATCGTCAATGAGGCCGACCTGGTCGACGGTGTGATTTGGCTGGCCGCGTGGACCGCCGGTCAAGGAGATGTGGCGTCCTTGCCAGCCTCGTCATGGCCGCTCATCAAGTCGACGGCGGCTGCTCCCACGGTGAGACGAATATATCTCGCTTCTTTCTCTGCCCTTGATTTTGGGTTCCAATTTTTTGTTGATTCGTTGGGTGCACTGTCTTGTCCAGTATATACTCGCTAGGCTAAGAAGAGAAATTGTCGTAGCTGAAAACCAAACCTACTTGCTGCACAACAACTACCTGAAAGTTGAGGACGCCCGGTCAACAACTGCATTATGTTGGTGCAATAAAATGCACTCGTCATCATATAAATCTTAACCGTGAGAAACTACTCGTTATATCGATGTTTCTTGCTCGTCATTACCGATGCATCAGCACAGGGCCTTTTTCTTACTGTTATACTCGATGTTTCTTGCCTGTCGTCATTCATACTCTCATACTTCTTTCTGATGTTTCTTACTGATGCTCCACATTCTGTGTAGGTACCCTGTCAATTATGCATTTTATAAGGGATATTGCATTCCCTAAAAAGGATGGGTAGCTCATCAGTCTTTTCTGAGAGTAGTTTGGTTGAACTACTGAGTACTGTCAAAGATTATGCAAGACCCTGGAGCCATTGATGACAGAAGCATGAAAGGCTGACTAGGTTGCATGTGTGGTTACAGGAAAATGAAGCGACCTCTGCATCAGTTTGTGAACTAAGCAAGAGATGTGCGGAGATCAAGTGTAAGTATGATGCCTGAGCAATACATTTCAGTTGCTGGACTTCTTAGACAATAGTTAGCTTGTCTGTGAATATTTCACTGCCAATTAGTATTTGCCAATTGACAATTCTAATATAGTTGAAATATTTTAAGGCTCAGTAGTTGAATAGGGATATTTTTGAAACTATTTACAGGCTGAACTGGCTGCTGAAAAATAATCTACAGGCCACAGCTACTTTAATCACATCCATTGTTTTATTTTATCTTCTTTAACAGACTGTGAACTCATACAATGAGGATCCATACGCAAAGGAATTCTGTGTAACTCTGCAGCCACCGGTTAACACCTACTGATTTCATATGTTTCTCTAAATTTCACAGCTTCGTTGTTATTACTGTATTAGCTACAATTCCATGATGATTGGAAGGACAACGAATTCTGTATCAAAATATAGTTGATGGAATATTTTCAGTAATATTGTTCCAAGATAGATCCATGCACCACATGTGAAACTGAAGTTTCTCTGAAACTGAATGTTTGCATTAATTTCTCTGAAACTGAATTTTAAACTGCAGTACCTTCTTCAGGTAACAGTTCAAGGATGAGGACGGCCGGCTCGTTCAGGGGAGGACGGTGAGCTCGTTTCGGGGAGGGCATCGAGTTCGTTCAGGGGAGGGCGACGATCTTGTCCAGGGAGCAGGACGAGCTCGCCGTCGGAGCAGCCGGCGGCGCAGTGGCGCAAGGAGGAGGTCAAGCCGTCGAGGACAACGACGATCGCAGCGGAGGTGCAGCGGCGCAGCGGAGGACCAGCAGCGCTGCAGGGAGGAGCTCGTGGCCGACGGCGAGCGCCGCAGCGAGGCATGCACGCGGAGCAGAGGAGGAGCAGAGGCGTCCGTGGTGCAGAGAGCAGCGGGCGGCTAGCGAGGCAAGCTCATGCACGGCGCGGCGGAGTAGGCAAGCGCAGCGCACGGAGCAGACAGCAGCCGGCGGCGAGCGCCGCGAGCTCTGCAATGGAGATCACGGTTCAGGAACACGACGGGGGCGACGGTCCCAGATAGAATCGCTGTGTTTGCTGACCTCGCCCCCGTCGTAATTGCTGATAGATCGATCACGGGGGGCGACGACAAGCTAATACCTCGACGGTGGAAGGCGGAGATCGAGGACGGAGACGGAGGCCGGGGAAAATCGATGTTTGAAATTTAAAGTCCTATCTTGAAGCGTTTTCACTGTTTCTAGACTTTTTTTTTTGCAAAAGTTACTTTGTATTGTGGGTCCGACACTCTCCACGGGACGGAGGGTGTACAACTTATTGATGCAAATATGTGCAGTTTTAAATATACAGTATATATGGTACAGATGATCCTCTTTTCATTTCTATCCGTCATGTGAAATATCGCGATTTTTTGTTCATCTTTGAACCTTACTAGAGATCTATCAAGAACTACAGATTCATACTCGCACTTTATGATTTTGTTCTTTTTTTCTTAGGATGTCATTTCCTTTGCTAATTCTGGGTGTAGTTTGTTCTTTTTTTCTTAGGATGTCATTTCCTTTGCTAATTCTGGGTGTAGTAGTATAGGTTTACTCACTATCCCGTCTCACCTCTTTTTATGTCTATTGATAAATTAATCTTAGTCTGCAGTATGTATTGGCTTGCTTAGACTAAGATTCATTTTCTACTTTGAGTGAATTTGTCAGTCAATTTTTTGCATTTAGTTTATGTCAGCACTGGAAATTGCTAGCCTATTATGTCGCTATCTATATTTTGTATTTTAGTTTATCTTTCCATTGAAAATGGTAGCATAAACTTTCTGTGATGAATTTGTTAGATATCTATTGTAGCTAGGCACAATTATTGTTATTTATATGACTATTTGCAGGAGGAGTTTTTGATCATAGAAAGTCGTTCTTTTGAAAATTGGCTTGAACTTTTACGTGGAGGCATGCCTATATATAAATTCTGGAAGATTATTTTTGAGATTATCACCTTCGATCTCCCGCATTCCAAGCTTTTGCTTCTATGGTAAGATAATCCATCTCTTAATTGCTCTGATGAAAAGGAAAAGACAGTTGTATGCTTGCCAAATGTGTAAGGACTTATTTTACAATTTTATCAAACCATGATTAAATGATGTACAATGAGTGAACCAATTAATTATCCCATCTGTATACTGTGCTCAGCAGATACATTCTCTTATGGTCGTGGGCATTCCCGTTTTAAGACGGGTTGTACAGTTTCCTCAACCTGGACCGTTGGCCGCAGTTTTAACTGGTTCGGTCTGGTTTAGACTGTTTACAAATAGTATGATATGACGGTGTGGTCTGACCTGGTTTGACGGTCTGTGCGGTTTCACACCAGTTTCATTCGCTGGTTTCAATGTCCGGAGGAAGCTTCATCGCCACCATCCCTCGCTTCTTGCTGGTGTCCATCGTGATGTTCACCGGCCATGCTGCAACGACATCTGTGGGCTCACCATTTTCCCGCTCTAGCCCCTTGCTCACTGTCTATGCCGACCTTCCATGGTAGAGTCATTATGGATGAAAATGGGCGAATGGCTGAGCATCAGCGTGGATGATGTGCCTCACGACTCTCGGTGAGCCAACTTCCTTGAGCCACAGGGGTCGACTGTTGAGTGAGCAGCAACAACAAACGAAGCAGACTGCGTGTAGTTGCTTCTATTCTTTGCTCATTTTTTCGGGGGATTTCACTTCCTTCTTGTTTTCCAAATTATGTAAACCCTACTAATTATACTTCCTTATGTAGATATACTTTATCATGCCTCTGCTAATTATCCATTCACAGACAATTCATCCTTTTAGACATTGATTTGTATCTTATGTTGTGTTCTCTTTAGGTATCTATGCATATTGATCTTTGCAGCTTTGTCACTTGTGGTGTTTAGCAATTCTCTGTTTCCAGTTTTTTTCCCAACCAGGTAAACATTTATTGTTTCCTCTATATGTTTTAGCTAGGCAAATTAGGATAAATCGGCCACATGCATCCTATTTTGAGTTTGACCACCTTGCTTTTTATTGTGATCTCTTTTCTCTTTTTGGCTTAGTGAAAATGTTTTTTCCTATTGCAGATAACTTGTGCTGAATTCGAGGGATGATATATATATATCTCTACAAATATTGTGCAGATGTTTTAGTGCCTATGAAAGAGTACCCAACTTATATATGGTTAACTGTCGAGAGACTGATATTGATATTACATTTATGAATTAAATACAATGCAGTTTTATGTCTTTCTGTACATTGGAACACATCTTTCCTATAGAATATGGGAAATGACACATTCTTTACATATTTCATCCAAGTATATGGTTGTGTTTATGAAATTTACCATGGTCAGCATGAGTATGCGTAGTGGGCCATAATACATTAGCACCATGAAACATATGGTTATAATACTGTCTTGCATTTGCCTGTGCGCCGGAGCGCACCGGGTCATCTAGTCTCCAAAATTGCATGGATACTTCCTCTGAAAGCAAGGGCCCGAAGAATAAGACATCAGAGGTCAAATATGTGCTAATACTTGAATCCATGAGATTTTCCAGCAAAAGTTCAATCAATGTGCCCCTTCAGTACCACGTCTTCCGAAGTAGTATCAATGTGCATGAAAGAAACAAACAGTAACACCTGCATTCGATGCCAGAACACACAACTGCATTCGTTCAGCTATACTGAAAGTATCTTCATACAAAACTGCAGCTCCACCATCGAAGCAATGTTCTTGCAGGAGCAGGACAAGAACATCATCACTATAATCTCCGCCATCTCCATCACCAGCTTCTCAAAGGTTTCTATGAGAATATATTGCCAGAGCATGAATCAGCCAAAGAATAGCACAAATGACTTCGCAAATTCTAAAGGTAAAGCAACTGCTAATAATATATGTGCACACTCATTCTTCATGCTCTCTAAATGGAAATTCTTAGCCAATTCTTCCTAACATAGTAATATGGATGCATAAATTACTTTGTTGGGTTTTATACCTACTAGCATCACACATGTCTGAGAATACAACTCCTTATTCTACAACTCTGTAGAAGCATATCTAATTGCTTTTAGTAGCAAGCGTAAGCAGAAACAACGCATAATGTCAGACAAATGCAAGTAACTACAATTCCAAAGATGCAAGAAAAGGAACAGTTAGCACAATAGCCGAGAACTGATTGGACTCTGAATTCAAATTCAGAAAGGAAACGTATGACGCCGCACTTTAAGTTCAGAATAACTCGTTCGATAATAAATGGATGTGTTTATTCTAGAGTAAGCGCAGCCACTACAGTTAACAAAATAATCATAGCAAGCCATGTGACTCTGTTGCTGGGCTCATGTTGAGCAGAAACACGTATGCTCTGTTCATCTGAGCACGAGTTTTTTGTATAAGCTTTCTTGTAACTTTGGTTCAATCTGAATATACAATTGTGATCCTGCTTAATAAAAATAATATTGCAATATCTAACATCTGTGTGGAATGATTATAACATATGTGTCGAATATTTATTCAGAGCCAACCAGGTCCAATCTAGTGTGTGCATGTTCTCGGGGCAAGTTTTAAGCTTGCAAAGACTCAGGGAATTCCCAATCGACTTCAGGAGTTGTGAGAAATAAGAAGAAAGTTGCACCAAATGAATGAGCAAATAACACAGTATTTTGATAAACAAGGATGTCTGTTTTGCATATAAAGTAAAACTGACTTACCTTGCCTGAGACCTTGTCCATCTCTCCCATAATGCAAGACAGCAGTGACGACTTTGCCGGACCCGACCGTTCCAACCACCGCTGGAAGCTCACCTCTATGTACCTCTATATTAATCCCCTTCAGCACTATCTCCAGCACCAGTGCTACCTCCACACTACAGGTAGTGCATACGAACTTGTCATCTCGATGACATCAGTGCAAAAGGAGATAACAAAGAATCATTTCAACAAACCATGGTAGGAGAATAACGCATATTATTTATTATTCAATTTATGCAGCCCATAGTTTATGAACCATATGCACAGTTATGAATGACAATGGCGATTAACATCCAGGAGTACCAATGCATGGTACTTGGTACCACTGTTAAACCAAACCCAAATCAAAAGGAGTGAGAGAGATCAATGCAGACTCTGCTGACGAAGTAAGGATTCTTCCCTTACCAGCATCCCTTGCAATCATCAACAACAAACTAACTAACAAATGAGTGAAATGTCCTGCATCTTTTGAAATCTTAATAAGGAGAATATCAAAAGAATTTGTTTATTGTAAAGGAAAAATACACATGCAGATGCAGACACACACCAGAGGGAAATTGGGTATTCCTCAAGTTTTCCATTGAAACATTAAACTGTGTGATGTACATGATTATATCATGGATAAACAAAGAAAAAACTCAACTATTTATTCAACTGGGTCGAAGCTAGAGTGGGCGGAGTCAGGGTCCAAGTGATCACTTGAATAGTTTGTCCATGACTTCCTTTACGAAGCACAATAACCTAGCAAACTACGCAACTGAAGGCTCACTAAACCATTTTTCAAGCAGCACCTGAAGCCAAGTTCATATTTCTAAGATCAGGTGTAATCCAAATCGGAGCCGGAAAGTTGGAACAAAGCTGAGAAGATATGAGTCCTTCCTTGCTGTTATCATCCAAGTTGAGAATTCCCATATCACGGTGATTATTCTTAAATCCCAATGTCCAGAACATATTATCGTCAGTAAAGTAGGCATGATTTGCCCTGAGAGACGGATATTGTTCAGCACTGAGACAAAGTGATTCATTATGCCCAAGAAACAAAACATGGTCACGCAAGCAATTGATTTCCTTAAGTTTACTTCCGGAAGCTTCAAGTTCATATATTCTGAATTTTGTAGTATTCCAAAACACAGATGCCCCAGGATCAGGTTCCAAATTAAAATCCTCAAAGATTCTCCAAATGAGCAGAAGATCACCCCATGGAGCTTCAACAATGTACAAATACTCACAGTAATCCTTCCTGGGTATGCTTATGACCATATTCATAGCGACCACAGGGCCACTAATATCGAAAGTGTGAAGTTCTCCCCTTTTAGACACAGCATACAACAGGCCATCCTTGTAAATGCAATCACAATAGAGATCATGAGGCGGCAGCCAGGTCCATTTATCATCCCCTAGCCTTGCAAAAGAGAGCTGGCGCATTGGGTTATGGATGAGCACCACAATGTAGCTTCCCGTGGATGTATCAGGGAACACAAACGCCTTATAGTGGAGTTCATCCCGCAGCTTGTCAAGAGCGAAGATCAACGGCGGGACATAGCGAGTAGTTGTTCCAGTGAGCCAAGACAATTCATACTTGTGGAGAACACCGTACTCATCAAAGATGGGCTTCACCTGCTCGAGGGTGATCACCGAAGGTAGAGCAATCTGTTGACATGTGATCGGATTGACAAGATGCATCTCAGATCTCTCATCAACAGTAACTAGCCAGCCATGAGAGGACCCGATCAAACACCTAGAGCGGATAGGTGGCTCCGGAAGAGTTAACTTGTACGATCTCCTTTCAGTGAGGCTGTAGAGGCAAGCAGAGCTATCACCAGCAGATTCAGAAGTATGGAGGAGGCACGGCGATAGTTTATACTGCCCAGGGCTCCGTAGGCTGGTATATGCAGAGCGCCAAGAGCGGCAGACAGCACCGGCACGTACGAAGTCAGGGATTTCAAGGGTGGCAAAGATACCCATCAAGATGTCCTGAGGCAGCTCAGGCAACGTGCCCACAATAGTCTCCGTCAGTGGTGGATGAACATCTTTGCAGAATTTCTTCAGTGAACTGGGAGTGAAGCCTAGCAGCTTTGGCAAGAGTCTGAAGACTAGGGAGCACAAATATGTTCGTTGTATAGCTAGACTCCCTAAGCTCATCATCGAGGCGACGCTACTTAGCTCCATGGGAGCAGGGTCTCCTCTCTCTGCAAAGATCTGGAACTTCGGCCAAACTGACAAACTTCTTCAGTATAACTGAGGGAAGGCAGACTCCTGGCTAAATCTGCTCCGTAACTGTAAGTGCAAAGACCTGGTGCTTGGACAAATATCTTCAGATGAAAGGCAGGCTCCTGTCTGTGCTTATATAGATAACAAACCGAGTCCAGTAGGAGAAGCAAATCCTGTGTCCACACGCCCACACTCCTAATACGAGTAGGAGAAGCAAATCCGAGTCCAGTAGCGACACGGGTATCAAAGATCCGGAGCTTTAGTTACTGCTGAAGAAATTTCTAGTCCCGCTCGGTTTCTTCTCTGAATTCTGCCGTGGCAAGCTAGGCTAAAGGAAGAGCACTGACCGGCGGCAGGCGACACGACAGGATTAATCCTCTGGGTGGAGACGGGGAGCAGCCGGCGACGTAAACGGCGGGCTGCTGGGAGGAGCAAGCGGGCTACGCGCCGGCGGCGGCGGCGGTGGCGACGGGAGGAGGCTTCGAGCTTTTTTTCTGTTTTGCTTTTTTTTTTTTAACTGAGAGGAGTGGTCTAGTGGAGCGACAGAGTAGTTTTCTTCTCTTTTTTTCCTAGGCCTGGCCGAACTTGTTCCGTTTGGGTCGGGTACCTAGCGGCCCGGCGCTATATTTTTTAGTACAATAATATTAATTAATAAAAACTAAATTATAAAATACGAAAATAAAGAAAAATAGCTCAAAATTAAAACCCTAACCTATTAGGGTTGCCACCATCATGGATGCATACTTGTCATCGTTCCCGATGACGACAAACACTGGAGGCGCCCATGACTAGTACAATGTGTCCTGTGTGGGAGTTGTCGGTGCCGGAGGGTGGCCTACTGATGGTGCCGACGCTGATGCTGTCACGACAGGTGGCGCACGGGTGGCTGCGCATGGGGGTCACCGAAGGGTTGGCTAGCCTGCCCTGCGCCAGAGTGGACTTGCACTGCTGAATGGCGAGGCCAGGCGGTGGTGGCGGCGCTGGCACAAGCAATGACACGGGCTACGGTGTTGGAGCATGGGGAGATGGGCAATAGCGTGGGAGTGAAATAGGCGCGTGCATCCTAAGCCTCTTAAAAGGACGGGCAAGCTACTCGCCTTCAATGCTTGGCACTCAACCCCGACCGTGGCTTCGCCGGCACTAGAGCGCATAAGTTGAGGTGTGTCATTAACGCGGCGCAGAAAGCCGAGTACTGGCACCTAGAAGGCAAAGCAGGCGCGGTCGATGGCAGGTGGGTGCGTGCGTTGACCACGTTGTGTCCACGGTGACACATTTCGGTTCCAAATTTAAGCCGTGAATGTTTCTTTTTCCATGCAAATGCAAATGGTCATTTTTGTCCGTTTACATCGGTGGTGGATGTTTTTTTCTTAACAGGGAAAGGCCCATCCGAGTCTAGAAGCTGCTTTATATAATCATGGTGAATTTACAGATTACATCAGGTAGACAGGTACACAAATAAATATAGTACAGACCGGAGATGCCCTTAGATGTTGTGCTAGGTAATCTTCTGATCCTATCTAGTACGATACAAAAAATACTCTTCATTCCTCTTTGGGAAAGGCTTAAACTAAACCTTAAACTCATAGGCAATATATAGCTAAATCAAACGCTAAACTTTGAATATATGAAATCGGCACCGAACTTGAGAATTATGGTCTATTTTGAATTCTAGGTGTGTTGGCTCACTGGGATTGCAGGGATCTCTTGTTGACAGTCGGACCCACGTGTCAACATCCTCATTTTTTTTTCAATGTTAATAGGAGAGCTGCTAAATTCATTGATTAGGAAGAAACTGGTCAGAAGACCCACACTGCTCGGTTTATTTGAGGGAAACTGGACGAAAACCTTAACGACGGCAAGCCACACCTAAGCACTGCACACACCCTCCCGATCCACGGTCTCTTTGACCGGAAACCAACTCCAACACGATGTCCCCAAGAGGGAAATCAACATTGTATAGGACCGTCATCGTCCAATCTGGAAGGCCAGATCTAAGGTTTCCCCTGGAGCATGTCGAGAAAGGCAAGTGACTGTTGCTACATCGACTCCTCCAACAAGAAAACGACACCCGTGGGCGCCGCCCTCAACGAGCCAACGAGCCAACCACATCTCCCGGCAAGCCCGACATCCATCCTTCCTTTGCCCCGCACTAGATGGAAGGATGCAACACCCGCAACATCGACATTCTGCTCCCATTGGGAGGATGCAACACCTATGATGTCCTTCTTCTCTCTACAAGAGGATGCAACGCCCTGCGCCATCCCCTCCCTTCAAGAGGATGTAACACCAACATAGTGCCATTCGTCTCGCAACGAAAGGATGCAGCACCCGCCATGCCGCCATTCCTCTCCCCTAGAGCCACCGCCAACTCGCTAAGATGCTCGCAAGAAGAACCGATCCCGTCAGGGCCGTCTTGCGACGTTGCCATTCGTCTCGCAACGGAAGGATGCTCGCAGCAATGTCGCTGTTGCTACGTCTCATTTTTTGACTAAAAGTTCGAATGAAACAAAAAATTAATTTAAAAAATAGATTAAATAGAACGGAGGGAATAACTTGTATTCCAAGTATCCGTAACCCATGTAGTTCCGTATAACCACCACAAGGGTCCCATCGACAAGATAAGTAATTATAGAGATTTCTCTACTTTTATTTTTAGATAGCTATGTTAGGGCAATATGCGTGTTGTATTACAAGGGAGCCAAAGGCCACAATATATAGTACATGTACAGGTGCACATATGCAGAAAGCCCCATAATATAGGGAGAAACTATAATATACAGATATATACATCTAACACCCCCCCTCAAACTAACATTGAGTTTGGAGAGGAAGAAATCATGCTGCGCTCGAGTCTGTGCCTTCGTAAAGAAATCCGCCAACTGTAAATCTGAAGGCACATAATGAACCGCAACAACATCATCCTGTACCTGAGCACGTGTGTAAAAAGCATCAACACCAATATGCTTGGTCAGCTCATGCTTGACCGGATCACGTGCAATACCGATAGCACTCGTATCGTCGGACAAAAGTGGAGTTGGTGTCGTAACAGAGACCCCAAAATCTGCAAGCAACCACCGTAACCAAGTCACCTCAGCAATCAACAAAGCCATAGCCCGCAACTCAGCCTCAACACTCGAACGGGAAACTGCGACCTGTTTCTCCGTCTTCCAAGCAACAAGCAAACCACCAAGAAACACACAGTAAGCAGAAAGTGAACGACGATCCGTAGGATCACTCGCCCATGTAGCATCGGAATAGCACTGGAGCTGGAGAGAGCTGGAATGGGGAAAGAAAAGGCGACGAGTGATCGTGCCACGAAGGTAACGAAGAACACGGAGGAGATGACTATAGTGAACAGTGGTAGGAGCTGAGACAAACTGACTCAGAATATGAACAGGATAAGAAATATCAGGACGAGTGACAAGCAAGATAAACAAGACTCCCAACAAGATGGCGATAACGAGTGGGATCGGGAAGAGGATCACCATCGATAGGACGAAGCTTAACATTAAGCTCCATAGGAGTATCAACCGTGCGCTCATCCCCAAGAGCAAGCACAAGCAAGAAGATCCCGAATGTACTTTTCCCGAGAGATAGAAAAGCCATCGAAGTGGAGGAAACCTCAATGCCAAGAAAATAGCGAAGAGGACCAAGATCGATCATAAGAAACCGATCATGAAGACGAGCCTTGACGAAGGCAATATACTCAGGATCATCACCAGTAATGATCATGTCATCAACATAGAGAAGAAGAAGAGTACGTCTACGAGGAGAAGTGTGAACAAAAAGTGATGGATCATGAAAACTAGGAGAGAAACCAGCAGCAGTCACCACAGAGGCGAAGCGCTCAAATCAGACACGAGGGGCCTGTTTGAGGCCATAGAGAGAACGTCGAAGATGACAAACCATCCTATCGGGAACAGAATACCCAGGAGGAGGCTGCATGTAAACCTCCTCACTCAACTCGCCATTAAGAAAAGCATTCTGAACATCAAGCTGGGAGACAGACCAGCGGCGAACAGAAGCAACAACAAGAAGAGTACGCATAGTAGTCATATGAGCCACAGGGGCAAAAGTCTCATCATAGTCACAGCCGTGCTCCTGCTGAAAACCACGAGCCACAAGACGCGCTTTATAGCGCTCAAGAGATCCATCAGAGCGAGTCTTAATTTTATAGACCCACTTACACGTGATGGGACGAACACCAGAAGGGGGATAAAAAAGATCCCAAGTGCCAGTGCGCTCAAGCGCAGCGATCTCCTCAGCCATGGCAAGCTGCCATTCAGGATGACGCTCGGCATCCCGATAAGAATTCGGCTCGGAAACGATAGAGAGACCATACTGACTAGGAGAGTAACGAACTGGAGCACGACGCTGACGAACATGCCGTGAAGGGGGAAGCTCATCTGCAGAAGACAAGTCATCAGAAGAAGAGGAAGAAGGGACAGCATCGGAAGGAGCCGAAGCCGGAGAACGAGGAGTACTAGGTGGACTAGACGAACGAGAGGATGGCGCCGAAGGGGCGCATCGAAGTAGGAGGGAGGGGAGGAGGGACAGCAAGGGGTGCATCCGGAAAAAGAAGAAAAGAGATATCATCCACCGGGTAAGTACCCGAGGTGGGGCGAGGATAGAAGGGACGCGTCTCATCAAACGTGACGTCACGAGAGATGCGCATCCGACGACCAACGGGGTCCCAACAGCGATAGCCCTTATGCTCATCACTGTATCCGAGAAAAACACACTCAACAGACTGAGCGTTTAGTTTGGTGCGTTCGCGAGGAGGTAGAAGGACATAGCAGATGCAACCAAATGAACGGAGAGTCGAGTAGTCTGGAGAAACACCAGAGAGACGCTCGAGAGGAATGCCACCCTGTAGAGCAGCGGAAGGCTGAATCACTACAAGAAAAGTTGCCATGGCCGACGAAGTTGAAGTCGCGCCGTGGTTGCTGGTGTACCATGGCCGACGATTTTTGGTCCCTCCGTGGTGCATGTCAAAACTTCTTTTTTTTCTCGTTTTTGAGGCCACCTAGCCCGACGAAAGCGGCCAAAACGTCGCGTATGGTGGCCCGGTACGTGGTGCATCGCGAATTCTCGGGTTCGCCGGCCGAGTCAACGGCCTAAAAGTCCACCTTGAGGTTATCATCCGAACCCCCTCCGAGTATTAAGTTGCTAAGCAGCGAGACAATTGCATTAAGTATGGTGCGTAATGTAATCAACAACTACATCCTCGGACATAGCGCCAATGTTTTATCCCTAGTGGCAACGGCACAACACAACCTTAGAACTTTGCATCCTTTGTCCCAGGTGTCGATGCGGGCATGAACCCACTATCGAGCATAAGTACTCCCTCTTGGAGTTAAAAGTAAAAACTTGGCGAGCCTCTACTAGAAACGGAGAGCATGCAAGATCATAAACAACACATGTATAATAACTTGATAATTAACATGACATGGTATTCTCTATCCATCGGATCCCGACAAACACAACATATAGAATTACAGATAGATGATCTTGATCATGTTAGGCAGCTCACAAGATCCAACAATGAAGCACAATGAGAGAAGACAACCATCTAGCTACTGCTATGGACCCATAGTCCAGGGGTGAACTACTCACTCATCACTCCGGAGGCGACCATGGCGGTGTAGAGTCCTCCGGAGATGATTCCCTCTCTCGGCAGGGGTGCGGAGGCGATCTCCTGGATCCCAGAGATGGGATCGGCGGCGGCGGCGTCTCGGTAAGGTTTTCCGTATCGTGGCTCTCGGTGCTGGGGGTTTCGTCACGGAGGCTTTAAGTAGGCGGAAGGGCAAGTCA
>NC_061512.1:65715429-65727559 GCF_022539505.1 Lolium rigidum | reverse complement strand
AGTGATGATCCTGATGAAGATTATGTGGAGCTTAATGATGATCTTTACTATTAAATTGCAATCGGTATGGTGCGTCGTACGTCGTTGGTCGTTTTTCATTTGGATCCCTCACAAATCTAGAGATCAACCCGCAGTACTCCACGTCATCCATCACGTTCCTGGACTTTCCCCGATTTCAGCAGTCGGGCGGACATCGACATCGATCCCATCTCCGGATCTCCCGTACACCGATCTCCTCTGCAGGACCGCTACCTAGAACCCTCCTCTCCCGATTTATCTCCTTATTCTCCTCGCCGCCGTCGAGTGATGGCATGGATGGAGCCGGGGACAGCAGGGTGGTCGAGAAGCAGGTGACGCGGGTGGGACATTGCGGAGCTGCTGGAGGATCTTCATGGCCCCGGCACCAGATCTGATGCCACTCCACGCGGAGACAGCGCCTAGCGCGCCGCGGCCCTCGGTCCGCCGAGATCGCCGGCCTTTGGGCGGCTCCCCGCAACAAACCCAGGCATCCCGCTCGGGATAACAGCCATCAAAGAGGCACATGAGGATGGAAGTGCATAGGCCTCACCGTCATACCACGCCGCCGTTAGCCTCCCTGTACGACCCATGATCCACTTCATGGCAGAGGGAAGCTCGCCCAGACAGCCGATGCCCAACCCGACGGCGCAGACCTGCAATTCGCTGCCTAGAGCCTGCTGGCCATCGTCACTAGCTCTTTCTCCTGAGATGCGTGTTCTAATTGGACGCGTCATCAGACATGGGAAGCAGGAGATCAGAGGTGGGAGTTAGGCATAACCTCCCCCAAACTATTTCTCTTGGCAATGTGCGGTGGTATCACCACCCGGTAGTCTTTCTCCTTTCAACCTGGGTGCTACACATGGTTACCTTGACTTGGTTGTAGTACCTCGTTCTCGTTGGAACTTGGCTGACCACGTATTTGCAGTTAAAAATTATGTCCATGCAAATAATTCTGTAAGTAGTTTGCTACAGTAAGGAAATAGATGTAGGTGAATTCTGACATATATGTTTACCTCATCTTTTAGCACGGCCACTTTTCATGAACATGTAGCATAGTGTCCCTAGCAGCAGAATTGTATTTTTATTGCATGGACATTTAGACCACGCAAAGGGCAAGTATTGTACATGTATAAAAAAAATTAAGTTATGTTTGTGCCGTTAAATAGTTTTGAAAATTTTAATGTTTTTTTCTTCGATCATGTGATTTTCCTTCATATTGCTTGATATTATACAGAACAAACTTTTACAATTGAGTTTATATTATCTTCATAGTGCAATCATTGACAGAAATTCAATTCGGCACATGGGAGCATATGCTCCCTGCCACCGGAAAAACATTTTGAAATGTCAAAAAAATTCGAACAAAAGTTTCCACGCTTACGTATCGACATTCTACGTACGTACATCAAGTTTTGCGAAAAACTAACATTTTTTATGACTTGTGTGAAAAAAGAAAAAAAACGTCACGTACACTGTCTTTTTTTTGCACCAAAATTTGTCTTTTTTACACATGACAGTTTTTCAACATTTTAAAAGTGTATTTAAAATAAAATTTTAAAACCGGGAGCATATGCTCCCGGGTTACACCACTCGATTCTATGTTTTAGACATAACATCGATGCTCAAAACTCGCCTGACGCCATATAGGTGAGGAGGTCACGCTTGGAAGCACGAGCACACGACGACAAGTATGTGTTGGCGATGTGGACAAGCTAGCGCAGGCGGTCCCATAAGTTTATCGCTGATGATTTTCTTTCCGTAGCAACGCACGGGTATTATGCTAGTCTTATTAATATATGCAATGCTACTGCTGATGCAAGTAAAATTAAAAAGTTTCTCACACAATATACTGTTAGACATAAGTTATCTCCTGATCCTAAATTTGCCACATCTCCTATATGCATTAAGGATAAAGATTATGATTTTTCTCTTGATCTATCTCATATAGCTATTGTAGAGAAAGCACCCTTTTGTGGTACTGAAAAAGAAAGTGTTGTAGAACACATGATAGAACTTTCTTCTATGAGTAGTTTGTTTTCTGATGATATCAAGATGCGTACTTACTTTGTCGCTAAAATTTTTCCTTTCTCATTAAAGGATGATGCTAAAACTTGGTATAATAATTTGCCTCCTGGTTCTATTAAAAATCCAACTGATTTGCGTGATGTTTTCTTTCGAAAATACTTTTCTGCTAGTGCTCAACATATTGCTTTACACAGAATTTATAGGTTTGACCAGGGAGATGAAGAGAAATTGCCTGAGGCTTGGGCAAGATTTTGTTCTCTTATCAGAGCTCGACCTGGACATGATTTAGAAAAGAATGATTTACTTGATATATTTTATAGTGGACTAACCATTGAGTCTAGGGCATACCTGGATAGTTGTGCTTGGTTGTGTTTTCAGGAAAAGAACTCCAGGCATGAAGCCGAAGAATTATTGGCTAAAATAGGCCGGAATCATGATGATTGGACTACGCCTGAACCAATTCCAACGCCAATATTGAAGAAGAGGGGTTTAATTAAATTGAATGATGAACATATGAGGGAAGCCAAGAAGTCTCTCAAGGAGAAAGGTATTAAATCTGAAGATGTGAAGAATCTACCTCCCATAGAAGATATATGTGAGATAATTCCCCTTCATCCATGATTGAGGTAAACTCCCTTCAACGCTTTACTAGGGAAGATATTCCGTATTCAAAACCTCCTGCACAATGCTTAGATGAATTTGATAATTATATTGTTAAGCAAGAAAATTTTAATATGAGAGTAGAGAATCATCTAATGAAAAATTCTCAAGCTATTAGCAATTTTCATGATATTGTGGAGAGAACCTCCAATGATGTTAAGATGCTTGTTAAACATTTTCAAATGGTTCAAACTCAAATTGATCAACTCACTAAAGTGCAAAATGACTTATTACAAAATAATTCTAAAGAGAAACATACTTATGAAGTAACAACTAGAGGTGGTGTCTCTACTCAGGATCCTCTATATCCTGAAGGGCATCCCAAAAGAATTGAACAAGATTCTCAACGCATTGAACCTAGTGCTCCTTCTAAGAAAAAAAAAGAAACATAAAAATGTTGTAGAATCCTCTGAACCTGTTAATGATCCTAATAGTATTTCTATTTCTGATGCTGAAACTGAAAGTGGTAATGAACATGATAATAATAATGGTAATGATAAGAATGATGTTTCTGATAAAGAAGAAGTTGAAGATGAACCCGAAAAGCAAGATAAAAATAAAAAGTATACTAAAGAAGATTTTATTGCTAAGAAACATGGTAATGAAAGAGAACCTTGGGTGCAAAAGCAAATGCCTTTTCCTGCTAAGAAACTAAAATCAAAGGAAGAAGAACACTATAATAAATTTTGTGATTGGATGAAACCTTTATTCTTGCAAATCCCTTTGACTCGATGCTATTAAATTGCCTCCTTATTCAAAGTATATGAAAGATATTGTTACTAACAAAAGGAAAATCCCCAATGAGGAAATTTCCACTATGCTTGCTAATTACTCTTTCAATGGCAAAGTTCCAAAGAAGTTGGGCGACCCAGGTATACCTACTATTCATTGTTCTATTAAGAATAATTATGTTAAAACTGCTCTATGTGACTTGGGAGTCGGTGTTAGTGTTATGCCTTTTTCTCTTTATAAGAGACTTTACTTAGATAAGTTGATACCTACCGATATATCTTTGCAAATGGGTCGATAAATCTACTGCTATTCCTGTTGGTATATGTGAGGATGTTCCCTGTTCAAGTTACTAATAACCGCTTGATATTAACTGATTTTGTTGTGTTGGAAATGCCCGAAGATGATAATATGTCTATTATTCTTGGGAGACCTTTTCTTAACACCGCAGGGCTGTTATTGATTGCAATAAAGGAAAGGTTACTTTCAATGTTGATGATAAGGAGCACACCGTCTATTTCCCCAAGAGGATTGAAAAAGCATGCGGAGTTAATACTATTTCTAATGTGAGAACTATCAAAGTTGGAACTATCGATTGTCCTATATATGAGCCTAAAGAAGAATATCAAACTCTTGTGATTGGATCCATATCAATACAATACAAGGTAACATGATTGATTTGAGGTTTATTTCTTCTTATGCTATGTAAAATTTATTTGGTGGCAAGACTTGATCAACCTTGTTAACAAATACTTTTTATATGCATAGAGGAGGTAAACAACATCTCCTTCTTCCTCCACTTGCTCTAGTTGTTGTAGCACTTTTATTTTGCAAAGTTCCTTAGTTATTTAGAGATTTCAAAAAATTTCCTGCCGGTAATAATAAACTTAATACCCGTAAATGTGCATTTTTCAAAGTTTTCAAAAATTCACAAAAATTATACCGTTGGTCCTATTTTTCGACGAGGCACCTGGGGATGACCAGTGGGGCACCCTGTGGTGGCACCCCACAGTCGGCGCGGCCAGCAAGGGGGCGCGCCACCCCGTTGTGTGGGCCCCCGTTACCCCACTTTAGCATCTCTTCCTCCCACACTCTTCTCTCTCCCGAAAAAATCGACACCAGCCTTCCTCTCACTCGTGTTTTTGCTCAAGAACTCCAGATTTCTCGATCTCTTTGCTCAGTCCAGATTTCGTCCGAGATTTGGCACATTTGCTCTTCGGTATGTGACTCCTTCGATTATCCAAGTAGAATTTTGTTTGGTGGAGTATATCTTGCATATTTTACTCGCTGTAGGTAACATGTTTAGTGAGCTTGCATGCTTGTTCTAAGTGGTAGAAACTAGTTTTGATGCATGATTAGTACTCTAGCAAGTTCCTATGGTAGTTTCCTTCAATTATATGTCACCAAATCAAGTTTTATATTGTTTGTTGAAAAATTTCAGAAAAGGGGATGGACAACTTTAACTTTGGAGAAGTGTTCCAAGGGGAGACAACAAGCACGGGGAGGCCCTCTTGGTCATCCACCCGATGCAGGCCATCCTACAATGAGGATCTCATCGCACCAAGCTTCGCACCCGAGGAGGACAATGGAGTCCCCAACGCTGCATCATTTCCATGTTATGACTTTTTGAGTAATGCAGGGTTGTTGGATGATTTCTTTACCCTCGCTCGGTAGGGCAAGTTTAACCACCTATGTGGGAGATGAGAGTGAGCAATACTACACGCTCACTAAAATCTTTGTGGAGAGCTTCAAGTTCAACAATAGGCACTTTAACCCGACAGTTTCATTCAAGATCTATGGTAAACCTATTACTATGAAGTTGGAAATTTTTTGTGCTGCATTGGGTATTGTCCCCGTAGGTACAAGCAAGGAAGATCGAGGACAACCCAAGGGAATTGTTGGAGCTCTATTGAGGGATCACCAATGATGATTGTCGCACCATTCAGCGTGGCAAGATAAGAAACATTCAACTCCCCGCCATTAAGTATTTTGCTTATTACATTGGTACTAGCATTCTTGGTAGGGAGAACACTAGCAACATATCTAGCTATCATCTTGGTTTCCTAATTGCTGCACTCACTGGGGAAAAACCTTATCATCTTGGTGCTCTTGTTGCTCGCCGCTTGTCACTAGGGCCCGAGTGCCATGATCTCAGATCTGAACATGTTATTGTTTCATCATGATATTCATTGTTTATGGTCTTACCTGCAAGTTGTATACACATGTCGCTGTCCGGAACCAATGGCCCCGAAGTGACAAATCGGGACAACCGGAGGGATGGTAGTGATGTGAGGATCACATGTGTTCACGGAGTGTTAATGCTTTGCTCTGGTGCTCTATTAAAAGGAGTACCTTAATATCCAGTAGATTCCCTTGAGGCCCGGCCGCCACCGGCTGGTAGGACAAAAGATGTTGTGCAAGTTTCTCATTGCGAGCACGTACGACTATAATTGGAACACATGCCTATTGATTGCTTTGTACTTAGACATCGTTTTATTATTATCTACAAATGCCCTGCTTGATTGTTACATGAGTTTCTCTCATCCATGCAACGCCCGTTATCCGTCCCCATGCCTACAGTATTTTATTCCTGCTGTTTACTATAATCACTACTGCTGTCTCTGTTACTCTGCTGCTGTTATTTCACTACTGCTACTGCTATAAAACTGTTACTGATACGTCTCCGACGTATCGATAATTTCTTATGATCTATGCCATATTATTGATGATACCTACATGTTTTATGCACACTTTATGTCATATTCGTGCATTTTCTGGAACTAACCTATTAACAAGATGCCGAAGTGCCGCTTGCTATTTTCTGCTGTTTTTGGTTTCGTAAATCCTAGTAACAAAATATTCTCGGAATTGGACGAAACGAAGACCCGGGGGCCTATTTCGCCACGAACCTTCCCGGAAGACCGAAGAGCATACGAAGTGGGGCCACGAGGTGGCCAAACCACAAGGCGGCGCGGCCAAGAGGGGGCCCGCGCCGCCCGTGGTGTGGGCCCCTCGTCAGCCCCCGACTCTGCCCTTCCGCCTACTTAAAGCCTCCGTCGCGAAACCCCGATGCGAAAAACCACGATACGGAAAACCTATCGAGACGCCGCCGCCGCCGATCCCATCTCGGGGATTCCGGAGATCTCCTTCGGCACCTCGCCGGAGAGGGGATTCATCTCCCGGAGGACTCTACACCGCCATGGTCGCCTCCGGAGTGATGAGTGAGTAGTTCACCCCCGGACTATGGGTCCATAGCAGTAGCTAGATGGTTGTCTTCTCCTCATTGTGCTTCATTGTTGGATCTTGTGAGTTGCCTAACATGATCAAGATCATCTATCTGTAATACTCTATGTTGTGTTTGTCGGGATCCGATGGATAGAGAATACCATGTTATGTTAATTATAAAGTTATTACATATGTGTTGTTTATGATCTTGCATGCTCTCCGTTACTAGTAGAGGCTCCGGCCAAGTTTTTGCTTTTAACTCCAAGAGGGAGTATTTATGCTCGATAGTGGGTTCATGCCCGCATTGACACCGGGACAGATGATGAAAGTTCTAAGGTTGTGTTGTGCTCGTTGCCACTAGGGATGAAACATTGGCGCTATGTCGGAGGATGTAGTTGGTGATTACATTACGCACCATACTTAATGCAATTGTCTCGTTGCTTTGCAACTTAATACTGGAAGGGGTTCGGACGATAACCCGAAGGTGGACTTTTAGGCATAGATGCAGATTGGATGGCGGTCTATGTACTTTGTCGTAATGCCCAATTAAATCTCACTATACTTATCATATCATGTATGTGCATTGTTATGCCCTCTCTATTTGTCAATTGCCCGACTGTAATTTGTTCACCCAACATGCTTTTATCTTATGGGAGAGACACCTCTAGTGAACTCGTGGACCCCGGTCCATTCTTTTAATACCGAAATACAAATCTGCTCGCAATACTTGTTTTATCGTTTTCTCCGCAAACAATCATCTTCCACACAATTCGGTTAATCCTTTGTTACAGCAAGCCGGTGAGATTGACAACCTCATCTGTTTCGTTGGGGCAAAGTACTTTGGTTGTGTTGTGCAGGTTCCACGTTGGCGCCGGAATCTGCGGTGTTGCGCCGCACTACACCCGCCGCCATCAACCTTCAACGTGCTTCTTGACTCCTACTCGGTTCGATTAAACCTTGGTTTCTTACCGAGGAAACTTGCCGTTGTGCGCATCACACCTTCCTCTTGGGGTTCCCAACGGACGTGTCAACTACACGCATCAAGCAAATTTCGGCTCCGTTGCCGGGGAGATCAAGACACGCCGCAAGGGGAGTCTCCACTTCCCAATCTCTTTACTTTGTTTTTGTCTTGCTTTATTTTATTTACTACTTTGTTTGCTGCATTATATCAAAACACAAAAAAATTAGTTGCTAGTTTTACTTTATTTACTGTCTTGTTTGCCATATCAAAAACACAAAAAAATTAGTTTACTTGTATTTACTTTATCTAGTTTGTTTTATTTACTACTGCTAAAATGAGTAATCCAGAAGTTGAAGTTCGTTCATTTAAGCAACAAGGAGGAGAATGTTTAAAAGATGCTTGGTATAGAATTAGTGATGCCCATAATAGGTGCACTAAGAAACACTCCACTACTATCCTACTCAGGAATTTTTATGTTGGTATCTCTAGCTGGAATAGATATGTTCTTGATTGTCTCGCGGGGGTAACTTCCTAGGTGCTCCCGCTTTAGAGGCTAGTTGCATTATTGAGAGTTTATTTGGAACACCACCTGTTAATGAAATTAAAATTGAAACCTCCCTTGAGGATGTTATGAAAAAATTGGAAACCATAGAGAAAAATTTTAGTGTGGAAACTAAGTTGGAGATGTTACTTGTTAAAACTGATAAACTTGATAAATCCTTAGGGGGAATTGATGAAAGAATTAGTGTCCTAGGAACTTGTGTTGACCATGATAATCAAATTAATAGGATTGGTGAACTTGAAAAAGCTATGGGAACTTTGGGTTCAACCTTTTCATCTTTACAGTTTAGAGAGAAAGCTTATGTGGGAAAGGAGCAAAAGTTTATGTACGCCTCTAAAGTGCCTAAACCAAAGAAATATTATTATAGGCCTAAAATTGACAAAGCCCCTAGTACCACTACAAATGGGGGAGCTTATGATATCAATGCACCACCCTTTGATAACACTTGAGTTACACTTTACGCGCCTAGGCTGAAGGCGTTAAAGAAAAGCGCTTATGGGAGACAACCCATGTTTTTACTACAGTATTTTTGTTTTATATTTGAGTCTTGGAAGTTGTTTACTACTGTAGCAACATCTCCTTATCTTAGTTTTGAGTTTTGTTGTGCCAAGTAAAGTCTTTGATAGTAAAGTAAGTACTAGATTTGGATTACTGCGCAGTTCCAGATTTCTTTGCTGTCACGAATCTGGGTCTACCTCCCTGTAGGTAGCTCAGAAAATTAAGCCAATTTACGTGCATGATCCTCAGATATGTACGCAACTTTCATTCAATTTGAGCATTTTCATTTGAGCAAGTATGGTGGCCTAATAAAATCCATCTTTACGGACTGTTCTGTTTTGACAGATTCTGTCTTTTATTTTGCATTGCCTCTTTCGCTATGTTGGATGAATTTCTTTGATCCATTAATGTCCAGTAGCTTTATGCAATGTCCAGAAGTGTTAAGAATGATTGTGTCACCTCTGAACATGTGAATTTTTATTATGCACTAACCCTCTAATGAGTTGTTTCGAGTTTGGTGTGGAGGAAGTTTTCAAGGATCAATAGAGGAGTATGATGCAATATGATCAAGGAGAGTGAAAGCTCTAAGCTTGGGGATGCCCCGGTGGTTCACCCCTGCATATTTTAAGAAGACTCAAGCGTCTAAGCTTGGGGATGCCCAAGGCATCCCCTTGTTCATCGACAACATTATCGGGTTCCTCCCCCGAAACTATATTTTTATTCCGTCACATCTTATGCACTTTGCTTGGAGCGTCGGTTTGTTTTTGTTTTTTGTTTTGTTTGAATAAAATGGATCCTAGCATTCACTTTATGGGAGAGAGACACGCTCCGCTGTAGCATATGGACAAATATGTCCTTAGGCTCTACTCATAGTATTCATGGCGAAGTTTCTTCTTCGTTAAATTGTTATATGGTTGGAATTGGAAAATGCTACATGTAGTAACTCTAAAAAGTCTTGGATAATTTGATACTTGGCAATTGTTGTGCTCATGTTTAAGCTCTTGCATCATATACTTTGCACCCATTAATGAAGAAATACTTAGAGCTTGCTAATTTGGTTTGCATATTTGGTTTCTCTAGAGTCTAGATAACATCTAGTATTGAGTTTTGAACAACAAGGAAGACGGTATGGAGTCTTATAATGTTTACAATATGTCTTTTATGTGAGTTTTGCTGTACCGTTGATCCTTGTGTTTGTTTCAAATAACCTTGCTAGCCTAAACCTTGTATCGAGAGGGAATACTTCTCATGCATCCAAAATCCTTGAGCCAACCACTGTGCCATTTGTGTCCACCATACCTACCTACTACATGGTATTTATCCGCCATTCCAAAGTAAATTGCTTGAGTGCTACCTTTAAAATTCCATCATTCACCTTTGCAATATATAGCTCATGGGGCAAATAGCTTAAAACTATTGTGGTATTGAATATGTACTTATGCACTTTATCTCTTATTAAGTTGCTTGTTGCGCGATAACCATGTTTCTGGGGACGCCATCAACTACCCTTTGTTGAATATCATGTGAGTTGCTATGCATGTCCGTATTGTCTGAAGTAAGAGCGATCTACCACCTTTATGGTTGGAGCATGCATATTGTTAGAGAAGAGCATTGGGCCGCTAACTAAAGCCATGATTCATGGTGGAAGTTTCAGTTTTGGACATATATCCTCAATCTCATATGAGAATAATAATTGTTGCCACATGCTTATGCATTAAAGAGGAGTCCATTATCTGTTGTCCATGTTGTCCCGGTATGGATGTCTAAGTTGAGAATAATCAAAAGCGAGAAATCCAAAATGCGAGCTTTCTCCTTAGACCTTTGTACAGGCGGCATGGAGGTACCCCATTGTGACACTTGGTTAAAACATGTGCATTGCAAAGATCCGGTAGTCCAAGCTAATTAGGACAAGGTGCGGGCACTATTAGTATACTATGCACGAGACTTGCAACTTGTAAGATATAACTTTCATAACGCATATGCTTTGTTACTACCGTTGACAAAATTGTTTCATGTTTTCAAAATAAAAGCTCTAGCACAAATATAGCAATCGATGCTTTCCTCTTTGAAGGACCATTCTCTTTACTTTTATGTTGAGTCAGTTCACCTATCTCTCTCCACCTCAAGAAGCAAACACTTGTGTGAACTATGCATTGATTCCTACATACTTGCATATTGTACTTGTTATATTACTCTATGTTGACAATTATCCATGAGATATACATGTTACAAGTTGAAAGCAACCGCTGAAACTTAATCTTCCTTTGTGTTGCTTCAATGCCTTTACTTTGATTTATTGCTTTATGAGTTAACTCTTATGCAAGACTTATTAATACTTGTCTTGAAGTACTATTCATGAAAAATCTTTGCTTTATGATTCACTTGTTTACTCATGTCATTACCATTGTTTTGATCGCTGCATTCATTACATATGTTTACAAATAGTATGATCAAGGTTATGATGGCATATCACTTCGAAATTATCTTTGTTATCGTTTTACCGCTCGGGACGAGCGAGAACTAAGCTTGGGGATGCTTGATACGTCTCCGACGTATCGATAATTTCTTATGTTCTATGCCATATTATTGATGATACCTACATGTTTTATGCACACTTTATGTCATATTCGTGCATTTTCTCGGAACTAACCTATTAACAAGATGCCGAAGTGCCGATTCGTCGTTTCTCGCTGTTTTTGGTTTCGAAATCCTAGTAACAAAATATTCTCGAATTGGACGAAACGAAGACCCAGGGGCCTATTTCGCCACGAACCTTCCAGAAGACCGAAGAGCATACGAAGTGGGGCCACGAGGTGGCCAAACCACAAGGCGGCGCGGCCAAGAGGGGCCCGCGCCGCCCGTGGTGTGGGCCCCTCGTCGGCCCCCGACTCGCCCTTCCGCCTACTTAAAGCCTCCGTCGCGAAACCCCGATGCGAAAAACCACGATACGGAAAACCCTTGCGAGACGCCGCCGCCGCCGATCCCATCTCGGGGATTCCGGAGATCTCCTCCGGCACCTCGCCGGAGAGGGATTCATCTCCCGGAGGACTCTACACCGCCATGGTCGCCTCCGGAGTGATGAGTGAGTAGTTCACCCCTGGACTATGGGTCCATAGCAGTAGCTAGATGGTTGTCTTCTCCTCATTGTGCTTCATTGTTGGATCTTGTGAGCTGCCTAACATGATCAAGATCATCTATCCGTAATACTCTATGTTGTGTTTGTCGGGATCCGATGGATAGAGAATACCATGTTATGTTAATTATCAAGTTATTACATATGTGTTGTTTATGATCTTGCATGCTCTCCGTTACTAGTAGAGGCTCGGCCAAGTTTTTGCTTTTAACTCCAAGAGGGAGTATTTATGCTCGATAGTGGGTTCATGCTCGCATTGACACATGGGACAAGTATGACAAAAGTTCTAAGGTTGTGTTCTGAGTAATGCGTATTAACT
>NC_061512.1:65678395-65715329 GCF_022539505.1 Lolium rigidum | reverse complement strand
TCAAGTAAGGGCGATCTACACCGAGTTGAATGGTTTACGATATTGTGAGAGAAGAACATTGGGCCGCTAACTGCCATGATTCATGGTGGAAGTTTCAGTTTTGGACAACATCTCAAATCTCTAATGAGAAAAGAATTAATTGTTGTCAAATGCTTAAAGCATTAAAAGAGGAGTCCATTCGTTGTCTATGTTGTCCCGGTATGGATGTCTAAGTTGAGAATAATCAAAAGCGAGAAATCCAAATGCGGAAGCCCTTAGACCTTTGCATGCGGCATAGAGGTACCCTTGTGAAACTTGGTTAAAGCATATGTAGTGCGGTGATAATCCAGGTAGTCCAAGCCAATTAGGACAAGGTGCGGGCACTATTAGTACACTATGCATGAGGCTTGCAATTTATAAGATATAATTTACATGATGCATATGCTTTATTACTACCGTTGACAAAATTGTTTCATGTTTTCAAAATCAAAGCTCTAGCACAAATATAGCAATCGATGCTTTTCCTCTATGAGGACCATTCTTTTACTTTCAATGTTGAGTCAGTTCACCTATTTCTCTCCACCTCAAGAAGCAAACACTTGTGTGAATCCGTGCATTGATTCCTACATACTTGCTTATTGCACTTATTATATTACTCTATGTTGACAATATCCATGAGATATACATGTTACAAGTTGAAAGCAACCGCTGAAACCTTAATCTTCTTTTTGTGTTGCTTCAATACCTTTACTTTGAATTATTGCTTTATGAGTTAACCTCTTATGCAAGACTTATTGATGCTTGTCTTGAAGTGCTATTCATGAAAAGTCTTTGCTTTTATGATTCACTTGTTTACTCATGTCATACACATTGTTTTGATCGCTGCATTCACTACATATGCTTTACAAATAGTATGATCAAAGTGTATGATGGCATGTCACTCCAGTAAATTATCTTTGTTATCGCTTTACCTCGCTCGGGACGAGCAGAACTAAGCTTGGGATGCTGATACGTCTCCAACGTATCGATAATTTCTTGTGTTCCATGCCACATTATTGATGTTATCTACATGTTTTATGCACACTTTATGTCATATTCGTGCATTTTCTGGAACTAACCTATTAACAAGATGCCGAAGTGCCGCTTGCCGTTTTCTCGCTGCTTTTGGTTTCGTAAATCCTAGTAAAGAAATATTCTCGGAATTGGACGAAATAAAAGCCTGTGAGGCCTATTTTTCTCACGAAGCTTCCGAAGACCGAAGACGAGACGAAGAGGGGCCACGAGGTGGCCAAACCCTAGGGCGGCGCGCCCCCTTGGCCGCGCCGGCCTGTGGTGTGGGCCCCCGTGCCGCCTCTCGACTTGCCCTTCCGCCTACTTAATAGCCTCCGTGACGAAACCCCGCACCGAGAGCCACGATACGGAAAACCTTACCGAGACGCCGTCGCCGCCGATCCCATCTCGGGGATCCCGGAGATCGCTCCCGCACCCTCGCCTGAGAGGGGAATCATCTCCCGAGGACTCTACACCGCCATGGTCGCCTCCGGAGTGATGAGTGAGTAGTCTACCCCCGGACTATGGGTCCATAGCAGTAGCTAGATGGTTGTCTTCTCCCCATTGTGCTATCATTGTCTGGATCTTGTGAGCTGCCTATCATGATCAAGATCATCTATATGTAATTCTATATGTTGCGTTTGTTGGGATCCGATGAATAGAGAATACTTGTTATGTTGATTATCAAAGTTATGCTTATGTGTTGTTTATGATCTTGCATGCTCTCCGTTACTAGTAGATGCTCCGCCAAGTAGATGCTTTTAACTCCAAGAGGGAGTACTTATGCTCGATAGTGGGTTCATGCCTCGCATTGACACTCGGGACAAAGGATGTAAAGTTCTAAGGTTGTGTTGTGTCGTTGCCACTAGGGATAAAACATTGATGCTATGTCTAAGGATGTAGTTGTTGATTACATTACGCACCATACTTAATGCAATTGTCTCTGTTGCTTTGCAACTTAATACTCGAGGGGGTTCGGATGATAACTCGAAGGTGGACTTTTTAGGCATAGATGCGCTTGGATGGCGGTCTATGTACTTTGGTCGTAATGCCCAATTAAATCTCACTATACTCATCATGATATGTATGTGCATTGTCATGCTCTCTTTATTTGTCAATTGCCCAACCGTAATTTGTTCACCCAACATGCTGTTCGTCTTATGGGAGAGACACTTAGCTACTTTCACATCACCCCTGTTACTAGTGCTTTTCCAGGTGCGGCTGAATTGACAACTCAGTTGTTAAGGCTTATAAGTATTCTTTACCTCCCCTTGTGTCGAATCAATAAATTTGGGTTTTACTTCCCTCGAAGACTGCCGCGATCCCCTATACTTGTGGGTTATCACGGAGTCAACAAGGGCTTCCAGGTCGGCGAAGGGGATGTTGACGAGAACAGTCTGCATCTCATCATGCAGTCCGTTCAGGAATCTCTCCTGCCTCTTCTCGGTGGTGTCGGTCTCATCGGGGGCGTACCTTGACAGGGTAAGGAACCTGTCGCGGTATTCTACCACCATCATGCGACCTTGCTTCAGTTCACGGAACTCATCCCTCATCTTCTTGATAAGACCCGAGGGTACATGGTACTTGCTGAACTTGAGCTTGAAATCTGCCCAAGTCATCAACTGACCTCCGTTCATGGCACGGGTGCTAGTCCACCAGGCTCGGGCTGGTCCAGCGAGGTAATGGGTTGCAAACAGGACCATCTCGTTGGCCTCCACTCCAGCTACCTCCAAGTTGTTCTCCATGGTCTGAAGCCAGTCATCGGCATCGAGGGGTTCCTCCGTCTTGCTAAACACCGGAGGGTTGGTGTTCTGAAAGTTCTTGAGCTTTGAACCGGGGTGATCATGATTCCCATGGCCTTGATTCTCAAGGTTTTGCAGTGCTGCGATGTTGGCTTGACGTTCAGCTCTATCAGTCTCCCTGTCTGCCAGCAGGGTTTGCATCAGTTGCATCATGGCATCGTTGTTGTTGCGATTGGGAGGGGCCATCTGGAGATACAGAAGATCGTAAGATAAGAGGGAAAATTCTATGGTTTATTTTGAATAAGTTCAAAAACTTTAAAACTTGAATGCTTTTGATGACAACACAAACATTCATTCATTCATTCATTCCACATAACACATTACAAACTAACACACTCACACTTTCCATGGTTTGAAGAACCATTTCACAAGCTACGATACAAGGGACGGGATACAACTCACACCTACATCAGTGATCAAGTGCAACTACCCTCATCCTCAACGTCAATCGGGACAACATCGTCAGGTCCCGGCTCCAGGAAAGCGTAGTCCTCCTCCTCAGTGAACTCGTCCTCCTCAAAGTCGTCGTCGTCACTCAGGAAGGCGTCTCCTCCCTGAAGGTCAATACCATCCTCATCCTCCTCCATCTCCTTCAGCTGGTCCTCCTGGGCCTTGACGGTGGCCTCCAGTGATGTGATCTGTGCGCGCAGGCGATCAATAGTGGCGTCCCTCTTGGCACGTTGCAGACGGAGCTTGTTGCGATCCCTTGAGAGCATCTTGATGGCGTCGGCATGGGTTGCCAAGGCGAGGTGCGTCTGGTTGGCGTACGCACGAGCGTTGTCCAGATCCTGCTGTGTATGATACAGCATGAAATCTAGGTGCTCCGCGTGGTGCCTCAACTCCGGGTGAGACTGCAGCGCCATGGGCACTCCTGCTGCATCACGCCTCACAAGGTGAGCGAAGCGGGACGCAAGTAGGCGCACCACGTTCTGTCCACAGAGGCGCGCCAGTGCCTCCTGAAGAGCTCTCGCAAGTCCGTCGAGCCAGTTGCTCTCACGGAAAGAGAACAGGATCCTCTCCTGGTTGGGAGACTCCATCGTGCCTCGCAGATCTGCAGTGATGATCCACTGCAACTCACCACCGGGCTGGTCGTTCACCTGAATCCCGTGGAACTCAGGGTGAAGTCGCCCAAGGAAAGCCGAGACAGCGGTGAGGTCGTGCTCAAAAATGAGGCTCCCACCGTTCCCAAGCTGATAGAACTTCGCGTTGATGGGTTCATTCGGCTCCATCTGAAAGCGAAAAGGATGAGTAAGTTAGAGAGTGAAAGTGTGGCAAAATTTTAAGTAGATTCAAATAAGAAAGAGCATGATTCATCAAATTTCGAAAAAATCTCAAAGGCAAGATTGCGAGTAAGTTTTCATAAATATTCTCTTCATTTGATTTCAAAGTTAAGTTTTTATGAACGTCCATTCTAACTAGGGTCTTCTAAGGTCAAACAATGGCTCTGATACCAACTTGTCAACACCCGGATTTTTAAGTCCGAATGCCTATTATGTCATTCATCGCAATCCCAGGATAATGTTGTTGCGAGGCATAATAGTCGAATATCATAGTCATCATTTATTACAAACCATATTGTCTTACAACTTGAATCACATGATCCATATTACACAAATAGTTGATCTATCGATCAACGAAACAAACACAAGTTCATAGCGGAAGCGTAACGATAAAGGGACTCTCTAGTCCACAGGCCAACGCTTGACGTCGGAAGACTCCTAGTTGTCGTAGGCGTCCTGTTGGTCATCTCCTTGATAGTTTTGTTCATCTTCATACTCTGGCCATTTGAATAGCCACGGACAAAGCCGTAAGTACTTTAAGTACTTGCAAACTAACACGAAAGTAAGTGCTATAGTTTTAGTAAGGGGTGCTAAGCTCTAGTGTCATTTGCATAAAGCCAGTTTTAGTTCACAAGTATTTGAGCAAAGACTTAATCATGAGCTAACTAAATCAGGTGGGAACATTAGTGTCATTCCCACCACATTGGTTGGATTTCAATAAGTCACCAAGTCATCAATCGTTTCTCCCATGTTTTCAAAAATCTGACACCGGAAACTGTATGGCCTTTCCAACCGTCCGTAACCGTGGACACGGCTATTCGAATAGATTCACACTCTGCAGAGTTTGCACACTTGTGCCACAACATTTGATTTCATCCGTCGGGATAACCCCGAATCATCGTAACACAGTACGCGGATCATCAACCATAACCTTTCACTTATAAACCTTAGTATGATCACCTCTCCCCATGAGCTTGGCCTCCCAAGTGAAAACCAACTCGTCAACTCCGGGAACCGCACGGGGCTTGGCCTTACAAGTCACCTCAATTCACATCTTTCCTCAACAACGGAGGCAACCTCGGCATAACCCCTATGATGTGTGTTCAGAGGGAACTCATACTAAGATGCATAAACTTCCAGTTAAGCCATACCCATAATCAGGTATTGTGGGGGTACTCAATATTGGAAAGGTATCGCATTCAAACCAATATCAGTTTTGTATCAAAAATCACCATCTTCTCTTGGTCACTTTCACCTTCAAATATCATTCAATGGAATGACTTATCATTCCAAGGTTTCAAATTTATTTCAAAGTCACAAGTTCCCATCTAGAATAGTCAAATTTTAGTATTTTAGCACTAGCACTAATCATGAGGGGTGCTATCTTGCTTGGCTAACTTGAGACCAATGTTGCTACACTAAAACATCTTAACCACTAGATCAAGCTAACTTACCCAAGGAACACTTTGAAAACAACAAGTAAAACTTGTATAGTAAAAACTTGGGATAGGCTTGTACTAAGAAAGATAAGAATCATGGTGCCTTTCTCCAAAGGAGCTTTGCACTTTGCAAGAGTATTAGCTTGCCTTGGTAGTTCTCAAGGTTCTCTTCTTCTTCCTCTTGATAGTATCGTTCCTCTTCCTGGTAGTCTCCGGTGCTAGCGTCTAAATTAGAATATGAGTATAATTACTCACTAACTCAATGGCTATTCCCAAACATCATATATATATTCACACAACTAGGCTAAGCACACAATTAATTCCATTAAGGTGCATTGGTTGTGTGACTTGAGAAAATAAAATCATTCCCTCTTATTCATATGTGAAAGTTAATTTCCATAGGGTTCTTGAGGAATAATTTCCTCTCATTGAAATCTTCTTAAGATTTAACTTCTCAAACAATAATACATGAACTTATGTTGACCTAAGTCAACCATTCATTATCATTATTGGAGAAAATGTTTTAAATGAGGTAGACCACCTCATACCATTTAATAATTCTACAAATGATTTAAATCTCCAAGTTTTTCATATAAGAGTGTTTGACCAGGGGTTCAAACATCACATGAAGTCACTTGAGACAAGATTTAAATGAAGTAAAATACTTCATATGGTTTGCATAATAGTTTTGGACAATATCACTTAAGTAAACTAGTCATATTGCCCATTATTTAAACTAGGGCATGATCATGCAAAGTGACCACACCATTTTCTTGCAGAAACAGTTAGTGTAAGTCAAAAGTGAGCTATTGGAGTTGGAATTAACCTAATATCTATTTTGGTTGATTTTTAAGATTTAATTGAATGTGCAAAAGTCTCTGGCTTGTTCTTTTTGTCACATTATTTTTACAACAGATCTCAAGGTGAGACCAGTGGCATGTTGTAGAACTTTTCAATAGCTTTCTGGCAATATGAAATTTGTCAAAATTGGCCAAGCCAAACAGATTCTATGAAATTCCAAAGTTGGATCCAGTATTGAATTTGAACTAAATTATTTAAACTGATTTGAAATAAAAAGGCCGGCGGGAAAACTAACTGGGCCTAAACGTTTAAAACGGCCCAAGGCCAGCCCACCACGCATCCACGCACGCGTGGGCTGCTTGACAAGGGGCTCCACCCGTCAGCGACGCTTAACGCCCGAAGCGGTATGGATCAAAGAGGAGCGTTAGATTAGAACAGGATCTAACGGCGCACGTTCATCATCGTCAACGGCGAGAGAGGAGCTCTGGCACGGCGGCGGTAGGGGGTCGAAGGCTCACCGTGGCTCCAGCTAGGGTTGGCAGTGTGCTTGGGGACGTTGTGGACGACGGCGAAGCAGCCTGTAGCAGTGGCGTCGCTCGGGGAGGCCTGGATCGACGGCGATTGCTGCAGAGCTTCCGCGGCTCCGATCTTCCGATTGAGCTTGCTCCGGCGACGATTGAGGTGGCTAACGGTGCTAGGCGAAGCGGTGGTGAGAGGTGGTCATGGTGGTGTGCTTGGTTCTGTCGAGGGAGCTCGGTATTTATAGGCTCGAGGAGGTGCTGCGGGGCATGGTGCGGGTCGTCGCGGGCGCGGCGTCTCCGGCGAGCTAGAGCGCTAGGAGATGACGCAGCGACGATCGGGAGTGTACGGCGGATCCATGAGCGTCTGCGGCGAGTTAATGCGAGGTGTACGGTGGTCGGGGCCGTGCGTGTACTGTCGCGGCCGTGGCGGAAGGAAGCTTCCTCTCCGGCGGCGGTAGGCGCTAGGGGGTGACGGCAGCATGTCCGGCGAGCTCCGCGTGGCGAGACGAGTACCGTGGCGCGCGGAGGTGGTCGGGGTACGACGAGGTACGGCGATCGACGCGTGCCCGTGTCGCGCGCGTCCGTGCACGGGTGACGTCGCCCATGCCGCTCGCGTCGTACCTGGGGCGTACTGGGCGCGACCATGGCGAGTCGTGGCGTCGTCCTCTCGGTCAAGGGCGCATACGGGCGGATCCAGGAGATCAAGGGCTAGCTACTGGACATGGTGGTGAGGGCTGCCGTGGAGAGAAGAGAGGGGAGGCGTGTCGAGGTGGAACGGGATCGGCATGGCCATGGCCAGCCATGTTCTGGTCGTGTCCATGTCGATTTCTTGCATGGGCTAGGTAGGGTTGGGTCAGGGGAGCATGGCTAGGTCAATTGGTGGTCAAGACTTGGCATGGTTTGATCACCTTTTGCAAATTGAGAATCTTGCATTTGATTCAAAGTCTCATCTTTGCTTGATCCTAACTCTTGATCCAAAAAGAATTTTGGATGATGGTCTTTACAGAAAATGTTCACCTTGATGAGTACTTGGATGACATGCAAAGAATAGTATTTGTTTGGTTTAGAAATATTGAAAACTAGGGGCTCAAAGTAGTGACCAGACTGTAAAAGTCAAAATGGCCATTATCTCATGTGAGTAAAATTTGAATTTGAAAATGGTTCCAAAGGTATTTCTTTGATTTCCCAAAGTTGTAATAACCCTCTAATAGTAGATTACAAGTAAGGGTGAAGTCAAATGGTTCTAGGGTCAAAATTTGCAAAAATGGCATAAGCCATATGTTAGGGTTTTTAGGGTTTTCCTCTTATTTGATTTCTTTCTCTTTTTGATTTACTTGGTTGGTAATCTTCATTTGATCACCTTAGGGTTTTAGAGTTCATTACATAAGCACTAAAACAATCATCATGGCATATCACTCAAAATGCACAAGTCCTATGCAGGGTCAGCTCCAACCAGGGCCCCGGAGACTTACGGCTACGAGGGCCAGCTCCAACCAGGGCCTGTGTGCGACGATCCTGAACCGCACAAGACTCGGCGTCAAGAATGACGCGACAACCAGAATCGGTGAGCTGGCTAGCAGAGAAAAGGTTCATCTGAAGGCGAGGAACATGAGAAACATCAGGGACAAAGAAAGAGGGAGTAGAAAGGGTGCCTCTACTAGAAACAGGAATAGAGGTACCATCAGCCGTGACAACACGGACAGGAGAAATAAGAGATCGAAGAGCATACAGAATAGAGGACTCAGAGGTCATATGAAAGGAAGCTCCGGAATCCGGATACCACGGGGACGTACCCGATCGTGTAGAAAGTGGTGGTCGCGCGGTGCCGGAAGAGCCGGTCACGGAACTAGCGGCGCACGGCGAGGAAGAGTCCGTAGTAGCGAGCGGACCACGAAGACCCCCGAGAATGTCCCGATCGGAGAGTGCAACCGCGAGAAGATCCCGAAGAGCCAGCCTGCTGACGATCCTGAAACTGCGGACGTAAACTGGGATCCCGCGTCCAACAGGTGGAGGAAGTATGGCCAATCTTGCCACAGTAGGTGCAATGAGGACGAGGGCGGAGACTCGGACCGTGAGGCTGCTGACGTAAGCTGGAATCCCAAGCATCAAGCAGGCAGTGAAGCTACGCTATCTCATGCGCAGAGAGGGGCGCGACTGGAGAGGTCGACATACAATCAGGTGCCGACGAGGAGCTATCACCCACACGCACAGAGGCCACCAAAGGGGGCGACAGAGAGCAACACGCCGATGAAGACAAAGTCGGCAAAGCGCGGTCATAACCACGTGAAGAGGCCGCGAAAGTCGATGTAGAGCGGTAGGCCGACGTAGACGGAGTCGACGAAGCGTGGCCATAACCGCGGGAAGAGGCTGCAAAAGTCGATGTAGAGCGGCGGGCCGACGTAGACGAAGTCGGCGAAGCGCGGGCAGAGCCGCATGAAGAGGCCGCAAAAGTCGATGTAGAGCGGCAGGCCGAGGGAGACAAAATCGGCGAAGCGCGGCCAGAGCCGCGGGAAGAGGCCGCGAAAGTTGGTATAGAGCGGTGATGGCGTGTATTTCACACGTTCGTTGGGAACCCCAAGAGGAAGGTATGATGCGCACAGCAGCAAGTTTTCCCTCAGAAAGAAACCAAGGTTTATCGAACCAGGAGGAGCCAAGAAGCACGTTGAAGGTTGATGGCGGCGGGATGTAGTGCGGCGCAACACCGAGAGATTCCGGCGCCAACGTGGAACTCGCACAACACAACCAAAGTACTTTGCCCCAACGAAACAGTGGGGTTGTCAATCTCACCGGCTTGCTGTAACAAAGGATTAACCATATTGTGTGGAAGATGATTGTTTGCGAGAGAAAACAACAAAACAAGTATTGCAGCAGATTTGTATTTCGGTATTAAAGAATGGACCGGGGTCCACGAGTTCACTAGAGGTGTCTCTCCCATAAGATAAAAGCATGTTGGGTGAACAAATTACAGTCGGGCAATTGACAAATAGAGAGGGCATAACAATGCACATACATGTCATGATAAGTACGGTGAGATTTAATTGGGCATTACGACAAAGTACATAGACCGCCATCCAACTGCATCTATGCCTAAAAAGTCCACCTTCGAGGTTATCATCCGAACCCCTTCCGGTATTAAGTTGCAAAGCAACGAGACAATTGCATTAAGTATGGTGCGTAATGTAATCGACAACTACATCCTTAGACATAGCATCAATGTTTTATCCCTAGTGGCAACAGACACGGCACAACCTTAGAACTTTACGTCATCTGTCCCAGGTGTCAATGCGAGGCATGAACCCACTATCGAGCATAAATACTCCCTCTTGGAGTTAAGAGCAAAAACTTGGCCGAGCCTCTACTAATAACGGAGAGCATGCAAGATCATAAACAACACATATGTAATAACTTGATAATTAACATAACATGGTATTCTCTATCCATCGGATCCCGACAAACACAACATAGAGCATTACGGATAGATGATCTTGATCATGTTAGGCAGCTCACAAGATCCAACAATGAAGCACAATGAGGAGAAGACAACCATCTAGCTACTGCTATGGACCCATAGTCCAGGGGTGAACTACTCACACATCACTCCGGAGGCGACCATGGCGGTGAAGAGTCCTCCGGGAGATGAATCCCCTCTCCGGCAGGGTGCCGTTGAGATCTCCAGAATCCCTCGAGATGGGATTGGCGGCGGCGGCGTCTCAGTAAGGTTTTCCGTATCGTGGTTTTTCGCCTCAGGGGTTTCGCGATGGAGGCTTTAAGTAGGCGGAAGGGCAACGTGGGGGGCCACACGAGGGCCCCACACCACAGGTCGGCGCGGCCAAGACCTGGGCCACGCCGCCCTATGGTGGCGGCCCCTCGTGGCCCCACTTCGACTCCTCTTCGGTCTTCCGGAAGCTTCGTGGCAAAATAGGACCCTGGGTCTTGATTTCGTCCAATTCCGAGAATATTTCGTTACTAGGATTTCTGAACCAAAAACAGCAGAAAACGAGCAAGCGGCTCTTCGGCATCTTGTTAATAGGTTAGTTCCCGAGAATGCACGAATATGACATAAAGTGTGCATAAAACATGTAGGTATCATCAATAATATGGCATGGAACATAAGAAATTATCGATACGTCGGAGACGTATCAGCATCCCCAAGCTTAGTTACGCTCGTCCCGAGCGAGGTAAAACGATAACAAAGATAATTTCTGAAGTGACATGCCATCATAACCTTGATCATACTATTTGTAAACATATGTAATGAATGCAGCGATCAGAACAATGGTAATGACATGAGTAAACAAGTGAATCATAAAGCAAAGACTTTTCATGAATAGTACTTCAAGACAAGCATCAATAAGTCTTGCATAAGAGTTAACTCATAAAGCAATAAATCAAAGTGAAGGTATTGAAGCAACACAAAGGAAGATTAAGTTTCAGTGGTTGCTTTCAACTTAAAACATGTATATCTCATGGATAATTATCAACATAGAGTAATATAACAAGTGCAATATGCAAGTATGTAGGAATCAATGCACAGTTCACACAAGTGTTTGCTTCTTGAGGTGGAGAGAGATAGGTGAACTGACTCAACATAAAAGTAAAAAAGAATGGTCCTTCAAAGAGGAAAGCATCGATTGCTATATTTGTGTTAGAGCTTTTATTTTGAAAACATGAAACAATTTTGTCAACGGTAGTAATAAAGCATATGAGTTATGAAAATTATATCTTACAAGTTGCAAGTCTCATGCATAGTATACTAATAGTGCCCGCACCTTGTCCTAATTAGCTTGGACTACCGGATCTTTGCAATACACATGTTTTAACCAAGTGTCACAATTGGGTACCTCCATGCCGCCTGTACAAAAAGTCTAAGGAGAAAGCTCGCATTTTGGATTTCTCGCTTTTGATTATTCTCAACTTAGACATCCATACCGGGACAACATGGACAACAGATAATGGACTCCTCTTTAATGCATAAGCATGTGACAACAATTATTATTCTCATATGAAATTGAGGATATATGTCCAAAATCGAAACTTCCACCATGAATCATGGCTTTAGTTAGCGGCCCAATGTTCTTCTCTAACAATATGCATGCTCCAACCATAAAGGTGGTAGATCTCTCTTACTTCGGACAAGACGTACATGCATAGCAACTCACATGATATTCAACAAAGAGTAGTTGATGGCGTCCCCGAAACATGGTTATCGCACAACAAGCAACTTAATAAGAGATAAAGTGCATAAGTACATATTCAATACCACAATAGTTTTTTAAGCTATTTGTCCCATGAGCTATATATTGCAAAGGTGAATGATGGAATTTTAAAGGTAGCACTCAAGCAATTTACTTTGGAATGGCGGATAAATACCATGTAGTAGGTAGGTATGGTGGACACAAATGGCATAGTGGTTGGCTCAAGGATTTTGGATGCATGAGAAGTATTCCCTCTCGATACAAGGTTTAGGCTAGCAAGGTTATTTGAAACAAACACAAGGATGAACGGTACAGACAAAACTCACATAAAAGACATATTGTAAACATTATAAGACTCCACACCGTCTTCCTTGTTGTTCAAAACTCAATACTAGATGTTATCTAGACTCTAGAGAAACCAAATATGCAAACCAAATTAGCAAGCTCTAAGTGTTTCTTCATTAATGGGTGCAAAGTATATGATGCAAGAGCTTAAACATGAGCACAACAATTGCCAAGTATCAAATTATCCAAGACATTTTAGAGTTACTACATGTAGTATTTTCCAATTCCAACCATATAACAATTTAACGAAGAAGAAACTTCGCCATGAATACTATGAGTAGAGCCTAAGGACATACTTGTCCATATGCTACAGCGGAGCGTGTCTCTCTCCCACAAGGTGAATGCTAGGATCCATTTTATTCAAACAAAACAAAAACAAAAACAAACCGACGCTCCAAGCAAAGTGCATAAGATGTGACGGAATAAAAATATAGTTTCGGGGGAGGAACCTGATAATGTTGTCGATGAAGAAGGGGATGCCTTGGGCATCCCCAAGCTTAGACGCTTGAGTCTTCTTAGAATATGCAGGGGTGAACCACCGGGGCATCCCCAAGCTTAGAGCTTTCACTCTCCTTGATCATATTGCATCATACTCCTCTCTTGATCCTTGAAAACTTCCTCCACACCAAACTCGAAACAACTCATTAGAGGGTTAGTGCACAATAAAAATTAACATGTTCAGAGGTGACACAATCATTGTTAACACTTCTGGACATTGCATAAAGCTACTGGACATTAATGGATCAAAGAAATTCATCCAACATAGCAAAAGAGGCAATGCGAAATAAAAGGCAGAATCTGTCAAAACAGAACAGTCCGTAAAGATGGATTTTATTAGGGCACCAGACTTGCTCAAATGAAAATGCCCAAATTGAATGAAAGTTGCGTACATATCTGAGGATCACTCACGTAAATTGGCTTAATTTTCTGAGTTACCTACAGAGAATTAGACCCAGATTCATGACAGCAAAGAAATCTGTTTCTGCGCAGTAATCCAAATCTAGTATTTACTTTACTATCAAAGACTTTACTTGGCACAACAAAACATAAAACTAATATAAGGAGAGTTTGCTACAGTAGTAAACAACTTCCAAGACTCAAATATAAAACAAAAATACTGTAGTAAAAACATGGGTTGTCTCCCATAAGCGCTTTTCTTTAACGCCTTTCAGCTAGGCGCAGAAAGTGTATATCAAGTATTATCAAGAGATGAAGCATCAACATCATAAGCTCCCCCATCTGTAGTGGTACTAAGGGCTTTGTCAATTTTAGGCCTATAATAATATTTCTTTAGTTTAGGCACTTTAGAGACATACATAAACTTTTGTTCCTTTCCCACATAAGCTTTCTCTCTAAACTGTAAAGATGAAAAGGTTGAACCCAAGGTTCCCATAGCTTTTTCAAGTTTGCCAATCCTATTAATTTGATTATCATGGTCAACACAAGTTCCTAGGACACTAATTCTTTCATCAATTCCTCCTAAGGATTTATCAAGTTTATCAGTTTTATCAAGTAACATCTCCAACTTAGTTTCAACACTAAAAAATTTCTCTATGGTTTCCAATTTTTTCATAACATCCTCAAGGGAGGTTTCAATTTTAATTTCATTAACAGGTGGTGTTCCAAATAAACTCTCAATAATGCAACTAGCTTCTAAAGCGGGAGCACCTAGGAAGTTACCTCCCGCGAGACAATCAAGAACATATCTATTCCAGCTAGAGATACCAACATAAAAATTCTCGAGTAGGATAGTGGTGGAGTGTTTCTTAGTGCACCTATTATGGGCATCACTAATTCTATACCAAGCATCTTTTAAACATTCTCCCCCTTGTTGCTTAAACGAACGAACTTCAACTTCAGGATTACTCATTTTAACGATAGTAAATAAAACAAACTAGATAAAGTAAATGCAAGTAAACTAATTTTTTTGTGTTTTTGATATAGCAAACAAGACAGTAAATAAAGTAAAACTAGCAACTAATTTTTTTGTGTTTTGATATAAGTGCAGCAAACAAAGTAGTAAATAAAATAAAGCAAGACAAAAACAAAGTAAAGAGGTTGGGAAGTGGAGACTCCCCTTGCAGCGTGTCTTGATCTCCCCGGCAACGGTGCCAGCAAATATGCTTGATGGCGTGTATTTCACACGTTCGTTGGGAACCCCAAGAGGAAGGTATGATGCGCACAGCAGCAAGTTTTCCCTCAGAAAGAAACCAAGGTTTATCGAACCAGGAGGAGCCAAGAAGCACGTTGAAGGTTGATGGCGGCGGGATGTAGTGCGGCGCAACACCAGAGATTCCGGCGCCAACGTGGAACTCGCACAACACAACCAAAGTACTTTGCCCCAACGAAACAGATGAGGTTGTCAATCTCACCGGCTTGCTGTAACAAAGGATTAACCGTATTGTGTGGAAGATGATTGTTTGCAGAGAAAACGGTAAAACAAGTATTGCGAGCAGATTTGTATTTCGAGTATTAAAGAATGGACCGGGGTCCACGAGTTCACTAGAGGTGTCTCTCCCATAAGATAAAAACATGTTGGGTGAACAAATTACAGTCGGGCAATTGACAAATAGAGAGGGCATAACAATGCACATACATGTCATGATAAGTACGAGTGAGATTTAATTGGGCATTACGACAAAGTACATAGACCGCCATCCAATCGCATCTATGCCTAAAAAGTCCACCTTCAGGTTATCATCCGAACCCCTTCCAGTATTAAGTTGCAAAGCAACAGACAATTGCATTAAGTATGTTGCGTAATGTAATCGACAACTACATCCTTAGACATAGCATCAATGTTTTATCCCTAGTGGCAACAGCACAGCACAACCTTAGAACTTTCACGTCACTTGTCCCGAGTGTCAATGCGAGGCATGAACCCACTATCGAGCATAAATACTCCCTCTTGGAGTTAAGAGCAAAAACTTGGCCGGAGCCTCTACTAATAACGGAGAGCATGCAAGATCATAAACAACACATATGTAATAACTTGATAATTAACATAACATGGTATTCTCTATCCATCGGATCCCGACAAACACAACATAGAGCATTACGGATAGATGATCTTGATCATGTTAGGCAGCTCACAAGATCCAACAATGAAGCACAATGAGGAGAAGACAACCATCTAGCTATTGCTATGGACCCATAGTCCAGGGGTGAACTACTCACTCATCACTCCGGAGGCGACCATGGCGGTGAAGAGTCCTCCGGGAGATGAATCCCCTCTCCGGCAGGGTGCCGAAGGAGATCTCCAGAATCCCCCGAGATGGGATTGGCGGCGGCAGCGTCTCAGTAAGGTTTTCCGTATCGTGGTTTTTCGCCTCAGGGGTTTCGCGACGGAGGCTTTAAGTAGGCGGAAGGGCAACGTGGGGGGCCACACGAGGGCCCCACACCACAGGTCGGCGCGGCCAAGACCTTGGCCGCGCCGCCCTATGGTGGCGGCCCCTCGTGGCCCCACTTCGACTCCTCTTCGGTCTTCCGGAAGCTTCGTGCCAAAATAGGACCCTGAGTCTTGATTTCGTCCAATTCCGAGAATATTTCGTTACTAGGATTTCGAAACCAAAACAGCGAGAAAACAACGAAGCGGCTCTTCGGCATCTTGTTAATAGGTTAGTTCCAGAAAATGCACGAATATGACATAAAGTGTGCATAAAACATGTAGGTATCATCAATAATATGGCATGGAACATAAGAAATTATCGATACGTCGGAGACGTATCAAGCGGCGAGCCGACGTAGACGGAGTCGGTGAAGCGCGGGCAGAGCCGCGTGAAGAGGCCGCAAACGGCGACGAAGAATGGCTAGCCGTCATACACGGAGGCAGCGGACAAAGACCAAGTACCGAAGGGAGGCCCAAAGATAAGACGGGATCAGCGGAAGAAGACATCGGATAACAACAGCCGACGACAGTATATTTTTTCTTTTTTTTTCTTTTTTTTCTTTTTTTCTTTTTGTTTTTAGATCAAGTCAACTGCAGGAGAGAAACCGGAGCTGAAGCAGGCGGCGAGCGGACGAAGAAGAGAAACCAGATCTATCGATCGGAGCAGGGACCAGAGAAATCGGATCGGGGCAGGGAGAGAGCAGGGGCAAGAGAAATCGGATCGGGGCAGGGAGCACGCCACGCGCGGCAGCCACGCGCGGGAGCAGGACGCGGGCGCGGAAAGCACGCGCGGCGACTGGCGGATCGACGCGGCTGGCAGAGAGCGGGGCCACGCGCGGCGGCTGGTAGAGAGCACGGAGCGGCGGCTGGCGGATCGACGCGGCCGCGGAAAGCACGCGCGAGATCGACCACGCGCGGGATCGGGCCGGGAGATCGGAGGAGCACGGCCACGCGCGGATCGGCGCCAGCACGGGACGGGCGGCGAAGAAGATCAGAGAAGAGGCTGAACACGTACTAGACTAGAGGACCAATTTTGCTCTCATACCATTTTAGGGCAATATGCGTGTTGTATTACAAGGGGGCCAAAGGCCACAATATATAGTACATGTACAGGTGCACATATGCAGAAAGCTCCATAACATAGGAAGAAACTATAATATACAGATATATACATCTAACAAACTAACCACATATATTTGCATATACCCAACGCGACCAAGCTCGAAGACGAGGGGCATGACATATTGACACGCTACTAGAGTCGTAGTTCTGCAAAGGGTATGGACACTGGTTTTTTCTCAAAGCATTATTGCGGTATACAAGCTAAACGGACACTTGGATACTCAGTTGGGCTGAAAGGAAGCAGCGTCTTAATGGACTTTAAGCCTGCGTACACTCTATGCGACTATGCAACTACACAACTCTTATGGACTTTGGGCCCTGCGTACACTCTCTATACACGCAAGACACGAGGCCTTTCAAGTTAGGGATCCAGAAGCTCTCTCACTCGAGCAGAAACAACAATGGCCAGTGAACTGCTGGCGGCGCCGCCGCCGAAATCTTCGTCGGATCTGTCCACGACCACCACTGCCACTACCACCACTACCGCCGCCAACGGCACCACCACCACCGCAACCATCACTACCGTCTCCGCCAACGGTACCACCACCACCACAACCACCACTACCGTCTCCACCACAACCACAACCACCCCCAACGCCATCACCGCCCCCGCCACCTCCACCGCTACCACCATATCCTCCCTCAGTGACGACGACCTTCTCGAGATCTTCCTCCGCCTGCCGGACCTACCGGCCCTCGTCCGCGCCGCGCTCACCTGCCGCTCATGGCTCGGCGCCGTCCGCTTCTCCCCTGCCTTCCGCCGCTTGTTCCGTGCTCTCCACCAGGCGCCCCTCATCGGCCTCTTCCTCGAATTAAACGGCTCCACCAGCCCCTTCTTCGTCCCCCTGCGCCTCTCCGATTACGATGTTGCCGCCGCCCTTCGCCGCGGCGACTTCTTCCTCACTTCCCTCCCACACTCGATCTCGGGTTGGAGTGTCGCCGACTGCCGCGACGGTTACATCCTCCTATGGAACAAGATGGATAACAATCATCTATCCCTCGCTACCCTGAACCCCATGACCTGGGCCGTGGACATCCTTCCGTCGCCCCGCGGTATCGCAGCTGAGAGCCGCCGCAATTTCTGTGTAGCTGGTTTCCACCTGCAGTCCTCCGATGAGAACCCCTGCTTCTTTCGGGTAATCTGCGTCTGCAACTATCAGCGGAGGGTTCGTGCTGTCATCTTCTCGTCGGAGAAGCGGGATTGGGTCATCCATCCCTGGGTGGATATCGGTGGAAACAATAGCCTGAAGTTCAAGGTTGGTTCACTGGTGGATGGTTCCATTTACTGGCCTTGCCACGGCGAAAGACGTATGATTAGGATCAACATCGACACCATGGATATCACCTCCGTAGATCTACCTGGGCAAGTGGAGGTGGATGGGTACAATTTCCAGGCTGGGGACACTAAGGATGGTGAGCTTTGCATTGTCTATGAATCTAGTTTTTTCCTCCATGTTTGGATCCGTAGTATGGATAGTGATGGAACTGAGATATGGGCGCCACAGAACATACACAATTTGAGTCCAGAAATCGATTGGACAACTCAGGGGATCACTCAGGACTTGGATGGCTTTATCAAAATTATGCAAGTTAGGTCTGGATACGTGCACTTTTCGTTGACGTGCATGACCCCCGCTGGCACACAACACTGCTGGTTCTTCTCTCTTTCCTTGGAGACCTTGAAGCTTGACTTACTGATTGAGGGAAAATATAATGACTATGCCTATCCGTATGTAATGGCCTGGCCTCCTTCTTTGGTTGCTGATGATGGAAGCATTGGGCATGATGCTGAAGGTTCTCACTGAATCGGATCTCCAGCTGCATGCCATTTGCATACGAGGAGATGAATGAAAAATTGTCGGTATGACTTAACCATGATCGGGTACTTTGTTGATGCAAAAGAATGTCTGGCTGGCATTGAAAACTGGAAGACCATTCCTTGCATCTTATGTGCTGCTTATTCCCATGTAAACTGTGTGTTGCTTTGAAACTGTTGGTACAACGCTGGAGTTAATGAATTATGGGAGAATGGATTTCAACTCCTGTGTACTTTCTGTCAAATGCTGGTATGTTGCATTAGATGTTAGGGCATCTCCAACCGCGCGACCCAAACGGACGTCCCTTTCGGGTCGTTTGGGTCGTCGCGCGGACACGCGGATGTCACCCGGACACCCACACACGTCCGGCTACATTTTTAATCCCCAACGCACATACGACCCAAACTGAAAAGTAGACCAAACAGAGGCAGAGGCCGGGCAACGGCGTGGGCGCGGCGCGGCGCGGCCGGCGACGGCGTGGGCGTGGCGCGGCCGGCGACGGCGTGGGCGTGGCGCGGCTAGGCGAGGCCGGCGAGGGCAGGGCGTGCGTGGCGAGCCCGGCGACGGCGCGACCATGGCGAGCGAGCCCCGCGCGGCCGGGACCTCCGCCATCCGCTCCTCCTCGCCACGGGCGGCGCCCCGTTCTCCGCGGGCGCGGCCCCGTTCCTCGCCGCCGACCTCCCTGTCACGGCGGCTGGGCGGCCTCCTCGGCGCGGCCTGGCCCCTGCAGAGGCGGCCCGAGGTGCGGCGCGGCCCGGCCCCTGCGCGGCGAGCTCCGCCCACGCCGTCCGTCGCCCAAGCTCGACGCGGGCACGGCCCCGTCCGCCGCTGCGGGCGGCGCCGCTGCTCCTTGTTGAGGTCGTTGACGAAGAAGTAGTCTAGGCGCAGCTGATCCCCCTGTTGTCGGCGCTGATTCGTGCTAATTCGTGCGTGCATGTCCGGCTCGCTGCCGCCTACGCGCGCGGCTGCTGGCTGCTAGAGCTTGGTGCTTTGCTTGCGGCGGGGACGTTGTCCGGTACAGCTCGGCCACGGCACGGCTCAACAACGGCGGCGTGGAGGCGCGGGGCGGTGTGGCTCGCGACGCGCCCGGCGTGCGGGTGCTCGCGCGGCCGGCGCCGGCGTGCGGCCACGGCACGGCTCAGCCAAAGCGTAGTGAAGGCGCGCGGCGGCGTGGCTCGCGGCGCGCTCGGCGTGCGGGTGCTAGCGCGGCCGGCGCCCGCGGTGGCTCGCGACGGCCCGTGCTCGCGCGGCCGGCGCCCGCGGCGGCGTGGAGGCGCGTGGCGGCCGGTGCTCGCGGCGGCGTGGAGGCGCGTGGCGGCCTGGCTCGGCGCGGCGCGGGCGGCGATGCGGCCTGCCTCAACGCGGGCGGCGGCACGGCCAGGCTCGATGTGCTCCGTTTTGGCCGCGGCGACCTCCGGCATGAACGAAAAAAAAGGGGTTGTGTTTAGCGGGGAGCCTCCACGCGAGCTCGACGGCGGTGGTTGGCCGGCGAACCCTATTCCGGTGGGGAGCGAAGCCAACATCCATGGCGAGAAAAAGAAAGAGAAGAACAGAGGAGAGAGAAGGCTGTGTGAGTTTGGATGGATTAACTAGTGTGGCTGCCATGTGGGGTTTGGGAGGACACGCGCGGACGACCAGAGACGTCCGCACGCGTCCGGCTCGCCCCAAATTGCTCCCAAATTTGGTCCGGCTTTGGGTCGTGGCGGACCGCGTGGGCTGTCCGTTTTGCATTTGGATCCGCGCGTTGGGTCATGTTTTTACCCAAACGGACGCGCGGGCTGTCCGTTTTGCGTTTTGCGTCCCCGCGTTGGAGATGCCCTTAGGCCCCTATTCACCAATTTGTGCCTACTGCTTGTGTTTGTGTCTGTCATATATTGAGAAACTAACCAGTACTGCTAGCTCTGGAAAAGTGATCATGATAAATTTTGAACATAGTGAACTTTCTAACATGCATTTATGATTCTAACCTGAATACCCTTATACATATTACCTTCTGACAAGCAAGAACTTTGAATTGTCCCTGTTGGTAGCAATTTTTTTTCTCCATTTTACTGCATGATCTCTTCATTTTTGAGGACACATTTTTGAGAAAGTTTCTGCTGCGCAAGCTCTTAACTTTTTAGGATCCCTTTTTTTCAAGCTTTTTTTTGTTGCATGTCAGCATGTGCAACTATAGTAATATAAAATGACTTTTAAGTGCTTAACTATTTTTTTACATGTTTCCCACCTAACTTTTATAATGGCTAGTGATGACTTGGTATAGTTGTATTTCAGTTCACAATGTTAATTAGGCAGTCGGTACCTTGGTTGACTAGACATGAAAGAGTTTTGCAAGTACTTAGAGCCAGCTCATGCTCTTGCAGTCTTGCACCTCATATGCGAAGCGCTGCGAATTTGCAATTTCACACCTGCCAGCTCCCCTAGAATTAAGGCATCTCCAGCGGCGTGACGTCGACCGTTTGCCTCCGCCGGACCGAAAAATACGTCTGGCACCACCTCTATCGGGGCAACGCATAGTGATCGGGCCGTCCGCGACGCCGCAAGCTTGGCCCAAATATGCGCTAGGTTTGCGTCTTTGCGGACGCAGCGGTCGTCCGTCCGGTCCTCGCACGGGCCCGCCTGGTAGGGGCACAACTGCTTCGTCTTCCGCGGCATTACTTACGGACGGCGCGCTGCAGCCTTTCCAGGGCCGCGTTAATGGCGAGCCTCGGCTTCCGCGAGCGTGCGCAGCTTGGCGGCGTTGCAGTGACAGGACATTGAAGGTGAGATGGCGTCCGACGGTCCGAGCCTCTTAAAGGGACGCTACCGGCGCCCATTTCTCCGACCACACCATTGCCAGAGCCCACACTATCCACCTGACCGACGCCATGGGAAAGAAATGTTGGCCGTTCCGCATGACCAAGAACAACCACGAGGCTAGCGGCTCGCGGTCCGGCAAGAAGACACGGGTCGGCCGGTACGTCCGCGTCGAGCTCGCGCGGCAGCTGTCAGAGGAAAACCGGCATGTACCATGGCCGGACGCGAGACCAAGAACGACCACGAGGACGCGAACGAGGACGTGGTCATGGCAGACTACGACCACGACGGGCAGGCCGGCGTGGGATCCGGAGACCTAGCCGCCGGACATTACCGAGGAGGAGGCCATTGCCATGGCACTGGCCAACATCGAGCAGGACGAGATCAACGAGCTCGCTTTGTGGGATGGGCTCGCAATCCAGCTCTGCGAGTCCGCGCTCACGCAGGGGAGGCCGGCGACTCCTCCGGCCACGCCGACGCGTTCCAACGACCGCGCTCCGGCGGCTGCTCCGGCCTGGGATCCCTGACCACATCCTACTGCGCATGCGACGGTACCTCCACCGCTGGCGTACGAGCTTCCATGGCCGACGCCGGAGTTCATTGACCTCGTCAGCGACGACGAGCACTAGGCTGCATCTACTTTTATCACGCCTTTATGGCCTTTGTATGTTTTTTATTAATGTAAATTATGACTTCATGAATGGAAAAAAAATGCGTCGTGCTGTTGGAGCCACCCCCGACGCAAACGGATAAGCGGCGCGTCCGTTTGAGCGTTCGAAATGCGTCGCGTCACTGGAGATTGCCCTAACCCCTTTCTGCTGTTTCCATGATTTGGACATTCTTTGACCAACTGTGTCGTTCCATTTAGGGCATGCCCAATGCACTGCTCTGGAGGTGCTTCTTCACACCTTTAGTTAGATTCGGGTGGTCCAAAGTAGGTTCGGATGAGGAGGTAGCCTCCTCTTCAAGAAGTGGGATCTTCAGTCCTAAAAACATGCTTTTTGGAGAGAGAAAGAGATACATAGTGTCATATTTATGGGGTCCCTTCTCTCTTTTTTCTGATTAAAGTTGTAGCTTCCATTGGAGAGTTAAAATTCACCATGTTGCTTCTTACAACTTTTTTACATGTAGCAGCTAGTTGTGTATGCCACCATTGCTCATGCCCTTAACTGGTGAAGCTCACAAGTGCAGTAGATCGTACTATAGGCCGTGGGAGGGGAACATCCCGGACGTCATCGCAACGTCAATCCGTGAGTCTGGGGCTCCCGTGGTGGACCACACGGGTTTTTTTTTTTTTTTTTGAGAGAGACCACACGGGTGACTGTGCTGGCCCTAGCGATGCCGTGAAGGACGAGCCTGTCGACCAGGCCCGGCCCGTGCAGGAAGAACGAGCGCGCCGACGCCAACTACCGCTACTTTGACCTCCCGCGGGGACTGAAGAACGAGCCCCTGCCAACCAGGCCCGGCCCGTGCCGACTACCGCTACTTCGACCTCCCGCGGGCACCGCTTGATTTTATTTTCAGTTTACATGCTCAATACCTTGTAATATATAACAAATTTACATGAAATTTAAGTTTTCGTTCAAATTTAACTTTTTTCATAATTTTTTTGGGGAATGCTGCTGGGAACGGACATCCCACCAAACATGTCCCTTAAATGACTGATGCAACGCTTTTTCAAGACGTCGTTTGGGTACATGGTGTCAGGGGATGGCCCATGGTAGGTCAAAACTATGGCAAATATGCCATTAAAAAGTATTTGTATACCGGATTAAAGATTAATCCGGATGCTCAAAGTTGAGTAAGAATTGTGCTAAGTTGGTACAAATCGGTATACTAGAAGGGGTATGTCGGAGTACGGTAAACGAAGGAGTTTGAGATCAAAGGCAAAGATACCGGAGCTCTAAGGTAAAGATACCGGAGAACCGGCATAGGCTCGACTGTAGCATGTCGGCATTCCAGTCAAAGATTCCATCAAGGACCAAAGGACATGATGAGCGAAGCACTTCAGCTTTAATCGAAGCCCTGACGCCAAAGGAGTTGCTGACGTTAAAGAAGCCGGAGGAGGTCGTCAGCCCCTAATTAAAGGCAGAACCGGCGTCACTGGGGGCCAAAGAAGCTTTATAAAGTAGCTTAGGTCATCAAAGATGCCATTAGGATTTCTTCCGTGTAAGCCACCTCTCCCCTATATAAGGAGAGGAGGGGCACCTCTGCGCGGGACAGACGGAGATTAGACGATCAACACTAGGATAGAGGTTCTCACCTTGTAGTCCGTACATCTTCAACCTCTGGCCGTAGGCCAAGTTCATCAATACAATCTTTTTTTTTTTTTTGAACACGGAGCGCCCCGAAGGGCGTAGAAGCTTCATTCATTCCAAGCGGTGGGTGTACAAAATATTACAAAGGACCTCATGAAATAGAAAAATAACACATAGGTCCCTGGTAAATGCAGAAAAGACCTCACAAGGAAAAGGAAGAATGCAATCAGGCCCTTCTCTATCCCCACCGATGAGCAAGAGACCAGAGAGCCGCCGCCAGACTCCGAGGCGGGGACGACACCACTTGCTTCGAAGTCGACGAAGAATGCGACCTCCAATCTCTGAAAGGGCCTCCGATGGAGGTTGAAACGTCGCCAGAAGTCACTGGCATGGATAACGGCAAGCAAAATCGCCGCCGATGTGCTGCTCGAGGAGATTTCTTCTGAAGAACTCCGATACCACTTCCGCACCCCACCCACCCTGCAAAATCCCTTGTCTGTCACCGCCTTGGTGCTTGGAACAAGGGGGAGAAGCAGAGGAGTCCAGGTAGAAGAAGCAGCAAGGCCGGCTACGCATCGCGAGGTAGATATTGACCCGCCATCGGACCCGGAGCACCTGCCACGGACTCGGGGAGGCGAGCGTAGATGATGGCGACGCCGGCGAAGCCGGTAGATGAGCTTATTGAGGAAGCCATCCCCGGATCGTCTTCTTCCTTCGACCGTCCTCCATGGACGAGCACCGGGAAGGAGAAAATCCACGATGCGGGTGCTGCTCACGAGGCACCCACATCGGATGACGGGGAAGAAGGAAGAGGCCTTATTGGCGGAGATGCCACGCCACCTCCTCGCCGCCTGCCGCCGCTCCTGCCACCGGAGAAGAACAGCCGCGAGGAAGAAAGCGAGGATGGACCGGATCTGGCCAAGGGGATCCGATCTCCTACCCGCAGACTCCACAAGGGTAAACAGCAAAGATCTACATCCTAGACTACTAATTACAAGCAGCCAGGCGCCTCTCCATCCTCCTCTCCGGCCGGTAGCGCCGACGGAGAAGATTCCGGGTCGGGCCGGCGATGGAGGTGAGGAGCGGCGGACTCTCAACTAGCCTAACTACTGTAGCGACCTGGGAGGAGAAAAGGGGGTAAATGTAAATTCCATCAATACAATCTTGAGTTCAATCTCACTCTCTCTCTTAACCTTCCCCTCACCCGGATCCTCAAGCGTACATCCGGCCCCAACTTAAGCCTACCCATGGCATCTGTTGTTACACCACGACGACAGTTGGCGCCCACCATGGGGCCAGCAGCTACGCTTGTTGGAGTTCATATCCGGGCGGGTCTTCTCACCGTCGCCGGCGGCGCGTGGTGTCCGGCCTCGTCCGGCGCCTCGGCTCCGCTGGATTTCGTCAACGACAACGTCGGCCGCGCCGCCAACGGCGGCCGCTTCCCAAGAACGGCCGCATCATCGAGATCGGCCAGCACCGCGTCTACCTCGGCACCGTGCCGGAGCCACGGTACCCATCGGCCGGTGCTGGTGGCGCCAGATCCTCCAAGATCTGCAGCTGCTCGCGGGACGCGCGCCGACCGCGCCGCCGGAAGCGTCGAGGTCATGATGGCCGGCGCAGCTGATGCGGGCCAAGGAGACGCAGAAGAGGGCGTTGTGCAAACCAAGTCCGGCCGCACGGCAAAGCCTCCCACCGAGCGTGACGAGTTCACCGCCGGCACCTCCAATGTGCCACCGGCGGCAACACCGCTCCAAGCTGCCATGAGCATGCTGGCAACGCCCATCGCGCACAACGCCGATGTCGCGGCTGCACAAGATGAGCTAGAAGCGCAGCGGCAAGCGCTGCTCACCGGTGGAGCAGATGTCCTTCGAGCCCAGCAGGAGCTCAACCTAACCCTCCGTGAGTATAACGCAACGCATGGCTTTGCTTCAGTTAGCGCGAACCCCACTAGAGCAGCAGGAAACCGGCTTATAGGTCGTAACTTAGATCAGGATCTGCGCCGGGAAGTTCTTTCCGGTAAGTCTGTGTCGGCATCTTTGGGACCGGTAGAGAAACCAAAGTATAGCAGTCCGGATAAAACTTTGAAAGCTGCTAGGGCTACAGTAGATGCATGTGATTCACTATCAGGTGATGCTCTGGCAAAACAACAAGCCCGAGTAAAAGAGTTACTTGCAGAGATTGAGGCACAAAATGCTGAGTTGGCCCGGAACACCAAAGCGGCCGTGGCTTCTCAAACAGTGAGTTCGGCAAAGAATGTCGGAAGAAAGTCCCATGGGCAGGCCTCGTCCCCCCATCCGGACAGAAGAAGAGAAAAAGATGCAAATGCACAACAAATGACTGTGTACGATCCGGTTTTGGCCGGAAAACAAAAAGGCGGGCAGTATCATACCGGTAGAAAAATCCAAGGGGCGAGAACACGGTTTCTTGGAAATGGCTATGCCGGAAACGCTTATGCCAGAAAAGGCAAAACCGGGCAAAATTATCGCGCGCCCAGAGCGGCGTATGCCGGTGACGAAATGCCGCCGCCAAGGTACCCAAGGGGGAATGCCGCAATACCCAACCGGTATGATGAAGCCGATTTTGGGTTGGAAAGAACCGGGTACAACCGGAATCCTTTAGGAGAACGTGTTGGAGAAAGATGTTTACCAGAGCGAGATGCTCGGCACAAGCTGGACAGAGTTTACCTGTCCGAGATGATTGAATCTGAGGGTCCACCAGGTCCAAAGTGTTTTGGTCCCCGGATCATGAGGGAAGAACCGCCGGTGCGTAACTTTCAGTTGCCCCGGGACACAAGAACATACGATGGCAGCACCAACTCTGGAAGATTGGCTCGCGGATTACGTTACAGCAGTATATGTCGCTGGTGGTGGAGGAACCGCATCTGGCGGAGGAAACCGGCGCTGGGCGGTGAGGTTCATACCGTCAGTCCTGGTTGGACTGGCACGCATTTGGCTAAACAATTTGCCAGCCGGAAGCATAAATGGGTGGCTTGATTTTGAAGAAGCATTCGTGAGCAACTTCAGCACTACATACCGCAGGCCAAACAGGCCGCAGCAGCTCGCCATGTCCCAGCAGCGCGAGAATGAAACAGATCGGGAATACTTGACCCGGTGGAGCTCAACAAGAAACTCCTGCGAGGGCGTGATAGAAGTACAGGCCATTGCTTGGTTCTGTAATGGGTGCCGGAGAGGCTCACCGTTGTGGCAAAAGTTACAAAGAAACATGCCAACCACTTTGACCGAAATGATCTGGGTGGCAGATAGCTATGCATTGGGAGACCCAATGCAACCGGCAATCACGGGTGATCCATCGCCAAGAAACCCACCGCGCCAAGATAAATACCGGAACAACCATCACAATAAAAGAAGGGAAGATTTTCCGGATAGAAGGTATAGAGTGCAGCATGTTGCCGCAGTGCAAGATAACTCAGGGGCCGGTAGCAGCCAGAGACAGAAAATCGGAAACCAGCCGTGGGCTGATGATACGTCCCAAACGTATCTATAATTTCTTATGGTCCATGCTACTTTTATGATGATACTCACATGTTTTATACACATTATATGTCATTATTATGCATTTTTCGGCACTAACCTATTGACGAGATGCCGAAGAGCTAGTTCTTTGTTTTTCTGCTGTTTTTGGTTTCAGAAATCCTAGTAAGGAAATATTCTCGGAATTGGACGAAATCAACGCCCAGGGGCCTATTTTTCAACGAAGCTTCCAGAAGACCGGAGGACTTACGAAGTGGGGCCACGAGGCGATGCCACACTAGGGCGGCGCGGCCTGGCACTTGGCCGCGCCGGCCTGTTGTGTGGGGCCCTCGTGTGGACCCCTAACCTGCCCTTCCGCCTACTTAAAGTCTTCGTCGCGAAACCCCCAGTACCGAGAGCCACGATACGGAAAACCTTCCAGAGACGCCGCCTCGGCCAATCCCATCTCGGGGGATTCAGGAGATCGCCTCCGGCACCCTGCCGGAGAGGGGAATCATCTCCCGGAGGTCTCTTCATCGCCATGATCGCCTCCGGATCGATGTGTGAGTAGTTCACCCCTGGACTATGGGTCCATAGCGGTAGCTAGATGGTTGTCTTCTCCTCATTGTGCTATCATGTTAGATCTTGTGAGCTGCCTATCATGATCAAGATCATCTATTTGTAATCCTTCATGTTGTGTTTGTTGGGATCCGGTGAATATTGAATACTATGTCAAGTTGATTATCAATCTATCATATATGTTATTTATGTTCTTGCATGCTCTCCGTTGCTAGTAGAGGCTCTGGCCAAGTTGATACTTGTGACTCCGAGAGGGGGTATTTATGCTCGATAGTGGGTTCATGCCTCCATTAAATCCGGGACGATGACGAGAAAGTTCTAAGGTTGTGGATGTCTTGTTGCCACTAGGGATAAAACATCGATGCTTTGTCTAAGGATATTTGTGTTGATTACATTACGCACCATACTTAATGCAATTGTCTGTTGTTTACAACTTAATACTGGAGGGGGTTCGGATGATAACCTGAAAGTGGACTTTTTAGGCATAGATGCATGCTGGATAGTGATACGTCTCCGACGTATCGATAATATCTTATGTTCTATGCCATATTATTGATGATACCTACATGTTTTATGCACACTTTATGTCATATTCGTGCATTTTCTGGAACTAACCTATTAACAAGATGCCGAAGTGCCGGTTCCTGTTTTCTGCTGTTTTTGGTTTCGAAATCCTAGTAACGAAATATTCTCGGAATTGGACGAAACGAAAACCCGGGGGCCTATTTTTCCACGGAGCTTCCGGAAGACCGAAGAACACACGAAGTGGGGCCACGAGGTGGCGACACCATAGGCCGGCGCGGCCCGGGGGGGCCCGCGCCGCCTATGGTGTGGCCCCCTCGTCCGGCCCCCGACTCCGCCCTTCCGCCTACTTAAAGCCTCCGTCGCGAAACCCACGATGCGAAAAACCACGATACGGAAAACCTTGCGAGACGCCGCCGCCGCCGATCCCATCTCGGGGGATTACGGAGATCTCCTCCGGCACCACTGCCGGAGAGGGGATTCATCTCCCGGAGGACTCTACACCGCCATGGTCGCCTCCGGAGTGATGAGTGAGTAGTTCACCCCTGGACTATGGGTCCATAGCGGTAGCTAGATGGTTGTCTTCTCCTCATTGTGCTTCATTGTTGGATCTTGTGAGCTGCCTAACATGATCAAGATCATCTATCTGTAATTCTATATGTTGTGTTTGTCGGGATCCGATGGATAGAGAATACCATGTCATGTTAATTATCAAGTTATTATACATGTGTTGTTTATGATCTTGCATGCTCTCCGTTTCTAGTAGAGGCTCCGGCCAAGTTTTTACTTTTAACTCCAAGAGGGAGTACTTATGCTCGATAGTGGGTTCATGCTGCATTGACACACAGGACGAGTGACGGAAAGTTCTAAGGTTGTGTTGTCTTTGTTGCCACTAGGGATAAAACATTGGCGCTATGTCCGAGGATGTAGTTGTTGATTACATTACGCACCATACTTAATGCAATTGTCTGTTGCTTTGCAACTTAATGCTGGAAGGGGTTCGGATGATAACTCTGAAGGTGGACTTTTTAGGCATAGATGCAGTTGGATGGCGGTCTATGTACTTTGTCGTAATGCCCAATTAAATCTCACTATACTTATCATGTCATGTATGTGCATTGTTATGCCCTCTCTATTTGTCAATTGCCCACTGTAATTTGTTCACCCAACATGCTTTTATCTTATGGGAGAGACACCTCTAGTGAACTGTGGACCCCGGTCCATTCTTTAATACTGAAATACAAATCTGCTTGCAATACTTGTTTTTCTTGTTTTCTCTCGCAAACAATCATCTTCCACACAATACGGTTAATCCTTTGTTACGGCAAGCCGGTGAGATTGACAACCTCACATGTTTCGTTGGGGCAAAGTACTTTGGTTGTGTTGTGCGGGTTCCACGTTGGCGCCGGAATCCCTGGTGTTGCGCCGCACTACATCCCGCCGCCATCAACCTTCAACGTGCTTCTTGGCTCCTCCTGGTTCGATAAACCTTGGTTTCTTTACGAGGGAAAACTTGCTGCTGTGCGCATCATACCTTCCTCTTGGGGTTGCCCAACGAACGTGTGAAATACACGCCATCGGATAGCGGTCTATGTACTTTGTCGTAATGCCACTGATTAAATCTCATAGTACTCATCATGATATATGTATGTGCATTGTTATGCCTTCTTTATTTGTCAATTGCCCAAGCTGTAATTTGTTCACCAAACATCTGCTATCTTATGGGAGAGACACCACTAGTGAGCTGTGGACCCCGGTCCTATTCTTTACATCTGAAATACAATCTGCTGCAATTGTTCTTTCTTGTTCTTCGCAAACAACCATCATCATCCACACTATACATCTAATCCTTTGTTTACGGCAAGCCGGTGAGATTGACAACCTCGTCTGTTACGTTGGGGCAAAGTTCTGTGATTGTGTTGTGCGGGTTCCACGTTGGCGCCGGAATCCCTGGTGTTGCGCCGCACTACACTCCTCCACCAACAACCTTCAACGTGCTTCTTGGCTCCCTCTTGGTTCGATAAACCTTGGTTTCTTTACGAGGGAAAACTTGCTGCTGTACGCATCACACCTTCCTCTTGGGGTTCCCAACGGACGTGTGTCTTACACGCCATCAAGCATTTTTTTACGGCGCCGTTGCGTGGGAGATCAAGACACGCTGCAAGGGAGTCTCCACTTCCAATCTCTTTACTTTGTTTTTGTCTTGCTTTATTTTATTTACTGCTTTGTTTGCTTCTTATATCAAAAACACAAAAAAATTAGTTGCTAGTTTTACTTTATTTACTGTCTTGTTTTTTATATCAAAAACACAAAAAATTAGTTACTTGCATTTACTTTATTTACCTTTAGTTTATTTCATCATGTTTCCTCCTAAGTTCACTCTAAAAGACATACCGGTAGGACGAGGGTCTATAATTGGGAGAGATAATATAGAAGAGTTTTTCACTCATGTTAGTACCGTTGAAGATTTTGAAGATAGACACTTGGTAGAACTTGCTCCTACTTATGAAATTGTTGTTGCTTCTTTAGTACACATGTTGGAAAATAAATTTGTTAATCTCAATCCTATAATCCAACACATGTTTCTCACACTCGGTGATATGGAAGAAGGGGAAAAGAAAGATTTTGTTTTAGAAACCCTTCTTAAAGAATTTGGCGGTGTAGCAAGAGAGGCTAGAAAGGTCTTTATTAAGGGATTTCTATTTTCGTGCCCTCGGGTCCTTAGTTGTACTCAGTTTTCCCCAGCTCCTTAGTTTTTCCTCAGTTTTCCCCAACTTCTTGTCTATAACCCGCAGAGAGAGCTCGGACGGAAGGAATCCCGTTTAGTTGACGTTGGTTGGTGCGGCAAGTGGGGCCGCTGTTGGTGCCCCGCGGTGGACACGTCTCCACTTATCCGGATCATCGTGGGACCCACAACTTGTCCACGTGAGCGCGCCGGACCCACGGCTTACCCAGGTGACCGTTGCAAAATGGGAGCCCGAGCTAGCCCCGCGCCCGTGCCGTGCCATTGCTTCCCCTTTCTTTCTCCGCGCCCCATTGTTCTTCTTCTCCGCCGGCGGCAGCCCTTCTCCGGCACGCGGGTGATGTCTAGTTTCTCTTCGACCTCCCGTTCTTCATGGCCGCGATATGGACCCGTGCCTTTGACAAGATGCCACGACTGCCCACGCCGAGGAGCCTGCGAAGCGGTCGATGCGCCAAGACGGACGAGAACGGCAACCGTGGACGTGAGTTCGTTGCATGCGAGAGCTTGCCATATAGAGAGGGGGATAAGGTTAGATCTCGCTCCAATTTCTCTGTTTTCTCTCGATTTTCTTGTTATTCCCTCGAATTTGGGATTTAGGGTTCACGTTGTTGTTTTCAGATCTTGAAGAAATGCAGGCATTTCGAGTGGATCGATGTGTACGTTCAGAGGCTTCAGTTGGAGGAATCAATTGGCGCTATTGGGGGGCGCAATTTGGGAGGGGGGGGGACTTGCTGTAGAGAATGCGGCGGAGAGAGGAGCCGTTCCGATTAGGGACCTTACGATTATGCCTAATGCTCCCAATGCAGAACTGGTGGAAGTAAAGGGAGAACTGAAGAAAATGAACAAGCAGTTAAGGCAGCTGATCGAGTTGAAGAAGCAAGCTAATGCGATGGCTGGTTTTTTTTTTGTTGTATAATTACGATCGGATTCTTATCATTGCTCACAAGGCGCTAGAAGTTGTTACAAGGGATACCTAGTTACAAATCCATTATTCAGTTACATGTACTTGTAGTTGTTTTCAAAGTTAGTGTGTGCATTCACCGAAATTACCAAACTATATTCCCTAAAAGAAAAGGACAGCTAAAGATAGTTGATAATTGTTAGAGGGGTGACAAATAATGCAATCGCCGAAATTCGCAAAAATGTATGCCTCATGTTTATAACAAAATTATACCACTTTTAGGCCGTTTCAAAATACCAATACTATATCCCAAACTATATTCCCTAAAAGAAAAGGACAGCTCAAGATAGTTGATAATTGTTAGAGGGGTGACAAATAATGCAATCCCCGAAATCCGCAAATATGTATGCCTCATGTTTATACCAAAATTATACCACTTTTAGGCCTTTCCAAAATACCAATACCATATCCCAAACTATATTCCCTAAAAGAAAAGGACAGCTAAAGATAGTTGATAATTGTTAGAGGGGTGACAAATAATGCAATCGCCGAAATCCGCAAAAATGTATGCCTCATGTTTATACCAAAATTATACCACTTTTAGGCCTTTCCAAAATACCAATACCATATCCCAAACTATATTCCCTAAAAGAAAAGGACAGCTAAAGATAGTTGATAATTGTTAGAGGGGTGACAAATAATGCAATCGCCGAAATCCGCAAAAATGTATGCCTCATGTTTATAACAAAATTATACCACTTTTAGGCCGTTTCAAAATACCAATACTATATCCCAAACTATATTCCCTAAAAGAAAGGGACAGCTCAAGATAGTTGATAATTGTTAGAGGGCTGACAAATAATGCAATCACCGAAATCCGCAAATATGTATGCCTCATGTTTATACCAATACTATATATTAAGTGGCAAACTCGTCATTGCATTCTCCACCGAGAGAGAGAGAGAGAGAGAGATGGGTGGCCACGAAGAGAGAGAGAGAGAGGTTGCCACGAAGAGACGGATAGGGGTATACTGCCCGTTAGATCAGTGGATCAACGGTTCGTGGAGTCGATCCGGTGTGACAACGGCTCAACCAATCGGGATAAGTTTGGGCTTCTCGGAGCCTTTGTGACGGTACTTGAGGGCAAAACTGAGTAGTACTAAGAATCCAAGGGCACATAAATAGTAAATAGACTAAGGGATTCAAACAAAAGAATTACAAAATGAAAAATGTGTGTTTTGTACAATATAATTCATATTGGGCTACATCAAATTATTTGCAATTCAAATATACATGAGTGTGACAATTATGGCATCATTTAGACAAACTATGTTTTGGGAAAGATGTTTTGCAAAGGGGTTTGAGTGGAAAACCATGCATCTTCATAGCTACACTAGTGATTCTGAGAAGTGGCAATTTGTGGTAAAACTTGATTTATATATGTTTGTTAAGGTTTTCTAGGTGGCGAGGTTGCGTAGGAAGACTCCATGAGTAGTTGCCACTATGTTTTTATTTTTTTGGATTTTTTTGCGCATGAAATGACTCAATTAGCTATGTTAATCTCATTTGTTGACTCTCTGTTGACCAGCTACTTGAGGGTAAAACTGAGTATATTGCACTTGCCGGTCTAAGTCCTCGAGGGAAAGCGAGTACGAGATAAAATTTACGTATAAGGCCTGAGGTTATAGCTGAGTACACCAAACGTCCCGGGGTTAGACTCGGGTAGCGGTGCACGCTGCGGCCGTGCATAGCGGACGCGTGTTGCCGTGCATAGCGGACGCGTGTTGCGGTACACGCCACCTTCGTCTTTATAGAGCCCCTCTTTCTCTCCCTCGACGCACGTTCTCAACGGCTCACTTGCAACCGCCTCTCCTGTCCCATCATCTTCTCCACAACCGAAGAAAAAACCCCGAAGAAAACCGCCGGCGATGGAGAAGAATGAGATGCCCATTGTCGGCACATCAGCCGCCGCCCCCGTCCGAGGCCCCTGTCGGCTGCTTCCATCGTAGCAGCCGGCGCATCGGCCGCCGCCCCGTCCGAGGCCCCTGTCGGCTGCTTCCAACGTAGCAGCCGGCGCATCGGCCGCCGCCCCCGTCCGAGGCCCCTGTCGCTGCTTCCAACGTAGCAGCCGGCGCATCGGCCGCCGCCACCGTCCGGTCCCCGTCGATTGGGACCCGTACGAACCGGTGCGGTACGACGCGCCGGAGAACCCCTACGACACCACCATCGTCGACAACGAGCCGGAGGTAAACCTTTGTTCCCTTGTTCTTATCTCATTTCAATCATTTTGTGTTAGATCTACCGTTATTACGGTTCGTACATTCCTAGTTCAATCCTTTTTGTTAGATCTTGCGTTATTACTTGTTCGTACTGTTCCTAGTTCGATCCTTTTGTGTTAGATCTTGCGTTATTAGTGTTTGTGATTTGCTTTTGTTTAAGATTTGTGCCGATGATGATGAATATTTGGGCATAAATTGATTCGGGGTTTAGTCGGTAAACAATTGGTGTGTACAAATTTGTTGTGCATGATCTTTGGTTTGCTGACTCAAATCCTGGATATAAGTGTGTCCAATGTAGCGAGGCTACCTCTTTTTTCGAGCCCATATTATCATGCATGATTTTTTGTTCACTCTCTGTTCCATCATCGTTGCAATTGACTCCGTGCTTTTTGCACGATCTTTGGTGCTACGTGACGGGTGCGGAGCGGCGATGTCGACAGCGACGACGAGTCCTTCCACACCAAGACTCGTCACGTCCTCGGGGAGGCTGCGGTCCGGCCATTACGATGGCCCTTTTGCTCGAGGCATTTACAAGTGCCCCTTACGCAGCAGAAGCTCCGCGCCACCGACTTCAACTCCCTGGTGAACCATGCTGAATCCATTGGCGGATGTGGCGCTAGAGTTGGAAGGACCGTGAACGTGCATGCGTACATGGCCAAACACAAAGCACTTGGGATTCACTGCGCAACCTCCAAGCGAGTCACACGCGCTACACGGAGGCGTTGAACGTGCCTCTTGCACTCTCTGTATGTGGCTTGCTCTATACGTAGAGCAGCTTAATTTCATGTAAAATGTAGCTTATGTTGGATCTATCGGTACTACTTTTGGATCTGTCCTGAATATATCTATGCTATCTTGGTTGCTGTATGCAGCTTATCCTATATTTTTTCTCTGGATTTGTGCCCTAGATTTCCGACCTGATTGGGTAAAAACGAAGGCATAAAGAAATGAATGGCATTAAAAAACAGAAGGAGAAGCTGCTCTAGATTTACTACCAATTTGGGCTATCAAATATGAATGAGATCGAGCGATAGAGAGGAAAAAGGTACATTGAAAACTGCTAATCGGGGCGAAAGAGACAGAAACCACTCGTGCCCCCATCCCGGACCCACACGGCTCCACACGCTACGGCCCCACACGCTACGGCCACACAAACACGGCCTCGTCCTTTCCCACGTGGTCCCTTCCTACCAGCCCCACACGACGCGGTTCCACACGACGCGGTTCCACACGACGCGACCCCACAAACGACACGACCCCACTCGTCAGCACGGAACAGTCAACTTAACGGATTCCTTCCGTCCGAGCTCCTTCTGCGGTTCAGACAAGGGCTTGGGGAAAGCGAGGAAAAACTAAGGAGCTGGGGAAAGCTGAGTACAACTAAGGACACGAGGGCACGAAAATAGAAATCCCAAGTATTAAACTTGTGGGACTAAGGGTATTTACCATGCTCTTTTGATCAACATACGATCTAAGTCATGCGGTGAATGAAAGTGCGCCTAGACCTATTCCGATTGAACTCAACATGGCGAATTAATCTTCGTAGAATACGAGCCGTTGGTTAGGTCAACACCAGGAGACTCTGAGAAACAGCACGAGCTATGTCCCATGAAGTCAAAATGTTGCTGAAAATTAAAAGAATTGATAGAAAATAAATGGATTAATATAACTGTTATGAAAATAGAGTAGGGAATAGTAATGCAAAATCAATAAGCGGGTAAGAAAAACAAATGAGTAATTTACCATCAACTCTAATTTTCGAGAATCCTTTCTTGTTAACTGGATGTAGCAAGATATAGTTGTCCTTAGTTTCCAAGGTCAGCTTAACCTTGTCCCCATGCTTCATGTTGTAGTCATACAAGAACCTCCGATAATCGCCTCCCGAATATCATTGTGTTGTTGTTTCCATGGGCCACATTGAAGGCATAAAACTCTCTTTCTTTAGTTTCCACAAACATAGTAAGCTTGTTCGCTATTTTGTCACGGAACTTGTCCCATACGAAACAAGGCACGCTGCGCATTTAATTGTAAAAGAAACATCGGGGGACAATGTTAAAAAAATACAAGACTTCATATTTTAACAAACTACTAAAATTTTGATCAGCATGCTTGTTGGAAAAACAAATAGACAATTACCATGTGCTCACTTGAAGTTGCTATGCTGGGACGGATGAAGAGAGAGCTCCTCTCGATCCTCCTGTTCCCGCAGGTCCGGTCGTGACTATGGCACAGCCGACACTTGTATGCCATCTAAAAAAAGTAGTATAAAGGATCAGGAAATGATACTACAATAATCCTACGAGTTTCCAATAATCGGTAGCACGAAATAATCCTTTGTAAAATGTAGTAATTAACAATTAGAAATCATATTGACAAAATTAGGAATAATTAACGATTAATATCTACTGAGAAAACAAACTAGTATGGCAGAGAAAAGACAATGCTTATCGATTCATGAAATAGATTCTATAAGCCACTAGTGCGAGCGATTATAATGCTACATCTAGTAGATAAGATGATCCTGATCTGATGTGATGATGATGATGATGATGATGATGGAGGGTGATGATGATGGAAATGATGATGATGATGATGATGGGAGGGTAAGGGGGGGGGGGGGTAAGGGGGGAAGTGATGATGGGGTGAT
>NC_061512.1:65631222-65678295 GCF_022539505.1 Lolium rigidum | reverse complement strand
GACAAGTACTCTTTACTCGTACCATGGTATGTGGTCTCTTATGAACTTATTCATATGCTTGCAAGACATTAGACGACATTCCACCGAGAGGGCCCGGAGTATATCTATCCGTCATCGGGATGGACAAATCCCACTCGTTGATCCATATGCCTCAACTCATACTTTCCGGATACTTAATCCCACCTTTATAACCACCCATTTACGCAGTGGCGTTTGATGTAATCAAAGTACCTTTCCGGTATAAGTGATTTATATGATCTCATGGTCATAAGGACTAGGTAACTATGTATCGAAAGCTAATAGCAAATAACTTAATGACGAGATCTTATGCTACGCTTAATTGGGTGTGTCCATTACATCATTCATATAATGATATAACCTTGTTATTAATAACATCCAATGTTCATGATTATGAAACTAATCATCCATTAATCAACAAGCTAGTTTAAGAGGCATACTAGGGACTTCTTGTTGTCTATATATCACACATGTACTAATGTTTCGGTTAATACAATTATAGCATGATATATAAACATTTATCATAAACATAAAGATATAAATAATAACCACTTTATTATTGCCTCTAGGGCATATCTCCTTCATGTAGTGCGGCGCAACACCAGGGATTCCGGCGCCAAAGTGGAACATGCACAACACAATCAAAGTACTTTGCCCCAACATAACAGTGAGGTTGTCAATCTCACCGGCTTGCTGTAAACAAAGGATTAAATGTATAGTGTGGAAGATGATGTTTGTTTGCGAAGAACAAGTAAAGAACAGAGTTTGCGTAGATTGTATTTCAGATGTAAAGAATGGACCGGGGTCCACAGTTCACTAGTGGTGTCTCTCCCATAAGATAAATAGCATGTTGGGTGAACAAATTACAGTTGGGCAATTGACAAATAGAGAAGGCATAACAATGCACATACATATCACGATGACTACTATGAGATTTAATCAGGGCATTACGACAAAGTACATAGACCGCTATCCAGATGCATCTATGCCTAAAAAGTCCACCTTCAGGTTATCATCCGAACCCCTTCCAGTATTAAGTTGCAAACAACAGACAATTGCATTAAGTATGGTGCGTAATGTAATCAACACAAATATCCTTAGACAAAGCATTGATGTTTTATCCCTAGTGGCAACGAGACATCCACAACCTTAGAACTTTCCGTCATCTGTCCCAGATTCAATGGAGGCATGAACCCACTATCGAGCATAAATACTCCCTCTTGGAGTTACAAGTATCAACTTGGCCAGAGCCTCTACTAGCAACGGAGAGCATGCAAGAACATAAACAACATATATATGATAGATTATAATCAACTTGACATAGTATTCCATATTCATCGGATCCCAACAAACACAACATGTAGCATTACAAATAGACGATCTTGATCATGATAGGCAGCTCACAAGATCTAACATGATAGCACAATGAGGAGAAGACAACCATCTAGCAACCGCTATGGACCCATAGTCCAGGGGTGAACTACTCACACATCAATCCGGAGGCGATCATGGTGATGAAGAGTCCTCCGGGAGATGATTCCCCTCTCCGGCAGGGTGCCGGAGGCGATCTCCTGAATCCCCCGAGATGGGATTGGCGGCGGCGGCGTCTCTGGAAGGTTTTCCGTATCGTGGCTCTCGGTACTGGGGTTTTCGCGACGAAGGCTTTAAGTAGGCGGAAGGGCAGGGTTGGAGGCGGCACGAGGGGCCCACACCATAGGGCGGCGTGGGCCCCACCCAGGCCGCGCGGCCCTGTGGTGTCGGCGCCTCGTCGCCCCACTTCGTATCCCTTTCGGTCTTCTGGAAGCTTCGTGGAAAAATAAGACCCTGGGCGTTGATTTCGTCCAATTCCGAGAATATTTCCTTTGTAGGATTTCTGAAACCAAAAACAGCAGAAAACAACAACTGGCTCTTCGGCATCTCGTCAATAGGTTAGTGCCGGAAAATGCATAATAATGACATGAAGTGTGTATAAAACATGTGAGTATCATCATAAAAGTAGCATGGAACATAAGAAATTATAGATACGTTTGAGACGTATCACTATGTAGAGCATCATGGGCTCTTTTTCCAGGGGAGATGCTAGAATGGGCGCGGCGGCCAACATCTTTTTCAGCTCCTTGAATGTTGCATCTGCCTGTGGGGTCCAGATGAAAGTATCCGATTTCTTCATTAGCGCATACAAGGGTAAGGCTTTTTCTCCCAACCGGCTTACAAACCGACTTAAGGATCCCAAGCATCCGGTGAACTTTTTCACGTCTTTTAATACATTGTGGTAGCTCCATCCTTTCGATGGCTCGTATTTTAACCGGATTAACTTCTATGCTGCGGCTCGATACCAAGAAACCGAGAAGTTTTCCGGCTGGCACTCCGAAGGTACATTTTGCCGGGTTAAGCTTCATTCGGAACCTCCTTAGGTTAACAAAGGTTTGTCTCAGATCGTTGATCAAGGTATCTTTTACTTTAGTTTTTATCACGACATCGTCGACATAGACCTGCACGTTTTTTCCGATTTGATCATGAAGGCATTTCTGCATACAGCGCTGGTACGTTGCGCCGGCATTTCTCAAACCGAAGGGCATAGTGACATAGCAATAAGCCCCGTGCGGGGTAATGAAATCAGTTTTTATTTGATCTTCCTTTTTCAGGAGAATCTGGTGAAAACCGGAATAAGCATCCAGAAACGACAGCAGTTCACATCCAGCAGTGGAATCGACCACCTGATCAATCCGGGGTAACGGGAACGGGTCTTTGGGACATGCCTTGTTCAAGTGCGTGTAGTCAATGCACATGCGCCAAACCTTGGGTGCCTTGGGGTCTTCTTCCTTCTTCTTCTCGACCAGCACTGGGTTTGCCGGCCACTCAGTATGCAGGACTTCGACGATGAAGCCGGACACCAGCAGTTTGGTTACTTCCTCTTCGATAATCTTCCTCCTGTCTTCAGCGAACCGGCGTAAAGGCTGCTTTACCGGCTTTGCGTCCTTCCGGACGTTCAGAGAGTGCTTAGCCAACTCCCTCGGCACACCCACCAAGTCATCAGTAGACCAGACGAAGATGTTCCGATTCTCACGGAGGAAGTTGACGAGCGCACTTTCCTATGCTTCACTCGGGCCGGCACCGATACGAACGGTGCGCTCTGGGTAAGCCGGATCCAACACGATGTCTTTTGTTTCTTTTGCCGGTTTGAAAACCACTCCGCCCAACGGGCTGCTCATTGTCGCTAAGTTCAGTTGGGGTGATTGAGCCAGCACGACAGCAGTTTGCATCCTTCTTTTTTCCTCCGCTATGACCAGCGATTCAGCCAAGTTTGATCCGGCCGATGCGGTTTCCTGTGAGACTTTATAGTTTCCCACCACGGTTAAGGGAACGTTAGGTGCCGACATCTTCATCTTGAGGTACGCCGTATGAGTTGAGGCCATAAACTTAGCCAGTACCGTCTCCCAAGAAGTGCATGGTAAGGGCTGTCCAGATCGACAACCTCAAACAGAATGTTCTCGACACGGCAGTTATCCCGGCCACCAAACAACACATCAACCCAGACTTTTCCCATGGGCGAGCAGGACAATCCCCGAACTATGTCATGGAACGTCGTGCGGCTTGGCTCCAGCATGCTTTCACTTATGCCAAGCGTGTGCATGGTGTGCCGGTACATGATGTTGATGCTGCTACCATTGTCCACCAGCACCTTGCTGAACCGGACTCGCGATGATGCTCTGTGCATGATCGGATCCACCACCAGAGCATATCCGCCTGGATTAGGCATCACCTTTGGATGATCCTTGAATGACCAAGTGATCTCTTGTTCTAGCCACAACATGTATTTCGGTACCGCCGGTATGACGACATTCACTTCCATGGAACGGTGATGCATACTTTGCTAGTCTCTTGATTTGGCCACGAAGACCATACAACACACATCCGGATCATGATAAACATTCCGGCCTTGCGGCGTGGGGTGTGGGGCATGATTGTTATTGCCTTGCACCACTTGATGAACCCCTTCTTTCTGCTGCGGCTTGTTTTGCTGCACGAAAATTGGCTGCACATTTGCCCCGGTTAACGGTGGCGGTGGTGGCAATGCATCAAATCCTTGGTCTATGACATCTTTCGTCGCAGCCCTTGCCATCATGTGTTTGGTCCAAGAGCAATCTTTTGTCAAGTGATTTTCCGGCTTCGTGGGGTTAGGAGTGTGCCACTGGCACGGCTGCTCCATTGCGGATTCCACGGTATACTTTGGTTGATCATGCCAAGGTTTTTCTCCACCCACTACTTCTTTTGGTCAGCTGATGGCGTGTAAGACACACGTCCGTTGGGAACCCCAAGAGGAAGGTGTGATGCGTACAACAGCAAGTTTTCCCTCAGAAAGAAACCAAGGTTTATCGAACCAGTAGGAGCCAAGAAGCACGTTGAAGGTTGTTGGTGGAGGAGTGTAGTGCGGCGCAACACCAGGGATTCCGGTGCCAACGTGGAACCTGCACAACACAATCACAGAACTTTGCCCCAACCTAACAGCGAGGTTGTCAATCTCACCGGCTTGCTATAAACAAAGGATTAGATGTATAGTGTGGATGATGATGGTTGTTTGCGAAGAACAGTAAAGAACAATTGCAGCAGATTGTATTTCAGATGTAAAGAATAGGACCGGGGTCCACAGTTCACTAGTGGTGTCTCTCCCATAAGATAGAAGATGTTGGGTGAACAAATTACAGTTGGGCAATTGACAAATAAATAAGGCATAACAATGCACATACATATATCATGATGAGTACTATGAGATTTAATCGGGGCATTACGACAAAGTACATAGACCGCTATCCAGACATGCATCTATGCCTAAAAAGTCCACTTTCGAGGTTATCATCCGAACCCCTCCGAGTATTAAGTTGTAAACAACGAGACAATTGCATTAAGTATGGTGCGTAATGTAATCAACACAAATATCCTTAGACAAAGCATCGATGTTTTATCCCTAGTGGCAACAGCACATCCACAACCTTAGAACTTTCTGTCACTCGTCCCGCATTTAATGGAGGCATGAACCCACTATCGAGCATAAATACCCCCTCTTGGAGTCACAAGTATCAACTTGGCCGAGCCTCTACTAGCAACGGAGAGCATGCAAGAACATAAATAACATATATGATAGATTGATAATCAACTTGACATAGTATTCAATATTCACCGGATCCCAACAAACACAACATGAAGGATTACAAATAGATGATCTTGATCATGATAGGCAGCTCACAAGATCTAACATGATAGCACAATGAGGAGAAGACAACCATCTAGCTACTGCTATGGACCCATAGTCCAGGGGTGAACTACTCACACATCGATCCGGAGGCGATCATGGCGATGAAGAGACCTCCGGGAGATGATTCCCCACTCCGGCAGGGTGCCGGAGGCGATCTCCTGAATCCCCCGAGATGGGATTGGCGGCGGCGGCGTCTCTGGAAGGTTTTCCGTATCGTGGCTCTCGGTACTGGGGGTTTCGCGACGAAGACTTTAAGTAGGCGGAAGGGCAGGTCAGGGGGTCACGCGAGGGCCCCACACAACAGCCCGGCGCGGCCAAGGGCCAGGCCGTGCCGCCCTAGTGTGGCATCGCCTCGTGGCCCCACTTCGTAAGTCCTCCGGTCTTCTGGAAGCTTCGTGGAAAAATAGGCCCCTGGGCGTTGATTTCGTCCAATTCCGAGAATATTTCCTTACTAGGATTTCTGAAACCAAAAACAGCAGAAAACAAGAACTGGCTCTTCGGCATCTCGTCAACAGGTTAGTGCCGGAAAATGCATAATAATGACATATAATGTGTATAAAACATGTGAGTATCATCATAAAAGTAGCATGGAACATAAGAAATTATAGATACGTTTGGGACGTATCAAGCATCCCCAAGCTTAGTTCCTACTCGCCCTCGAGTAGGTAAACGATAACAAAGATAATTTCTGAAGTGACATGCTATCATAATCTTGATCATACTATTGTAAAGCATATGAGATGAATGCAGCGATTCGAAGCAATGATGAAGATAATGAGTAAACTAATGAATCATATAGCAAAGACGTTTCATGAATAATACTTTCAAGACAAGCATCAATAAGACTTGCATAAGAGTTACTCATAAAGCAATAAGTTCAAAGTAAAAGCATTGAAGCAACACAAAGGAGATATAAGTTTCAGCAGTTGCTTTCAACTTCAACATGTATATCTCATGGATAATTGTCAACACAAAGCAATATAACAAGTGCAATAAGTAAACATGTAAGAATCAATGCACACAGTTGATACAAGTGTTTGCTTCTAGGATAGAAGGAATAGGCAAACTGACTCAACAATAAAGTAGAAGATAGGCCCTTCGCAGAGGGAAGCATTGATTACTCTATTTGTGCTAGAGCTTTTCATTTTTGAAAACAAGAAACAATTTTGTCAACGGTAGTAATAAAGCATATGTGTTATGTATAAGACATCTTATAAGTTGCAAGCCTCATGCATAGTATACTAATAGTGCTCGCACCTTGTCCTAATTAGCTTGGATTAACACTGATTATCATTGCATAGCATATGTTTCAACCAAGTGTCACAAAGGGGTACCTCTATGCCGCTCGTACAAAGGTCTAAGGAGAAAGCTCGCATTGGATTTCTCGCTTTTGATTATTCTCAACTTAGACATCCATACCGGGACAACATAGACAACAGATAATGGACTCCTCTTTAATGCATAAGCATTCAACAACAGTTAATATTCTCATAAGAGATTGAGGATTAATTGTCCACACTGAAACTTCCGCCATGAATCATGGCTTTAGTTAGCGGCCCAATGTTCTTCTCTAACAGTATGCATACTCAAACCATTTGATTGTGAAAACCGCCCTTACTTCATACAAGACGAACATGCATAGCAACTCACATGATATTCAACAAAGGTAAAAGTTGATGGCATCCCCAGAAACATGATTACCGCTCAACAAGCAACTTATTAAGAAATAAAACACATAAGTACATATTCTTCACCACAATAGTTTTTAAGCTATTTGTCCCATGAGCTATATATTGCAAAGGTCAAGAATAGAAATTTTAAAGGTAGCACTCAAGTAATGTACTTTGGAATGGCGGAGAAATACCATGTGGTAGGTAGGTATGGTGGACACAAATGGCATGGTTATTGGCTCAAGGATTTGGATGCACGAGAAGAATTACTCTCAATACAAGGCTAGGCTAGCAAGGTTGTTTGAAGCAAACTCAAGTATAAAAGGTGCAGCAAAGCTCACATATGAACATATTGTAACTATTATAAGACTTTACATTGTCTCCTTGTTGTTCAAACACCTCAACCAGAAAATATCTAGACTCTAGAGATCAATCATGCAAACCAAATTTTAACAAGCTCTATGTAGTTATTTATTAATGGGTATAAGGTACATGATGCAAGAGCTTAAACAAGATCTATATGAGCACAACAATTGCCAAGTATCAAATTATTCAAGACATTAAACCATTTACCACATGCGGCATTTTCCGTTTCCAACCATATAACAATGAATGAAATAGTCCAACTTTCGCAATGAACATTAAAGATGAAGCTAAGAACATATTTGTTCATACGAAATAGCGGAGCGTGTCTCTCTCTCAAACAAATAATGCTAGGATCCGATTTATTCAAACAAAAACAAAAACAAACAGACGCTCCAAGTAAAGCACATAAGATGTGATGGAATAAAAATATAGTTTCACTAGAGGAACCTGATAAGTTGTCGATGAAGAAGGGATGCCTTGGGCATCCCCAAGCTTAGACGCTTGAGTCTTCTTAAAATATGCAGGGATGAACCACGGGGGCATCCCCAAGCTTTGACTTTTCACTCTTCTTGATCATATTGTATCATCCTCCTCTCTTGACCCTTGAAAACTTCCTCCACACCAAACTCGAAACAAACTCATTAGAGGGTCGGTGCATAATTCATATATTCAGAGGTGACATAATCATTCTTAACACTTCTGGACATTGCACAAAGCTACTGAAAGTTAATGGAACAAAGAAATCCATCAAACATAGCAAAACGAGGCAATGCGAAATAAAAGGCAGAATCTGTCAAAACAGAATAGTTCGTAAAGACGAATTTTAAAGTGGCACCAGACTTGCTCAGATGAAAATGCCCAAATTGAATGAAAGTTGCGTACATATCTGAGGATCACGCACGTAAATTGGCAGATTTTTTTGATTTTTCTACAGGGACTACTGCTCAAATTCGTGACAGCAAGAAATCTGTTCCTGCGCAGTAATCCAAATCTAGTATTGGCTTTACCATCAAAGACTTTACTTGGCACAACAATGCACTAAAATAAAGATAAGGAGAGGTTTCTACAGTAGTAAACAACTTCCAAGACTCAAATATAAAACAAAGTGCATAAGTAAAATAATGGGTTGTCTCCCATAAGCGCTTTTCTTTAACGCCTTTCAGCTAGGCGCAGAAAGTGTGAATCAAGTATTGTCAAGAGATGAAGCATCAACATAGGTGTTGGAAGTTTTCTCAACTATGCATTTTATCTTATCTATGTGAGTTTCAGAGGCTCCCTTTTCATTATTCTTAGGTTTGCTATCCTCGTCAAACAAATTTTCAGGTACAAGCCAACCATAGTTATTTTCTAGAGCGTCATTCATTCCTAGGAGCTTACAAGGTATTGTTGTCTTAATCTCCCCACCATCATTAATATTATTAGTGTACCTTACTCTCTCCATGTCCATATTTTCAAGGATACTAACAAAATTGGTATAAGAGTCAAGCATCTTATATTTAATAAAGACCTTTCTAGCCTCTCTTGCTACACCGCAAAATTCTTTAAGAAGGGTTTCTAAAACAAAATCTTTCTTTTCCCCTTCTTCCATATCACCGAGTGTGAGAAACATGTGTTGGATTATAGGATTGAGATTAACAAATTTAGTTTCCAACATGTGTACTAAAGAAGCAACATCAATTTCATAAGTAGGAGCAAGTTCTACCAAGTGTCTATCTTCAAAATCTTCAACGGTACTAACATGAGTGAAAAAATCTTCTATATTATCTCTCCCAATTATAGACCCTCGTCCTACCGGTATGTCTTTTAGAGTGAACTTAGGAGGAAACATGATGAAATAAACTAAAGGTAAATAAAGTAAATGCAAGTATTTTTTTGTGTTTTTGATATAAAGAACAAGACAGTAAATAAAGTAAAACTAGCAACTAATTTTTGTGTGTTTTTGATATAAGAAGCAAACAAAGCAGTAAATAAAATAAAGCAAGACAAAAACAAAGTAAAGAGATTGGAAGTGGAGACTCCCCTTGCAGCGTGTCTTGATCTCCCCGGCAACGGCGCCAGAAAAATGCTTGATGGCGTGTAAGACACACGTCCGTTGGGAACCCCAAGAGGAAGGTGTGATGCGTACAGCAGCAAGTTTTCCCTCAAAAAGAAACCAAGGTTTATCGAACCAGTAGGAGCCAAGAAGCACGTTGAAGGTTGTTGGTGGAGGAGTGTAGTGCGGTGCAACACCAGGGATTCCGGCGCCAACGTGGAACCTGCACAACACAATCACAGAACTTTGCCCCAACGTAACAGCGAGGTTGTCAATCTCACCGGCTTGCTGTAAACAAAGGATTAGATGTATAGTGTGGATGATGATGGTTGTTTGCGAAGAACAAGTAAAGAACAATTGCAGCAGATTGTATTTCAGATGTAAAGAATAGGACCGGGGTCCACAGTTCACTAGTGGTGTCTCTCCCATAATATAGCAGATGTTGGGTGAACAAATTACAGTTGGGCAATTGGCAAATAAAGAAGGCATAACAATGCACATACATATATCATGATGAGTACTATGAGATTTAATCAGGGCATTACGACAAAGTACATAGACCGCTATCCGAGCATGCATCTATGCCTAAAAAGTCCACTTTCAGAGTTATCATCCGAACCCCTCCGGTATTAAGTTGTAAACAACGAGACAATTGCATTAAGTATGGTGCGTAATGTAATCAACACAAATATCCTTAGACAAAGCATCGATGTTTTATCCCTAGTGGCAACAACACATCCCCAACCTTAGAACTTTCCGTCACTTGTCCCGCATTTAATGGAGGCATGAACCCACTATCGAGCATAAATATCCCCTTTTGGAGTCACAAGTATCAACTTGGCCGGAGCCTCTACTAGCAACGGAGAGCATGCAAGAACATAAATAACATATATGATAGATTGATAATCAACTTGACATAGTATTCAATATTCATCGGATCCCAACAAACACAACATGACGGATTACAAATAGATGATCTTGATCATGATAGGCAGCTCACAAGATCTAACATGATAGCACAATGAGGAGAAGACAACCATCTAGCTACTGCTATGGACCCATAGTCCAGGGGTGAACTACTCACACATCGATCCGGAGGCGATCATGGCGATGAAGAGACCTCCGGGAGATGATTCCCCACTCCGGTAGGGTGCCGGAGGCGATCTCCTGAATCCCCCGAGATGGGATTGGCGGCGGCGGCGTCTCTGGAAGGTTTTCCGTATCGTGGCTCTCGGTACTGGGGGTTTCGCGACGAAGACTTTAAGTAGGCGGAAGGGCAGGTCAGGGGGTCACACGAGGGCCCCACACAACAGGCCGGCGCGGCCAAGGGCCAGGCCGCGCCGCCCTAGTGTGGCATCGCCTCGTGGCCCCACTTTGTAAGTCCTCCGGTCTTCTGGAAGCTTCGTGGAAAATAGGCCCCTGGGCGTTGATTTCGTCCAATTCCGAGAATATTTCCTTACTAGGATTTCTGTAACCAAAAACAGCAGAAAACAAAGAATCGGCTCTTCGGCATCTCGTCAATAGGTTAGTGCCGGAAAATGCATAATAATGACATATAATGTGTATAAAACATGTGAGTATCATCATAAAAGTAGCATGGAACATAAGAAATTATAGATACGTTTGGGACGTATCATCAGCCCACGGCTTGTTTCCGGTTTTCTCTCTCTGGCTGCTACCGGCCCCTGAGTTATCTTGCACTGCGGCAACATGCTGCACTCTATACCTTCTATCCGGAAAATCTTCCCTTCTTTTATTGTGATGGTTGTTCCGGTATTGATCTTGGCGCGGTGGGTTTCTTGGCGATGGATCACTCGTGATTGCCGGTTGCATTGGGTCTCCCAACGCATAGCTATCTGCCACCCAGATCATTTCGGTCAAAGTGGTTGGCATGTTTCTTTGTAACTTTTGCCACAACGGCGAGCCTCTCCGGCACCCATTACAAAACCAAGCAATGGCCTGTGCTTCTATCACGCCCTCGCAGGAGTTTCTTGTTGAGCTCCACCGGGTCAAGTATTCCCGATCTGTTTCATTCTCGCGCTGCTGGCACATGGCGAGCTGCTGCGGCCTGTTTGGCCTCCGGTATGTAGTGCTGAAGTTGCTCACGAATGCTTCTTCAAAATCAAACCACCCATTTATGCTTCCGGCTGGCAAATTGTTTAGCCAAATGCGTGCCGGTCCAACCAAGACTGACGGTATGAACCTCACCGCCCAGCGCCGGTTTCCTCCGCCAGCTGCGGTTCCTCCACCACCAGCGACATATACTTCTGTAACGTAATCCGCGAGCCAATCTTCCAGGTTGGTGCTGCCATCGTATGTTCTTGTGTCCCGGGGCAACTGAAAGTTACGCACCGGCGGTTCTTCCCTCATGATCCGGGGACCAAAACACTTTGGACCTGGTGGACCCTCAGATTCAATCATCTCGGACAGGTAAACTCGTCCAGCTTGTGCCGAGCATCTCGCTCGGTAAACATCTTTCTCCAACACGTTCTCCTAAAGGATTCCGGTTGTACCCGGTTCTTTCCAACCCAGAATCGGCTTCATCATACCGGTTGGGTATTGCGGCATTCCCCCTTGGGTACCTTGGCGGCGGCATTTCGTCACCGGCATACGCCGCTCTGGGCGCGCGATAATTTTGCCCGGTTTTGCCTTTTCCGGCATAAGCGTTTCCGGCATAGCCATTTCCAGCAAAACCGTGTTCTGTCCCTTGGATTTTTCTACCGGTATGATACTGCCCGCCTTTTTGTTTTCCGGCCAAAACCGGATCGTACACAGTCATTTCTTGTGCATTTGCATCTTTTTCTCTTCTTCTGTCCGGATGGGGGGACGAGGCCTGCCCATGGGACTTGCTTCCGACATTCTTTGCCGAACTCACTGTTTGAGAAGCCACGGCCGCTTTGGTGTTCCGGGCCAACTCAGCATTTTGTGCCTCAATCTCTGCAAGTAACTCTTTTACTCGGGCTTGTTGTTTTGCCAGAGCATCACCTGATAGTGAATCACATGCCTCTACTGTAGCCCTAGCAGCTTTCAAAGTTTTATCCGGACTGCTATACTTTGGTTTCTCTACCGGTCCCAAAGATGCCGACACAGACTTACCGGAAAGAACTTCCCGGCGCAGATCCTGATCTAAGTTACGACCTATAAGCCGATTTCCTGCTGCTCTAGTGGGGTTCGCGCTAACTGAAGCAAAGCCATGCGCTGCGTTATACTCACGGAGGGTTAGGTTGAGCTCGTGCTGGGCTCGAAGGACATCTGCTCCACCGGTGAGCAGCGCTTGCCGCTGCGCTTCTAGCTCATCTCGTGCAGCCGCGACATCGGCGTTGTGCGCGATGGGCGTTGCCAGCATGCTCATGGCAGCTTGGAGCGGTGTTGCCGCCGGTGGCACATTGGAGGTGCCGGCGGTGAACTCGTCACGCTCGGTGGGAGGCTTTGCCGTGCGGCCGGACTTGGTTTGCACAGCGCCCTCTTCTGCGTCTCCTTGGCCCGCATCAGCTGCGCCGGCCATCATGACCTCGACGCTTCCAGCGGCGCGGTCGACGCGCGTCCCGCGAGCAGCTGCAGATCTTGGAGGATCTGGCGCCACCAGCACCAGCGATGGGTACCAGGGCTCCGGCACGGTGCCGAGGTAGACGCGGTGCTGGCCGAACTCGATGATGCGGCCGTTCTTGGGGAAGCGGCCGCCGTTGGCGAAGCAGCCGACGTTGTCGTTGACGAAATCCAGTGAGCCGAGGCGCTGGACGAGGCCGGACACCACGCGCTCGCCGGCGACGGTGAGAAGACCCGCCCGGATATGAACTCCAACAAGCGTAGCTGCTGGCCCCATGGTGGGCGCCAACTGTCGTCGTGGTGTAACAACAGATGCCATGGGTAGGCTTAAGTTGGGGCCGGATGTACGCTTGAGGATCCGGGTGAGGGGAAGGTTAAGAGAGAGAGTGAGATTGAACTCAAGATTGTATTGATGAACTTGGCCTACGGCCAGAGGTTGAAGATGTACAGACTACAAGGTGAGAACCTCTATCCTAGTGCTGATCGTCTAATCTCCGTCTGTCCCGCGCAGAGGTGCCCCTCCTCTCCTTATATAGGGGAGAGGTGGCTTACACGGAAGAAATCCTAATGGCATCTTTGATGACCTAAGCTACTTTATAAAGCTTCTTTGGCCCCCAGTGACGCCGGTTCTGCCTTTATTTAGGGGCTGACGACCTCCTCCGGCTTCTTTAACGTCAGCAACTCCTTTGGCGTCAGGGCTTCGATTAAAGCTGAAGTGCTTTGCTCATCATGTCCTTTGGTCCTTGATGGAATCTTTGACTGGAATGCCGACATGCTACAGTCGAGCCTATGCCGGTTCTCCGGTATCTTTACCTTAGAGCTCCGGTATCTTTGCCTTTGTATCTCAAACTCCTTCGTTTACCGTACTCCGACATACCCCTTCTAGTATACCGGTTTGTACCAACTTAGCACAATTCTTACTCAACTTTGAGCATCCGGATTAATCTTTAATCCGGTATACAAATACTTTTTAATAGCATATTTGCCATAGTTTTGACCTACCATGGGCCATCCCCTGACACCATGTACCCAAACGACGTCTTGAAAAAGCGTTGCATCAGTCATTTAAGGGACATGTTTGGTGGGATGTCCGTTCCCAGCAGCATTCCCCAAAAAAATTATGAAAAAATTTAAATTTGAACGAAAACTTAAATTTCATGTAAATTTGTTATATCTTACAATGTATTGAGCATGTAAACTGAAAATAAAATCAAGCGGTGCCCGCGGGAGGTCGAAGTAGCGGTAGTCGGCACGGGCCGGGCCTGGTCGGCAGGCTCGTCCTTCAGTCCCCGCGGGAGGTCAAAGTGGCAAACCCTATTCTCCGCCTATTGCGGTCTATATCTGGCTCGCCGCACAGGGACGTTCCTATTCCGGGCCGGCCCATTATCAGCAACAATGCTTTGTTTTCTGGTTTTTCACGTGTCTGGGTCAAGTCGAGCGCTGTGTTCCCGGGTACGGTTAGGTTCTTCATTTTCTCTCTGGTTTTTCTTCAGCTTTTCGTGATTCTTCTCTGGTTTTATATTTTCAGTTTGTTCGTTTGATTTTTTATTTGCTTTCTTTCTTATAAAAAGAGCAATTTGAAAATCTGAAAAAAATCAAATCTAAACAAATTCCAAATTCGAACAATTTTCAGATTTGATTAATTTTTAAATTTAAAACTTTTCACATGTGAACATTTTTTAATTTCTTTTTCCGGGTTTTTTTCAAATCTGAATAATTTTCATGTTTGAACAATTTTACAATTTGAACATTTCAAAATTTGAATATTGGAGCAAAACCAATACGAGTTATTCCAGCCAATATATGTTCACGTACTGGAAAATACCCATGGATAAAAATATATGTTCACGTAAAAATTCCCATGACAAAAAAATGTTTTACGTTTTTCTTTGAATTTTATGTGCTTAAATAAATAATTTAATTTGAAAAATTGTTCAAATTAAAAATCGTTCAACTACCATAAAAGTTCATATTAAAAAATTGTTCAAATAACATAAATGTTCATATTGAAAAAATGTTCAAGTAACGTAAATGTTGATACTAGGAAATCGTTCAAATAACAAAGTATGTTCACGAATTTTAAAAATATTTGCAGTTCGAAAAATGTTCGCATGTGCAAAAAATATATTCGTGGGTTAAAAAAATGTTCATGGTGTGGGAAGAAGTATGATGACAAATTTAAAAAAAATTGGTTTCAAAATAATATTCACGGGGTTAAGAAAAGTAAGATCAAAAATTCAAAAAAGAATTCACCAAGTTTGGAAAAAATGTTCACTTGATCGGAAAAAAGTGGTTCTAAAATATGTTCACCATGGTTAAAAAGGATTAAAATAATGTTCCCAGGTTTTTTTTAACGTATAAATGTTTGTGTCATTTGGAAAAAAATCACAGTTAACAACTCAAGGTAAGTTTACCATTTGAAAGAAACCTGAGAAAAATTACTGTAGTGTTGCACCTTTGTGAGTTATAGTGTCGCTCACGTGAAATCCATGCAAGCAGAAGGAGCAGTAAAGGAAAGAGAAGAAACAACAGTTCTGAATATGGGCCGAGCCCATTAGCCAAGAGCCGTGCGCGGTAACTCCCAGAGTCGCCGCGGTAGTTGGCGTCGGCGCGCTCGTTCTTCCTGCACGGGCCGGGCCTGGTCGACAGGCTCGTCCTTCACGGCATCGCTAGAGCCAGCACAGTCACCCGTGTGGTCCACCACGGGAGCCCCAGACTCACGGATTGACGTTGCGATGACGTCCGGGATGTTCCCCTCCCACGGCCTATAGTACGATCTACTGCACTTGTGAGCTTCACCAGTTAAATGGAACGACACAGTTGGTCAAAGAATGTCCAAATCATGGAAACAGCAGAAAGGGGTTAGGGCAATCTCCAGTGACGCGACGCATTTCGAACGCTCAAACGGACGCGCCGCTTATCCGTTTGCGTCGGGAGTGGCTCCAACAGCACGACGTATTTTTTTTCCATTCATGAAGTCATAATTTACATTAATAAAAAACATACAAAGGCCATAAAGGCGTGATAAAAGTAGATGCAGCCTACTGCTCGTCGTCGCTGACGAGGTCAATGAACTCCGGCGTCGGCCATGGAAGATCGTACGCCAGCGGTGGAGGTACCGTCGCATGCGCAGTAGGCTGTGGTCAGGGATCCCAGGCCGGAGCAGCCGCCGGAGCGCGGTCGTTGGAACGCGTCGGCGTGGCCGGAGGAGTCGCCGGCCTCCCCTGCGTGAGCGTGGACTCGCAGAGCTGGATTGCGAGCCCATCCCACAAAGCGAGCTCGTTGATCTCGTCCTGCTCGATGTTGGCCAGTGCCATGGCAATGGCCTCCTCTTCGGTAATGTCCGTCGGCTGGGTCTCCGGATCCCACGCCGGCCTGCCCGTCATGGTCGTAGTCTGCCATGACCACGTCCTCGTTCGCGTCCTCGTGGTCGTTCTTGGTCTCGCGTCCGGCCATGGTACATGCCGGTTTTCCTCTGACAGCTGCCGCGTGAACGTACCGGCCGACCCGTGCCTTCTTGCCGGACCGCGAGCCACTAGCCTCGTGGTTGTTCTTGGTCATGCGGAACGGCCAACATTTCTTTCCCATGGCGTCGGTCGGGTGGATAGTGTGGGCTGTAGCAATGGTGTGGTCGGGGAAATAGACGCCGACAGCGTCCCTTTAAGAGGCTCGGACCGTCGGACGCCATCTCGCCTTCAATGTCCTGCCACTGCAACGCCGCCTAGCTGCGCACGCTCGCGGAAGCCGAGGCTCGCCATTAACGCAGCCGTGGAAAGGCTGCAGCGCGTCGTCCGTAAGTAATGCCGCGGAAGACGAAGCAGTTGTGCCCCTGCCAGGCGGGCCCGTGCGAGGACCGGACGGACGACTGCTGCGTCCGCAGAGACGCAAACCTAGCGCATATTTGGGCCAAGTTTGCGTCGTCGCGGACGGCCCGATCACTATGCGTTGCCCCGATAGAGGTGGTGCCAGACGCATTTTTCGGTCCGGCGGAGGCAAACGGTCGACGTCACGCCGCTGGAGATGCCTTAATTCTAGGGGAGCTGGCAGGTGTGAAATTGCAAATTCGCAGCGCTTCGCATATGAGGTGCAAGACTGCAAGAGCATGAGCTGGCTCTAAGTACTTGCAAAACTCTTTCATGTCTAGTCAACCAAGGTACCGACTGCCTAATTAACATTGTGAACTGAAATACAACTATACCAAGTCATCACTAGCCATTATAAAAGTTAGGTGGGAAACATGTAAAAAAATAGTTAAGCACTTAAAAGTCATTTTATATTACTATAGTTGCACATGCTGACATGCAACAAAAAAAAACTTGAAAAAAAGGATCCTAAAAAGTTAAGAGCTTGCGCAGCAGAAACTTTCTCAAAAATGTGTCCTCAAAAATGAAGAGATCATGCAGTAAAATGGAGAAAAAAAAATTGCTACCGACAGGGACAATTCAAAGTTCTTGCTTGTCAGAAGGTAATATGTATAAGGGTATTCAGGTTAGAATCATAAATGCATGTTATAAAGTTCACTATGTTCAAAATTTATCATGATCACTTTTCCAGAACTAGCAGTACTGGTTAGTTTCTCAATATATGACAGACACAAACACAAGCAGTAGGCACAAATTGGTGAATAGGGGCCTAACATCTAATGCAACATACCAGCATTTGACAGAAAGTACACAGGAGTTGAAATCCATTCTCCCATAAAATTCATTAGCTCCAGCGTTGTACCAACAGTTTCAAAGCAACACACAGTTTACATGGGAATAATCAGTACATAAGATGCAAGGAATGATCTTCCAGTTTTCAATGCCAGCCAGATATTCTTTTGCATCAACAAAGTACTCGATCATGGTTAAGTCATACCGACAATTTTCCATTCATCTCCTCTTATGCAAATGACATGCAGCTGCAGAGCGGATTCAGTGAGAACCTTCAGCATCATGCCCAATGCTCCCATCATCAGCAACCAAAGAAGGAGGCCAGGCCATTACATACGGATAGGCATAGCCATCATATTTTCCCTCAAGCAGTAAGTCAAGCTTCAAGGTCTCCAAAGAAAGTGAGAAGAACCAGCAGTGTTGTGTGCCAGCGGGGGTCATGCCCGTCATCGAAAAGTGCACGTATCCAGACCTAACTTGCATAATTTTGATAAAGCCATGCAAGTCCTGAGTGATCCCGTGAGTTGTCCGATCGATTTCTGCGCTCAAATTGCGTATGTTCTGTGGCGCCCATATCTCAGTTCCATCACTATCCATACTACGGATCCAAACATGGAGGAAAAAAACAGATTCATAGACAATGCAAAGCTCACCATCCTTAGTGTTCCCAGCCTGGAAAATGTACCCATCCACCTCCACTTGCCCAGGTAGATCTACGGAGGTGATATCCATGGTGTCGATGTTGATCCTAATCATACGTCTTTCGCCGTGGCAAGGCCAGTAAATGGAACCATCCACCAGTGAACCAACCTTGAACTTCAGGCTATTGTTTCCACCGATATCCACCCAGGGATGGATGACCCAATCCCACGTCTCCGACGAGAAGATGACGGCACGAACCCTCCGCTGATCGTTGCAGACGCAGATTACCCGAAAGAAGCAGGGGTTCTCATCGGAGGACTGCAGGTGGAAACCAGCTACACTGAAATTGCGGCGGCTCTCAGCTGCGATACCGCGGGGCGACGGGAGGATGTCCACGGCCCAGGTCATGGGGTTCAGGGTAGCGAGGGATAGATGATTGTTATCCATCCTGTTCCATAGGAGGATGTAACCGTCGCGGCAGTCGGCGACACTCCAACCCGAGAACGAGTGTGGGAGGGAAGTGAGGAAGAAGTCGCCGCGGCGAAGGGCGGCGGCAACATCGTAATCGGGGAGGCGCAGGGGGGCGAAGAAGGGGCTGGTGGACCCGTTCAATTCGATGAAGAGGCCGATGAGGGGCGCCGGGTGGAGAGAACGGAACAAGCGGCGGAAGGCAGGGGATGAGCGGACGGCGCCGAGCCATGAGCGGCAGGTGAGCGCGGCGCGGCCGAGGGCCGGTAGGTCCGGCAGGCGGAGGAAGATCTGGCGAAGGTCGTCGCCACTGAGGGAGGATATGGTGGTAGCAGTGGAGGTGGCGGGGGCGGTGATGGCGGTGGAGGTGGCGGGGGCGGTGATGGCGTTGCAGGTGGTTGTGGTGGTGGTGGAGACGGTAGTGGTGGTTGTGGTGGTGGTGGTGCCGTTGGCGGAGACGGTAGTGATGGTTGTGGTGGTGGTGGTGCCGTTGGCGGCGGTACTGGTGGTAGTGGCAGTGGTGGTCGTGGACAGATCCGACGAAGATTTCGGCGGCGGCGCCGCCAGCAGTTCACTGGCCATTGTTGTTTCTGCTGGAGTGAGAGAGCTTCTGGATCCCTAACTTGAAAGGCCTCGTGTCTTGCGTGTATAGAGAGTGTACGCAGGGCCCAAAGTCCATAAGAGTTGTGTAGTTGCATAGAGTGTACGCAGGCTCAAAGTCCATTAATACGCTGCTTCCTTTCAGCCCAACTGAGTATCCAAGTGTCCGTTTAGCTTCTTTTTTTTGAGAAAAAGTTGGCACTTTATTGAGAGAATAGCCAAAATACCACACATGAAAACCGGAAGTGCCAAAATACCACACTTCAAAACCAAAGTGCCAAAATACCACTCTTTTCAACTTTTCAATGCCAAGCTACCACTAGTGACTAACTGAGACTAACTTTCTCAAATAAAGACACAGATACCCTTACCTTTTCACACGTCAGTACATTCTATTCAGCACTGTTTGAGCATTTCAACACCATTTGAGAACATTCCAGCACAGCCTATTAAGCAACCAATGAGCAGCAGTTCAACAGCATTTTTACTATATTTCAGTAGCATTTTGACAGTATATTTCAGCAACCTTTGAACAGAAATATATAGACAATATTAGATAGATATTCAACAGCAATACATAGTGGTTTTAGATCACCAAAAGAGCACCAAAGTAGTTCAGACCGCAACACTTCATATACATAGCAAAATATCATGGTTCTCACACCCAAATGCACTAAATTCGTTGAAGAGGACTAGCCGCAACAGATTTGCTCCTTGTAGATGCACTGGGAGGTGTAGAAGCATGCGCAATAGCTGCAGCCATGCTTCTTGTCATTGGACTTGTAGTAGGAGTAACATGATGAGTACATTGCTTAGTTGGTGTTCTCGGAGAAGTGGCTGCCATGCTTGCTTCAGCCTTTGGTTTTTTACTACAAGGCAACACACATAATTAGTATGCAAGGGGTATGGAAACAAATGAAATAAAATGAGATCCATAACATAATTACCGTGGAGGAGGAGTTGCATCTCGATCAGCATCACTATCAATCTCCGGCTCTTTGCATGTCTTTTTAAGATGGCCTAATTGTCCACATCTTTTACATTTATGTTTCCTGCCAGTTCCACCCTCACTGTAATTCTTTATCCTCCTGGTTCTTGGGCGCCCAGCACTCCTTGTGAGTTTGGGAGGGATCATATCAAACCCGGGATTTACCTTAGGCCATTGAGACCTTCCTCTAATTGGCATGAGAATTCCCTCGTATGCTGCCTTGAATCTTGCAACCGAGAAGCTATCGTCAACATATGCCTCCAACTTTGCTTTTTTTGGAGAATATGAATCGGAGAGCATGTGTGCATGGCTTACCACAAATCTGCCATCTCCTACAAGAGCACTCCTTTTTCTCCAAGTCAACGGTGTGCCTCCATCCATTTCCCGATATCTCGGCTAAAGTGGGTGATGCTCTTGCTTCCAAATAATGCAACCCCTTGCTTTTTTGATTCAACTCCTTTATCACACTAGGTAGTATGCAACCTTGCAGCCCTTCACCTACTAATCTCCTTTTCGCTCTCATTTGCATTATCATATCCCTAAGCTTGTCCAGAAACTCAACAAGTGCTATCATCTTGTACTCTCTAACCCAATTATTGAACACCTCTGCCAAATTGTTGCTTACATACTCAACTTTTGTCGTCGCTGAAAATATGCTTCGCATCCACACACGATTATGTTCCTTTCTTAAATAGGCTATTGCTTCAGGGCTTTTTGCTTCTATTTCTGCCATTAGAGCCGCATGCTTCTCTACTTCATATGTCCATGATGCAGGCCACATATTATCTAGTATGTCACCTTTGAACTTTTTCTTGAAGTTAAGCATTAGATGCATCATGCATTCTCTATGTTCACAATTCAGGTACACTTTAGAAATAGCATTCTCCAACCCCTTACATGCATCGGTATGGATGGCAAGCCCCGGTGGATCTCCAATGGCCAATTTCAGTTGTTGCATGAACCACACCCAATTTTCTGTATTTTCCTTCTCGAAAATGCCAAATGCTACGGGAAACATCCAACTATGTCCATCCACACCAATTGCAGCAGCCAATTGTCCTGTGTATTTTCCAGTTAGAAAAGTTGCATCAACTCCCAAATATGGTCTACACCCTGCCAAGAACTCATCAATGCACGGTTTGAAGGCAATGAACAACCTATCGAAGTAGTGCACAATATCCCCTTTTTTGTTGGTGGCAGTTTTTATGTCTATCTCAAATATACTTCCAGGATTAGCTGCAAGCAATTCAGCTCTAAAACTCCATAACAACTGAAAATTCTCCTTGTATGTACCTTGCAATTGATCCAATGCACGAGCTCTCCCTTTCCAAACATCATCGTCATCGAAGCTTAATGTCAAACTCCTTCTGTAAAGCTTCTCTAAGCTGCTTTGTGCTCACTGTGGCATCATGCTGAATTGCAGCTTTCCCTCTATCAGCCAACCAATTTCTATTGGCCATTCCTTTGCTGCAATTGGCATTCCATGGACAATCCTTATCTGTGCATCTCCCATTGAATCTTTTTTTCGAGAAAACACAATCTATCAAACAATTGTGCTATCTCTGATTCAGAAATCAAAGGCACAACATCATCACCCGACCCATACCAAATAGTCATTCGTTGATCATTTGACCACTGGAATTTCTCCTCTACAACCTGCTTTATATGCTCCACGGACATACCACGATCCACAACAAACGACCACGTTTTGCCTCTTTTATACACTTTTCTGCCATCTGCAATCGTCAAGTATGATTGAACATCTACTTCTACTTGAAATGCACCGCTGGTATCAACACTGAAATACAAAAAACAGCGCCGCAATCTAGCCTTAATACTTTTTACACAACAATCCGAGGCTAAAAAATGAGGGGAAAAAGATCATTACTGAGGTGGGAAATCTCCCATGGCTGACAACAGATGGAGGCAGAGCCGGAGCAAGGTATGGCGTGGCCTTCTTCCTCTTCTTGCAGCACGGGCACGAGAGCGTGGGGGCGAGTAGAGAGCGGCGACCGCTAGGGTTAGCAGCAGTGTGCACGGGGGACTCCCGGCCGAAGACGGGAGAGTGGAGGCCGGGGTTGAGAGAGTCGCGGCGAGGCGGAGGAGTGGCTCGTCGGCGGGGTCCCTAGCGGCCGGGCGTGCAGGAGTGAGGCGCTGGAGCCGGCGCCGCCATGGCTCGCCTCCGTTCTGCTTTTTTTGACTTGTTTTTTTTTTTTTTTTTGAGAGCAACACTCAACCTCTTTATTAATCAGAAGCTAAGATGTTTACATGAAATAACAAGCCCTCAGGCCTTTGTCCTAGCCAGACATGTCTTCCAGCTGGTAGGGATGTTGCCATTCGCGCCAGGCTATGGGCTTCACCATTAGACCGTCGGTTTTCATGCCGAAACACCACCCCGCCTCGCACTCTGGCTTTCTCCTTGACCTCCTGGAGCACATGGCTGTAGATGCCCATGTTCGCCTCTTGCAATCCCTTCACCACTTCCAAGCAATCCGTGGCGATCACGACCGGCCCCTCATGTAGATCGTCCAGGAGCGCTAGTGCCTCTCTACAGGCCTGATGCGTGTAGTTGACACGTCCGTTGGGAACCCCAAGAGGAAGGTGTGATGCGCACAGCGGCAAGTTTCCCTCAGTAAGAAACCAAGGTTTAATCGAACCAGTAGGAGTCAAGAAGCACGTTGAAGGTTGATGGCGGCGGGATGTAGTGCGGCGCAACACCGGAGATTCCGGCGCCAACGTGGAACCCGCACAACACAACCAAAGTACTTTGCCCCAACGAAACAAGTGAGGTTGTCAATCTCACCGGCTTGCCGTAACAAAGGATTAACCGTATTGTGTGGAAGATGATTGTTTGCAGAGAAAACAGTAAAAACAAGTATTGCAGAAGATTTGTATTTCAGTATTAAAAGAATGGACCGGGGTCCACAGTTCACTAGAGGTGTCTCTCCCATAAGATAAAAGCATGTTGGGTGAACAAATTACAGTCGGGCAATTGACAAATAGAGAGGGCATAACAATGCACATACATGACATGATAAGTATAGTGAGATTTAATTGGGCATTACGACAAAGTACATAGACCGCCATCCAACTCGCATCTATGCCTAAAAAGTCCACCTTCGAGTTATCATCCGAACCCCTCCGGTATTAAGTTGCAAAGCAACGGACAATTGCATTAAGTATGGTGCGTAATGTAATCAACAACTACATCCTCGGACATAGCGCCAATGTTTTATCCCTAGTGGCAACAAGCACAACACAACCTTAGAACTTTACGTCACTCGTCCCGGTGTCAATGCGGGCATGAACCCACTATCGAGCATAAATACTCCCTCTTGGAGTTAAAAGTAAAAACTTGGCCGAGCCTCTACTAGAAACGGAGAGCATGCAAGATCATAAACAACACATGTGTAATAACTTGATAATTAACATGACATGGTATTCTCTATCCATCGGATCCCGACAAACACAACATATAGAATTACGGATAGATGATCTTGATCATGTTAGGCAGCTCACAAGATCCAACAATGAAGCACAATGAGGAGAAGACAACCATCTAGCTACCGCTATGGACCCATAGTCCAGGGGTGAACTACTCACTCATCACTCCGGAGGCGACCATGGCGGTGTAGAGTCCTCCGGGAGATGAATCCCCTCTCCGGCAGGGTGCCGGAGGAGATCTCCCAGAATCCCCCGAGATGGGATCGGCGGCGGCGGCGTCTCAGTAAGGTTTTCCGTATCGTGGTTTTTCGCATCAGGGGTTTCGCGATGGAGGCTTTAAGTAGGCGGAAGGGCAGAGTCGGGGGCCAGACGAGGGGGCCACACCATAGGGCGGCGCGGGCCCCCCTGGGCCGCGCCGCCTTGTGGTGTCGCCACCTCGTGGCCCCACTTCGTGTGTTCTTCGGTCTTCTGGAAGCTCCGTGGAAAAATAGGCCCCGGGGTCTTCGTTTCGTCCAATTCCGAGAATATTTCGTTACTAGGATTTCTGAAACCAAAAACGAGCAGAAAACGAGAACCGGCACTTCGGCATCTTGTTAATAGGTTAGTTCCGGAAAATGCACGAATATGACATAAAGTGTGCATAAAACATGTAGGTATCATCAATAATATGGCATAGAACATAAGAAATTATCGATACGTCGGAGACGTATCAAGCATCCCCAAGCTTAGTTCTCGCTCGTCCCGAAGCGGGTAAAACGATAACAAAGATAATTTCTGAAGTGATATGCCATCATAACCTTGATCATACTATTTGTAAACATATGTAGTGGATGCAGCGATCAAAACAATGGTAATGACATGAGAAAACAAGTGAATCATATAGCAAAGACTTTTCATGAATAGTACTTCAAGACAAGTATTAATAAGTCTTGCATAAGAGTTAACTCATAAAGAAATAAATCAAAGTAAAGGCATTGAAGCAACACAAAGGAAGATTAAGTTTCAACGGTTGCTTTCAACTTGTAACATGTATATCTCATGGATAATTGTCAACATAGAGTAATATAACAAGTACAATATGCAAGTATGTAGGAATCAATGCACAGTTCACACAAGTGTTTGCTTCTTGAGGTGGAGAGAGATAGGTGAACTGACTCAACATAAAAGTAAAGAGAATGGTCCTTCAAAGAGGAAAGCATCGATTGCTATATTTGTGCTAGAGCTTTTATTTTGAAAACATGAAACAATTTTGTCAACGGTAGTAATAAAGCATATGAGTTATGTACATTATATCTTACAAGTTGCAACTCTCATGCATAGTATACTAATAGTGCCCGCACCTTGTCCTAATTAACTTGGACTACCGGATCTTTGCAATGCACATGTTTTGACCAAGTGTCACAATGGGGTACCTCCATGCCGCTCGTACAAAGGTCTAAGGAGAAAGCTCGCATTTTGGATTTCTCGCTTTTGATTATTCTCAACTTAGACATCCATACCGGGACAACATGGACAACGAGATAATGGACTCCTCTTTAATGCATAAGCATGTGGCAACAATTATTATTCTCATATGAGATTGAGGATATGTGTCCAAAACTGAAACTTCCACCATGAATCATGGCTTTAGTTAGCGGCCCAAAGTTCTTCTCTAACAATATGCATGCTCCAACCATGAAGGTGGTAGATCTCTCTTGCTTCGGACAAGACGGACATGCATAGCAACTCACATGATATCCAACAAAGAATAGTTGATGGCGTCCCCGAAACATGGTTATCGCTCAACAAGCAACTTAATAAGAGATAAAGTGCATAAGTACATATTCAATACCACAATAGTTTTTAAGCTATTTGTCCCATGAGCTATATATTGCAAAGGTGAATGATGGAATTTTAAAGGTAGCACTCAAGCAATTTACTTTGGAATGGCGGATAAATACCATGTAGTAGGTAGGTATGGTGGACACAAATGGCATAGTGGTTGGCTCAAGTATTTGGGATGCATGAGAAGTATTCCCTCTCGATACAAGGTTTAGGCTAGCAAGGTTATTTGAAACAAACACAAGGATGAACGGTACAGCAAAACTCACATAAAAGTCATATGGTAAACATTATAAGACTCCATACCGTCTTCCTTGTTGTTCAAAACTCAATACTAGATGTTATCTAGACTCTAGAGAAACCAAATATGCAAACCAAATTAGCAAGCTCTAAGTATTTCTTCATTAATGGGTGCAAAGTATATGATGCAAGAGCTTAAACATGAGCACAACAATTGCCAAGTATCAAATTATCCAAGACATTTTAGAGTTACTACATGTATCATTTTCCAATTCCAACCATATAACAATTTAACGAAGATGAAACTTCGCCATGAATACTATGAGTAGAGCCTAAGGACATATTTGTCCATATGCTATAGCGGAGCGTGTCTCTCTCCCATAAAGTGAATGCTAGGATCCATTTTATTCAAACAAAACAAAAAAACAAAAACAAACCGACGCTCCAAGCAAAGTACATAAGATGTGACGGAATAAAAATATAGTTTCAGGGGAGGAACCTCGATAATGTTGTCGATGAAGAAGGGGATGCCTTGGGCATCCCCAAGCTTAGACGCTTGAGTCTTCTTAATATATGCAGGGGTGAACCGCCGGGGCATCCCCAAGCTTAGAGCTTTCACTCTCCTTGATCATATTGCATCATACTCCTCTCTTGATCCTTGAAAACTTCCTCCACACCAAACTCGAAACAACTCATTAAAGGGTTAGTGCATAATAAAAATTCACATGTTCAGAGGTGACACAATCATTCTTAACACTTCTGGACATTGCATAAAGCTACTGGACATTAGTGGATCAAAGAAATTCATCCAACATAGCAAAAGAGGCAATGCGAAATAAAAGACAGAATCTGTCAAAACAGAACAGTCCGTAAATATGGATTTTATTAGGCCACCAGACTTGATCAAACGAAAATGCTCAAATTGAATGAAAGTTGCGTACATATCTGAGGATCATGCTCGTAAATTGGCGTAATTTTCTGAGCTACCTACAGGGAGATAGACCCAGATTCGTGACAGCAAAGAAATCTGGAACTGCGCAGTAATCCAAATCTAGTACTTACTTTTCTATCAAAGACTTTACTTGGCACAACAAAACATAAAACTAAGATAAGGAGAGATTGCTACAGTAGTAAACAACTTCCAAGACACAAATATAAAACAAAAATACTGGAGTAAAAACATGGGTTGTCTCCCATAAGCGCTTTTCTTTAACGCCTTTCAGCTAGGCGCAGAAAGTGTATCTCAAGTATTATCGAAGAGTGGTGCACCTACAGCGGGGTTTGGAGTTTCTCAACCATGCATAGTATATTAGATACATAAGTTTCAGCGTCTCCCTTTTCATTAGTCTTGGGCTTGCTACTCTCATCAAACAAATTTTCAGGAACAAGCCAAGCATAGTTATGTTCTAGTGCATCATTCATAGCTAGGAGTTTACATGGTATTGGTGCTTTGATCTCCCCACCATCATTAACATTATTAGTGTACCTTATCCTATCCATATCCATTTTTTCAAGGAGACCAACAAAATTAGTATGAGAACCAAGCATATTAAATTTAGCAAAGACCTTTCTAGCCTCTCTTGCTAGACCACCAAATTCTCTAAGAAGGGTTTCTAAAACAAAATCTTTCTTTTCCCCTTCTTCCATATCACCAAGTGTAAGAAACATGTGTTGGATTATAGGATTTAGATTAACAAATTTAGTTTCCAACAAGCGAACTAAAGCAGCAGCAGCAATTTCATAAGTGGGAGCAAGTTCTACCAAGTGTCTATCTTCAAAATCTTCAACGGTACTAACATGGGTGAAAAATTCTTCTATATTGTTCCTCCCAATTATAGACCCTTGTCCTACCGGTATGTTCTTTGTGGTAAAATTAAAAGGAAACATGATGAATCAAGTAAAGTAAATGCAAGTAACTAATTTTTTTGTGTTTTTGATATAGCAAACAAGACAGACAAATAAAGTAAAGCTAGCAACTAATTTTTTTGTGTTTTGATATAATGCAGCAAACAAAGTAGTAAATAAAATAAAGCAAGACAAAAACAAAGTAAAGAGATTGAGAAGTGGAGACTCCCCTTGCAGCGTGTCTTGATCTCCCCGACAACGGCGCCGAAATTTGCTTGATGCGTGTAGTTGACACGTCCGTTGGGAACCCCAAGAGGAAGGTGTGATGCGCACAGCGGCAAGTTTCCCTCAGTAAGAAACCAAGGTTTAATCGAACCAGTAGGAGTCAAGAAGCACGTTGAAGGTTGATGACGGCGGGATGTAGTGCGGCGCAACACCAGAGATTCCGGCGCCAACGTGGAACCTGCACAACACAACCAAAGTACTTTGCCCCAACGAAACAGTGAGGTTGTCAATCTCACCGGCTTGCTGTAACAAAGGATTAACCGTATTGTGTGGAAGATGATTGTTTGGAGAGAAAACAGTAAAAACAAGTATTGCAGCAGATTTGTATTTCAGTATTAAAAGAATGGACCGGGGTCCACAGTTCACTAGAGGTGTCTCTCCCATAAGATAAAAGCATGTTGGGTGAACAAATTACAGTCGGGCAATTGACAAATAGAGAGGGCATAACAATGCACATACATGACATGATAAGTATAGTGAGATTTAATTGGGCATTACGACAAAGTACATAGACCGCCATCCAACTGCATCTATGCCTAAAAAGTCCACCTTCAGGTTATCATCCGAACCCCCTCCGAGTATTAAGTTGCAAAGCAACGAGACAATTGCATTAAGTATGGTGCGTAATGTAATCAACAACTACATCCTCGGACATAGCGCCAATGTTTTATCCCTAGTGGCAACAAGCACAACACAACCTTAGAACTTTCTGTCACTGTCCCAGGTGTCAATGCAGGCATGAACCCACTATCGAGCATAAATACTCCCTCTTGGAGTTAAAAGTAAAAACTTGGCCATAGCCTCTACTAGAAACGGAGAGCATGCAAGATCATAAACAACACATGTGTAATAACTTGATAATTAACCTGACATGGTATTCTCTATCCATCGGATCCCGACAAACACAACATATAGAATTACAGATAGATGATCTTGATCATGTTAGGCAGCTCACAAGATCCAACAATGAAGCACAATGAGGAGAAGACAACCATCTAGCTACCGCTATGGACCCATAGTCCAGGGGTGAACTACTCACTCATCACTCCGGAGGCGACCATGGCGGTGTAGAGTCCTCCGGGAGATGAATCCCCTCTCCGGCAGGGTGCCGGAGGAGATCTCCAGAATCCCCCGAGATGGGATCGGCGGCGGCGGCGTCTCCGTAAGGTTTTCCGTATCGTGGTTTTTCGCATCAGGGGTTTCGCGACGGAGGCTTTAAGTAGGCGGAAGGGAAGAGTCGGGGGCCAGACGAGGGGGCCACACCATAGGGCGGCGCGGGCCCCCCGGGCCGCGCCGCCTTGTGGTGTCGCCACCTCGTGGCCCCACTTCGTGTGTTCTTCGGTCTTCCGGAAGCTCCGTGGAAAAATAGGCCCCTGGGTCTTCGTTTCGTCCAATTCCGAGAATATTTCGTTACTAGGATTTACGAAACCAAAAACAGCGAAAACGAGAACCGGCACTTCGGCATCTTGTTAATAGGTTAGTTCCAGAAAATGCACGAATATGACATAAAGTGTGCATAAAACATGTAGGTATCATCAATAATATGGCATAGAACATAAGAAATTATCGATACGTCGGAGACGTATCAAGGCCATAACTTCCAGACACCCTGGGTGAGTAATCCCCTCGAAAACCACCGCAGAAGCTCCGAGGTAAGTGCCTTCATATGATCGACACACCACGCCCACGGCACCTCTGGATGCCGTCTTTGCCACAGCACCATCCGTGTTAACCTTGCACACCCCCATCGGCGGTGCAATCCACTTGGGTATCGGCACATTGCGCCTCTCCCCCAGTTGGCTCTTCTGCTTTCCCTTACATATCTGTAGGTCAGCAATATAACCCTCGATGAACTGAAAAGTAGTCAACGGGCTCTGGGCAACATCCTCATGGATGAGCTTCCTCCTCGCGTGCCAGATAGCCCATAAGGTGACCACCATCGTCGTAAAATCGTCGTGGTCCATCGCATGCATCATGGAGAAAATCCATTGGCGGGCCGATGGTTCCGCCTCTATGCTTATGTGTTCGACAATGGTGGGTTTGACCAGTGCCCATACACACCTTGACATTGTACACTCAATCAACGAGTGTCGCCAAGAGTCCTCATACCCACATACCGAGCACGCCTTCGTCTGAGCCATTCCCCTGTGATGGCGAACGTCTCCCGTCGGCAGCGAGCACTGGGCTAGTCGCCAGAGGAATACCCGAATCTTTGAGGGGACCTCACACCTCCACAACTTTGTCCATGATTTTCCCTCTTCAACTGTGCTAGAAGAGGCAGCACGCTTCTCTAGCCAATCATCCCTTGTCCTCTTGACATGAACCAGCTGTCTATAGGCAGACCTCACCGTGAAAATACCATTCTTTTCGAAATGCCATGCCCAGAAATCCTCCTGATTACGCATGCACAGTGGGATGCCCTTGATCACCTCCACATCCATGGGGAGAAAAAATTCTTCAACCTTCTCCATATTCCATGTAGCTGTAGTGCAATCAATAAAATCACTCACGCGGCGTGGTGCCCCACTTCTCCTAGGCGCGATCGGAGAAAGTCTCTCATCCCGGGGTAACCAATTATGTTGCCACGCATCAGTCTTCTTCCCATTGCCGATCCTCCGAATAAGACCAAGCCTCAGGGCGTCCCCCCCCTCTAATATCGCCCGCCAAATCTGGGATGGGTGCGTGCCCAACTCAGCTGAAAGCAGATCAGTACCAGGGTAATACACCGCCTTGAGTATCCTCGCGCTCAAGGCTAAAGGTTGCTGAAGTAACCTCCATGCCTGCCTGGCAAGCAAGGCAAGGTTGAAGAGCTCAATATCACGGAACCCCAAGCCACCCGCATGCTTTGGTTGTGTCATCTTCTCCCACGCCACCCAACAGGTCCTTCTCTTGCCATCTTTGCTTCCCCACCAAAAGCTTCGCAACATGGCATTGATATGATCACATAACCCTCTCGGTAATTTGAAACAAGACATGGAGAACGTGGGCACTGCCTGAGCTACGGACTTGATGAGGATTTCTTTACCCCCAACAGACAGAAGTTGTTCCATCCATCCTAGCACCTTTTTCCAGACCCGGTCCTTCAGATATTTGAATGCCCCACTCTTGGATCTGCCAACATCTGACGGCATACCAAGATATTTCTCGCTTAGAGTTTCCCGTTGCACCTCCAAGATTGTCTTGATACTCTCTTTAACCACTGCTGGACATCCTTTGCTGAAGAAAACAGAGGACTTGTCCATATTTATACTCTGTCCCGACGCTTTACAGTACTTGTCGAGAACCTCTTTGAGCTCAATCGCTCCCCCAGTGGTTGCCTTAAAGAACAGCAGGCTGTCATCTGCGAAGAGTAAATGGTTTACTGCCGGGGCCGTGGTAGCCACACTCACTCCGCTAAGTGCTGATGACTGAAGTTGGTTTTTTAAGAGGCACGAGAGGCCCTCTGCTGCCAACAAGAACAAGTATGGGGATATGGGATCACCTTGACGGATATCCCTCGACGGACGGAACTCCTCTTGCGGTACACCATTAAACAACACCGCAAAGGATACTGTTGAGATCAATCTCATAATAAGAGTGACCCAGGACCTGCTAAATCCCAACTTTAGCATAATTGCCTGCAAGTAGCTCCACTCAACACGGTCATAAGCTTTCCTCATATCCAACTTCAGCGCACAAAATCGATGTTTCTTCGCCTTTGTTCGCTTCATAAAGTGGAGACACTCATAAGCTGTGATGATATTATCCGTGATCAATCTTCCTGGCACAAAAGCCGACTGTTCTTCTGAAATAATCTCTGGGAGAATAATCTTTAGTCTGTTCGCAGCCACCTTCGACGCAATCTTGTAGATCACATTACAAAGACTGATTGGTCTAAATTGCCCCAACTCCTTTGGACTGGCAACCTTAGGTATCAGGACAATAAAGGTTTTATTGATACAACCCGGACTATCCTGTCCCTTCAGTACTCGCAGCACTGCCGCCGTCACTTCCTCCCCGCACACCTCCCAATTCCTCTGAAAAAAGTGTGCCGGGAACCCATCCGGCCCTGGGGCCTTGGTAGGGTACATCTCGAACAAGGCCGATTTGACCTCCTTGGCTGTAAACGGTGCATCTAGCATGCTATTCATGTCTGCATCAACTCGCGTCGGCACACATCTTAGCACTTCATCCATCTCTGTAACTCCCTCTGACCTGTATAGGTTTTGATAGAACAGCTTTGCCATCTGGCCCATCTCAGCCTCGCTTGATGTGGTTGATCCGTCAGGTTTCAGGAGCTCAGAGACACGGTTTTTCCTCTTCCGCTGGCTGGCTCGCAGATGAAAAAATCTCGTATTCTTGTCTCCCTCCGCTAACCACTGAATCCTTGACCTCTGCTTCCACATTACCTCCTCCCGGTGCAGTACCTCAGCTAGCTTCTCCACCGTTTTGAGCTCCTCATAAGATGGCCCAACCCGGCCCGGCTGACTACGCATCTCACCCAACTCTCGCTGTAGGGTACGAATTTGCTTCCGCACACTCCCAAATGTCTCCTTCCCCCAGGAGGAAAGATTCATCGACACCGCTGATAATTTCTGTTGCAGCTCATCCACTGACCCACTCATGCCAGCGGCCGTCCACGAGTTCGTGAGTGTACCAGAGAAATCCTCATGAGACTCCCACATGACTTCATACCGGAACAGGCGTTCGCCAATACTTGGAGGTTGCTTCGGCTCGCACTCCACCAATATAGGAAGATGATCGGATGTCGCATAGCTTGGGAGGTGGTGAACTACCGCCGATGAGAATAGAGCGCACCATTGGGGCGAGGCCAGAGCCCGATCAAGCCTTACCCGACAATAGGATCCTCCCGCGACCTTTTTTTGACTTGTGCCTCGCCTCTAGTCTGCACAGGCACGAAAGGTTGGGGATGGGTTCCTTTCCTTCTCTTACCTTTTCCACAGGGGTAGTTTTGGTAAGTAGAAAATATTTCACAGTTTGTCTAACGGAGCTTCTCTAAGAACAAACGGTAGTGCTATTTTGGCATTGAAAAATTGAAAAGAGTGGTATTTTGGCACTCTGGTTTTCAAATGTGGTATTTTGGCACTTTCGGTTTTCATGTGTGGTATTTTGGCTATTCTCTCCACTTTATTGATCACAGCAAATCATTACACATAGTCTTCCGGATACAATCCGGAGCAAAGTTTCTGAAAACAGAAGAAATAAAAAGCTCATGCTTTGAGAAAAAACCAGTGTCCATACCCTTTGCAGAACTACGACTCTAGTAGCATGTCAATATGTCATGCCCCTCGTCTTCGAGCTTGGTCGTGTTGGGTATATGCAAATGTATGTGGTTATCTATGTAAAAGTAAAAGTAGAAGAATCTCTATAATTGCTTATCTTGTGGATGGGACCCTTGTGGTGGTTATACGGAGCTACATGGGCCACGGATGCTTGGAATACAAGTTATTCCCTCCCGTTTTATTTAATCTATTTTTTAGATTAAACTTTTGTTTCATTCGAACTTTTAGTCAAAAAATGAGACGTAGCAACGGCGACATTGCTGCGAGCATCCTTCCGTTGCGAGTCGAATGACAACGTTGCAAGACGGCCCTGATGGGTTCGGTTCTTGTTGCGAGCATCTTAGCGAGTTGGCGGTGGCTGTAGGGGAGAGGAATGGCGGCATGGCGGGTGCTGCATCCTTTCGTTGCGAGACGAATGGCACTATGATGGTGTTACATCCTCTTGAAGGGAGGGGGATGGCGCACGGCGTTGCATCCTCTTGTAAAGAGAAGAATGGCATCGTAGGTGTTGCATCCTCCCAATGGGAGCAGAATGGCAATGTTGCGGGTGTTGCATCCTTCCATCTAGTGCGGGGTAGAGGAAGGATGAATGTCGGGCTTGCTGGGAGATGTGGTTGGCCGTGGAGGCAAAGGCAGCAAGGTTGGCTTGTTGGCTCGTCGACGGCGGCGCCCACGGGCGTCGTTTTCTTGTTGGAGGAGTCGATGTAGCAACACTCACTTGCCTTTCTCGACATGCTCCAGGGGAAACCTTAGATCTGGCCTTCCAGATTGGACGATGACGGTGCTATACAGTGTTGATTTCCCTCTTGGGGGCATCGTGTTGGAGTTGGTTTCCGGTCAGAGAGACCGTGGATCGGGAGGGTGTGTGCAGTGCTTAGGTGTGGCTTGTCGTCGTTAAGGTTTTCGTCCAGTTTCCCTCAAATAAACCGAGCAGTGTGGGTCTTCTGACCAGTTTCTTCCTAATCAATGAATTTAGCAGCTCTCCTATTAACATTGAAAACAAACTACAAAAGTAGAAAAAAATGCGGAAGTTGACACGTGGGTCCGGCTGTCATCAAGAGAACCCTGCAATCCCAGTGAGCCAACACGCCTAGAATTCAAAATAGACCAGAATTCTCAAGTTCGGTGCCAATTTCATATATTCAAAGTTCAGCGTTTGATTTAGCTATATATTGCCTATGAGTTTAAGGTTTAGTTTAAGCCTTTTCCAAAGAGCAATGAGGAGTATTTTTTGTATCGTACAAGATAGGATCAGCTCACCACATCTAAGGGCATCTCCGGTACTATGTATATTTTGTGTGCCTGTCTACCTGATGTAATCTGTAAACTCACCATGGTTATATAAAGCAGCTTCTAGACTCAGAAGTCGGAAGGGTCTTTCCCTGTTAAGAAAAAAACATCCATTTGCATTTGCGTGAAAAAAGAAACATTCACGGCTTAAATTTGGGTCCGAAATGCGTCACCATGGACACAACGCGGTCAACGCATGTGCCCGCCTGCCATCGACCGCGCCTGCTTCGCCTTCTAGGTGCCAGTACTCAGCTTTCTGCGCGCCGCGTTAATGACACACCTCAACTTACGCGCTCCAGTGCCGGTGAGGCCACAGTTGGGGTTGAGTGTTGAAGGCGAGTAGCTTGCCCGTCCTTTTAAGAGGCTTAGGATGCGCACGCCTATTTCAGTGCCACGCTATTGCCCATCTCCCCATGCTCCAACACCGTAGCCCGTGTCATTGCTTGTGCCAGCGCCGCCACCACCGCCTGGCCTCGCGATTCAGCAGTGCAAGTCCACTCTAGTGTAGGCCAGGCCAGCCACCCCTTCGGCGGCCCCCATGCGCAGCCACCCGTGTGGCACCTTCTGCCGTGACATCATCAACGTCGGCACCATCAGCAGGCCACCCTCCGGCACCGACAGCTCCCGCACAGGACACATTGTACTAGTCAGGTGCGCCTCCAGTGTTTGTCGTCATCGGAAACGATGACAAGTATGCACCAATGACGGTGGCAACCCTAATAGGTTAGGGTTTTAATTTTGCGCTACTTTTTTTTATTTTCGTATTTTATATTTTTTTATTAATTAATATTATTGTACTAAAAAATAGCGCCGGGCCGCTAGGTACCCGACCCAAACGGAACGAGTTCGGCCAGGCCTAGGAAAGCGGTGATTGGGGCTTCCGATCCCGGGAAAAAAGAGAAGAAAACTACTCTGTCGCCCTCCACTAGACCACTCCTCTCAGTTAAAAAAAAAGCAAAACAGAAAAAAAAAATCCAAGCCTCCTCCCGTTTGCCACCGCCGCCGCCGCCGCCGGCGCGTAGCCCGCTTGCTCCTCCCAGCATCCCGCCGTTTACGTCGCCGGCTGCTCCCCGTCTCCACCCAGAGGATTAATCCTGTCGTGTCGCCTGCCGCCGGTCAGTGCTCTTCCTTTAGCCTAGCTTGCCACGGCAGAATTCGGAGAAGAAACCGAGCGGGACTAGTATTTCCTTCAGCAAGTAACTAAAGCTCCGGATCTTTGATACCCGTGTCGCTACTGGACTCGGATTTGCTTCTCCTACTCGTATTAGGAGTGTGGGCGTGTGGACACAGGATTTGCTTCTCCTACTGGACTCGGTTTCTTATCTATATAAGCACAGACAGGAGCCTGCCTTTCATCTGAAGAAATTTGTCCAAGCACCAGGTCTTTGCAACTTACAGTTACTGAGCAGATTTAGCCAGGAGTCTGCCTTCCCTCAGTTATACTGAAGAAGTTTGTCAGTTTGGCCGAAGTTCCAGATCTTTGCAGAGAGAGGAGACCCTGCTCCCATGGAGCTAAGTAGCGTCGCCTCGATGATGAGCTTAGGGAGTCTAGCTATACAACGAACATATTTGTGCTCCCTAGTCTTCAGACTCTTGCCAAAGCTGCTAGGCTTCACTCCCAGTTCACTGAAGAAATTCTGCAAAGATGTTCATCCACCACTGACGGAGACTATTGTGGGCACGTTGCCTGAGCTGCCTCAGGACATCTTGATGGGTATCTTTGCCACCCTTGAAATCCCTGACTTCGTACGTGCCGGTGCTGTCTGCCGCTCTTGGCGCTCTGCATATACCAGCCTACGGAGCCCTGGGCAGTATAAACTATCGCCGTGCCTCCTCCATACTTCTGAATCTGCTGGTGATAGCTCTGCTTGCCTCTACAGCCTCACTGAAAGGAGATCGTACAAGTTAACTCTTCCGGAGCCACCTATCCGCTCTAGGTGTTTGATCGGGTCCTCTCATGGCTGGCTAGTTACTGTTGATGAGAGATCTGAGATGCATCTTGTCAATCCGATCACATGTCAACAGATTGCTCTACCTTCGGTGATCACCCTCGAGCAGGTGAAGCCCATCTTTGATGAGTACGGTGTTCTCCACAAGTATGAATTGTCTTGGCTCACTGGAACAACTACTCGCTATGTCCCGCCGTTGATCTTCGCTCTTGACAAGCTGCGGGATGAACTCCACTATAAGGCGTTTGTGTTCCCTGATACATCCACGGGAAGCTACATTGTGGTGCTCATCCATAACCCAATGCGCCAGCTCTCTTTTGCAAGGCTAGGGGATGATAAATGGACCTGGCTGCCGCCTCATGATCTCTATTGTGATTGCATTTACAAGGATGGCCTGTTGTATGCTGTGTCTAAAAGGGGAGAACTTCACACTTTCGATATTAGTGGCCCTGTGGTCGCAATGAATATGGTCATAAGCATACCCAGGAAGGATTACTGTGAGTATTTGTACATTGTTCAAGCTCCATGGGGTGATCTTCTGCTCATTTGGAGAATCTTTGAGGATTTTAATTTGGAACCTGATCCTGGGGCATCTGTGTTTTGGAATACTACAAAATTCAGAATATATGAACTTGAAGCTTCCGGAAGTAAACTTAAGGAAATCAATTGCTTGCGTGACCATGTTTTGTTTCTTGGGCATAATGAATCACTTTGTCTCAGTGCTGAACAATATCCGTCTCTCAGGGCAAATCATGCCTACTTTACTGACGATAATATGTTCTGGACATTGGGATTTAAGAATAATCACCGTGATATGGGAATTCTCAACTTGGATGATAACAGCAAGGAAGAACTCATATCTTCTCAGCTTTGTTCCAACTTTCCGGCTCCGATTTGGATTACACCTGATCTTAGAAATATGAACTTGGCTTCAGGTGCTGCTTGAAAATTGGTTTAGTGAGCCTTCAGTTGCGTGGTTTGCTAGGTTATTGTGCTTCGTAAAGGAAGTCATGGACAAACTATTCAAGTGATCACTTGGACCCTGACTCCACCCACTCTAGCTTCGACCCAGTTGAATAAATAGTTTGAGTTTTTTCTTTGTTTATCCATGATATAATCATGTACATCACACAGTTTAATGTTTCAATGTAAAACTTGAGGAATACCCAATTTCCCTCTGGTGTGTGTCTGCATCTGCATGTGTATTTTTCCTTTACAATAAACAAATTCTTTTCATATTCTCCGTATTAAGATTTCAAAAGATGCAGGAAATTTCACTCATTTGTTAGTTAGTTTGTTGTTGATGATTGCAAGGGATGATGGTAAGGGAAGAATCCTTACTTCGTCAGCAGAGTCTGCATTGATCTCTCTCACTCCTTTTTCTTTGGGTTTGGTGTAACAGTGGTACCAAGTACCATGCATTGGTACTCCTGGATGTTAATCACCATTGTCATTCATAACTGTGCATATGGTTCATAAACTATGGGTTGCATAAATTGAATAATAAATAATATGCGTTATTCTCCTACCATGGTTTGTTGAAATGATTCTTTGTTATCTCCTTTTGCACTGATGTCATCGAGATGGCAAGTTCGTATGCACTACCTGTAGTGTGGAGGTAGCACTGGTGCTGGAGATAGTGCTGAAGGGGATTAATATAGAGGTACATAGAGGTGAGCTTCCAGCGGTGGTTGGAACGGTCGGGTCCGGCAAAGTCGTCACTGCTGTCTCGCATTATTGGAGAGATGGACAAGGTCTCAGGCAAGGTAAGTCAGTTTTACTTTATATGCAAAACAGACATCCTTGTTTATCAAAATACTGTGTTATTTGCTCATTCATTTGGTGCAACATTCTTCTTATTTCTCACAACTCCTGAAGTCGATTGGGAATTCCCTGAGTCTTTGGAAGCTTAAAACTTGCCCCAAGAACATGCACACACTAGATTGGACCTGGTTGGCTCTGAATAAGTATTCGACACACAGTGGCGGAGCTTGCCAGGATATCTGGGGGGGCAAACCACAAAAAACCATAATCTGGGGGGGCAAAAGGCTAAAAAAATTCTACTATAAGCCTTATATTTTTTCTTTCCTTCACAAATTTTTTAAAAGCTGGGGGGGCGGTGGCCCTCCCTCACCTCTACATAGCTACGCCACTGTCGACACATATGTTATAATCATTCCACACATATGTTAGATATTGCAATATTTTTATTAAGCAGGATCACAATTGTATATTCAGATTGAACCAAAGTTACAAGAAAGCTTATACAAAAAACTCGTGCTCAGATGAACAGAGCATACATGTTTCTGCTCAACATGAGCCCAGCAACAGAGTCACATGGCTTGCTATGATTATTTTGTTAACTGTAGTGGCTGCGCTTACTCTAGAACAAACACATCCATTTCTTATCGAACGAGTTATTCTGAACTTAAAGTGCGGCGTCATACGTTTCCTTTCTGAATTTGAATTCAGAGTCCAATCAGTTCTCGGCTATTGTGCTAACTGTTCCTTTTCTTGCATCTTTGGAATTGTAGTTACTTGCATTTGTCTGACATTATGCGTTGTTTCTGCTTACGCTTGCTACTAAAAGCAATTAGATATGCTTCTACAGAGTTGTAGAATAAGGAGTTGTATTCTCAGACATGTGTGATGCTAGTAGGTATGAAACCCAACAAAGTAATTTATGCATCCATATTACTATGTTAGGAGGAATTGGCTAAGAATTTCCATTTAGAGAGCATGAAGAATGAGTGTGCACATATATTATTAGCAGTTGCTTTATCTTCAGAATTTGCGAAGTCATTTGTGCTATTCTTTGGCTGATTCATGCTCTGGCAATATATTCTCAGAGAAACCTTTGAGAAGCTGGTGATGGAGATGGCGGAGATTATAGTGATGATGTTCTTGGCCTGCTCCTGCAAGAACATTGCTTCGATGGTGGAGCTGCAGTTTTGTATGAAGATACTTTCAGTATAGCTGAACGAATGCAGTTGTGTGTTCTGGCATCGAATGCAGGTGTTACTGTTTGTTTCTTTCATGCACATTGATACTACTTCGGAAGACGTGGTACTGAAGGGGCACATTGATTGAACTTTTGCTGGAAAATCTCATGGATTCAAGTATTAGCACATATTTGACCTCTGATGTCTTATTCTTCGGGCCCTTGCTTTCAGAGGAAGTATCCATGCAATTTTGGAGATTCCTTGAGCAGGAAAGCAAGCGAATTTACCAGTGTTATGCCTCTATGAAACACAAAGTCTTGTTCTGATAGTTGGTAGGAGTAGCACCATCAGCTTGCACTAGAACAAAAGGGTGTTCTTGTTTAACCAGTTATCCAGAACTCAAATCGCGCTATAATTTTCCCGTATTGAATTTAGATTCCTTTTGTATTTGCATCTTTAGAATCGCAAGAACTGGCATTTGTGGCTGATATGCATATCTTCTGTTCGGGACTTGATATTAAAGCATTAACATAACTGTAGGATGAGAGGAGCGATTTGGACGGGTTTATGTATGATTTTTTTTATACTAATTCGGAATCAAAGGGAATAAGGTGCTTATACAAATATGAAATTAATCCCAATGAATTAATTTAGGCGTCCATATCACAATGATGGAAACTGCCTAAGAGTTTTTCTTTTGACAAATAATGAATACTGAGTTAAAGGAAATATTCTTGCAACTGCTATACATTCATAATTCCTGAACTTTTACTAACGAGAGAACACATTTGAAATCGAAATTCCATGTCAGAGTGATTGGAATGTTCAGGGCTTACTTGATTCACGGAAAATTGAATAGTACAAACATTCCTGGCAATTAGACAAGGCCCTTGTGGCATCTGGCACTGTTGAGCAGCATAAGAAAAGGAAAAAGGTGCTGCAATGGAACCTTTGGTCTACTCAGTGCACAACAGGATCAGGATGTTGACCATAATCCCCAAACAATGAATTTAACAGCATACAAGGGGAACAATGGATCTCAATTGCAGAACAATTATTCACAGTGCTCTATTCAATACATTCACGAATTCCAATATACAATTGTCGGTTATCCATCCCGAGAACACACACAAAGCAACAAGATTTGCAATGCACCAGAAAGGACTATTGTGATCTTCAGTGTTTTCACTCCTCAAACATACTCCTCCCACCAGTCACTTGGTGATGTGTGACAAAAGTGAACATGTAACTCCTTGTCACGGCCTGCGCGCACCCTCACCCTGCAGCCGGGCTCGTCGCAGCGAACAGAAGGCCCATCGCTACCATGGAGCTCATCACAATGACTAATCATCTATAGATGAAAAGAAAAGAAAAAACGTTAGCTCAATACTCAACCGGGAGATTTTTTTAAAACTACTAGTACTCACACGATCGGTAGGGACAGTGAAGTCGCCAGACCGTTGCCATTCAAAACTGCACAAGTGGCAAACGGCTGACTTTGGCTTGCATGGCCGTGTGCAGTACTCCACATACAAACTGATCACCCAGTCGGGCACTTCTTCCTCACCAACGAACTATGGAAAATGGAAATGTAAAACTCATTACCCCATCAACAAAAAGTGGAATTCTTCAGAATTTGAAAGGGGCAACATTAAGACATCCATGTCTAAAAGACAATAGAGGACACAAGTATGAACAAGACACAATAGCAGTCAATCAGTGGGAGTGATGTTCAGTTTGAGGCATGTTAAGCCCATAAAGATAAATCATTCATCAGAAGGCACGTTTCTGAGCTCAGCAAATTTAAAGAAAAATACTTGATGCTGCTTAAGTGAAGCACGAGTTGTTCGCTTAGAACCACCACATTTCTAGTTAAATGTCGATTTTGGTACCACTTTACGTTTGTGAAGCAAAAAAGTACCACATTTTATCGTAGATTTCAAAACCACTAAACGCAAATTGATCTAGAATTGACACCGTTTCTGACACGTGGGGTCCAGTTTCCAGGCTAACGTGGCGGCGCTGGATAGTGCGTGATCCGTTGTTTTGCAGATAAATCCTCAAATTTTGAATGTAAATTACGCACGAGCCCTTACACCTCACAGGTTTAAAAAATCTACTATTTATTTTTCAAACCTTCATAAGTTTTAAATACTAATTCAAATCGAAAACCTTTTAATATGAAAAGTGATTAGAAATGTTTGAATATTTAAAATATAAACTTTTAAAAAACCTTCATAACTTTTAAATACTAACTCAAATGGAAAAAACTTTTAATATGAAAAGTGCTCAGAAATGTTTGAATATTTCAAATATGTAGTTTTAAAAACCTTCATGACTTTTAAATACTAATTCAAATGGAAATACTTTTAATATGAAAAGTGCTAAGAAATATTTGAATATTTCAAATATATAAACGTGGTTCACAATTTTAGATAATTAAAATATGAAAACAATTAAAATTACTTCTATTAATAATATGAACTTTGGAAATTTATAACTTTAATTCTATAACTCCAAATAATATAAATAATATGTCTAAGTTTATTAGAAAAATCCAATTAATCCATTTCTAACATCCATAATGCATAAATCAGATCTGTTCCTCTCAGATATTTTGATTATGCAAGCAAACCTAGCAAAAAACAATGTGCCATTTTATTTGTTTCTGCTAGACCTCCTAGATAGTTTCAAATTCGTTTGTGTCACGATCAAAACAGAGAACTTGCATCAACAGTGCTAAGAAATTCGTTTGTGCGGTACTTGAACCAACTTTTGTATGCACTAGAAGATTTATAAATGGCACGTACTAGTAAACTTATAAATGACATAGAGAATAGACTCAAAACTAGTATCAATGAAGCTGCATCTCTTTTTTATTTGTAAATGGATCGATCAAGCTGCTAGCTTACTAGTAGCACGTATCGTGCAGATGGAAAGGGAGATAGCAGGCGTCTATCGGCAAAGCCTAGAGCACATTCCAATAGTAGCACCATACATGAGCGCATCAGCAGAGGATATGTGTGTGTAAGAATTAATCAGCCTGGTTTGTGTTTTGGGTTCGCATGACGTTGCACACGAGAACGACGAACGAATGTGATGGCATCCACGCCCACAAACAAATTGTTGTTCATATGTAACAAATGTTGGTTCATGTACGACATGACTGAAAACAACACTGTACGTTGGCGCAAGTTCTCTGTTTTGATTCGCGACACGGACGGATTTTGAATCTACCTAGGCCGGCTAGCAAGAATAAATAAAATGGCACATATCTTTTTTGTTAGGTCTGCTTGCATAATCAAAATATTTGAAAGGAACATATCTGATTTATGCGAGTTATGGATGTTAGAAATGGATTACTTGGATTTTTCTAAATAATTTAGACATATTATTTATATTATTTGGAGCTATAGAATTAAATTAATGAATTTTCAAGTTTACATTATTAATTGAATTAATTTTAATTGTTTGCTTATTTTAATGATTTGAAATAGTGATCCAAGTTTATGTATTTGAAATATTCAAATATTTCTGAGCACTTTTCATATTTAAAGTTTTCCCTTTTGAATTAGTCTTTAAAATTTATGTAGGTTTAAAAAAAATTATAGTTGAAATATTCAAACATTTCCGAGCACTTTTCATATTAAAAGTTTTCCATTTGAATTACTATTTAAAAGTTATGAAGATTTTTTTATTTTTTTTGAAATATTCAAACATTTCTGAACACTTTTCATATTAAAAGTTTTTTACATTTTAATTAGTTTTTAAAAGTTATGAAGGTTTTAAAAAGTTTATATTTGAAATATTCAAACATTTCTAAGCACTTTTCATATTAAAAGTTTTTCCATTTGAATTACCATTTAAAAGTTACGAAGGTTTTAAAAAGTTTTTATTTGAAATATTCAAATATTTCAAAGCACTTTTCATATTAAAAGTTTTCCATTTGAATTAGTATAGGTTTGAAAAATAAATAGGAGATTTTTGAAAACTGCAAGGTGTGAGGGACTCGTGCGTATTTTACATCCAAAATTTTAGGACCTATCTGCAAAACAACGGACCACACACCATCCAGCGCCACCAGGTCAGCCTGGAGACAGGCCCCACGTGTCAGAAACAGTGTCAATTCGGGATCAATTCGCGTTTAGTGGTCAAAATCTACGAAAAAATGTGTTAGTTTTTTGCTTCCAAAACATAAAGTGGTAGCAAAATTGACATTTAACTAGAAATGTGGTGGTTCTTTGCTAACAAGTCCTAAGCACCCAACAGTTTGGTCAACTCAGGTTGACATGTAATCTTACTAGTGACATAGGGAATTTATGACACTTGGTCTCTATTAATCAAGACCTGCATAAAACTTATGTGGAAAAACATTCTTTGATCCCTATTGTAGCTCCAATATATGAAACCACTATGGAATAACCTTTTCTGAATACATTACATGTTTACTCTCCATTTCTTTGGAAAATTGGTATTTATGCTTCTTGTGTATACTTCCTTATTCTTGGACGTTATCTGCATTACCCGGTATTTGTTCATGTAACTAGTTGTTTGCAAAATTTTCTGCAGATTCACTATTTCTGGCACAAGGAGTACAGAAGCAGAATTTTATTGGATCACAAGGACATAACAGCAAGACAATACTAATGACACGTTTCTCAGCTCATCAAATTCAATGAAATAGGAGAAAATATATTCATACCATAGGCTGCCGCGGTGGAGGCAGCGGAGGGGAAGGAGTGATCGACGAGGCACGGGGACGACGACGAAGAAGACCACCGGCTTACATACACGCCTAATGCTTCGGCAGCAACGGCGGTGTCGGCAGCATCTCAAGCGGGTACCCCCAAAGAAAAGATGGCCCAGACGACAAGGGAGACGCGTTGCCTACTTGTGGACGCTCCTAGATTGGGCTTGCACGAGTGGAGAGTTGGGTCGGCTCCCAACTAAAGTTGGCTTATTGGAGTCATTAATCAAGACATCATGGAGACCATGCTTAGTCGTAATAGGATTCCATGACCTGTGCCGACTCGGGTTACCATGTAAAGCCTTAGGCCACCCCCTTTATAAGGTGTCGTGGGACTATCTCTAGAGGGGAGTGAGAAGACGAGAACAAGCATACACAACTCGCAAAAGCCTTGGTCGGCGAGTTGACCCTGTAATCGTATACAATCCATACTCGCAGAAGCAGCAGCAGGTCTTTACCTTAGGAGCGAGGGATCGAAGATGGGTACATCGTGTACTAACCCCGTCCCTTTTAGCACTCAGGAACTTTCTCCCCACCCATGTAAGTCATCTTGTTATGGCATACGCCGTGACTTTCCCACGACATCCCAGCGACGTCAACCATGCCGTTCGGTTGCTTTTTCTTGGAATACTGTTGTTGGTACTTTTGTTGATGTTGGTTGATTAATTTAATGGTTGCACGTGTGCACATGGCCTTGGTATTGCGGCTCTAACTAAAACTATGTGTTCGAGCATGTGGTGCATGGTTGGTGTGGCCCATCGTTGCACATGTGCCGGCACTGGATGCACATACGTGGCCAAGAGGGGAAGTTTCTAGCTGGGGTTGATCAACGAGGATGCGGATTTTCTAAGGGGGGTTGAGTGTGACATCCTGATCCATGGCTCAACATGATTGATAGGATACTCGCTATCTAATGGATGGGCCCCTCTGTCACCTGTTTTGCATTTTCAAATAGATTTTCTAGAAAATTTATAAAATCCATATTTTCAGATTTTGATCTCCTCTTTGAACTGCAATATTTTCTAAACTACCCTCGTTGGTCAGTTCTTTGGGTTGACATTTTTGTACGGCCACATTCCGAAAAGTACAAGATTGTATCTTCGAAGAAAAAAGTTAAAAAAACCTCAAAGATTTGCTCTTTTTTTGGCTTTATGTCATAATCGCTGGATTCACATCTCTTATCTCTTCCATATACTATTTACTACTTTAAATATATATGATATTGATTGTAAAAAAAGCTGTAGCTAACTATCGGTTTCTTCATGTTATGTGAGTCTTCGATCACTTCGGGCGGGGCTCTTCTATGTGTACCCTTTATATCTCGACTAGCTCTTGTCTCTAGACGTTATATTGTGGCAAATGTTAGATGTAATTAATGTGAGCTTGATATTTACATATTCTCTTTATGGAAAAAGGACACAAAGTGTCGTATATCCCTTGTTGAGACTCTACGCGAGTCCAAGAGAAATGAAAACCTCGTACGCACCACCATGAGAACGCTTTGCCGTGCACGTACGTCACGTATCCTTTTTTTAAGTCTGTGGTGGTACCCCACCCACCTTCCATATGTTTCTCCGTGCCGCAGCCTCACTGGACCAGCCGAACCAGTAACCGCTCCCAAACACCTGGTCAGCAAGAACCGGCTCCCCTGCTCCTCCTTGTCCACCTCGCCGGCCGCCGCAGAGAGAATCGAGCCCCTGGTAGCCCTGCTCGGCCGGTCGCCGGCTGCTGGCCGCCGGCGAGCTGAAGCTTCCAGGTCAGTACTCAGTACGTCAACTGGCTCGACCTCTCATGCTTGATTGCTTGCCTCGAAGATTTTGTTTCCTTCGCTTCCTTTCCGTTGACTGAGTTCCGATTCTGGTTTCTAAAAATGGGCCATTCCTTTTGCTGGGAAAGAAGACAACTAGTAGAAAATTAGCAAATTCACCTGCTCGGAACCAGATTTTCGCTCGGTGAATCGTAAGCTTCTCTCGAAGGCTGATTGACAGAGCGCTGACAGTTCTCCCGCAGCGTTCGTGCCGAATTTCAGTGTTGATATAACTGTTTTTTTTTCCTCAAAATGTTGACAAGTTTGATGTTCTTTTATCATTTCAACAACACCCCCTGCTCCAAATTTGTTCTGAACTTCTGATCTAGCTTCAATTTCACCCGCCTGTGGCCTGTCCAGGCAACCCACGCACTGAGCACGGAGCACAGCGATTCCAACGCCATGGAATCGCAGATTCGCAGTCTACTATGACCATTGACCAGAGGAATCCCATCGCCTTGGAATCGCACTACTCTTTTGTGCATAGAGCCATATCAGGTCATTTGTTCATCTGAACTATCCGCAAACCTGAATCCGGGTACAGCGCTACTCTGCACCGTGCACGGTTGCCTCACTAATCATATAGAAGAAAGAGCAAGAAAGCCCGAACCACATATATCACTGCCAACAAGGGGTGGCAGCTTCCCTACTGAAGGAAAAACATCTCCATCTCTCCACGAAAAAGGAAAAGGCTCGGGAAATCCAAAGGACTCCGAGCGGAAAAGCCTAGCTACACGCCACCTCTGGTACTCCTCCCTAATCCTATGCCTAATGGCCGCCGCTGCGGGGGTGGCGCCATTGAACACCACCTCGTTCCGATGCCTCCAGATACACCAGAAAACCAAAATGATAGCTGTCCACATATCCCTCCTCACAGATCTGGTGCAACTGAGCGAGGACCACCAGGGCACAACCTCCGTGTCCACGCCGGGCATCCACTTCAGCTTGCCCCACCGTGCTAGCACCCAAGCCCATACCTCACGAGAGACCACGCAGCCAAGCAGGAGGTGCTTGAGCGCAATGGCAGGCAAATGTTTATAAGCCTACCGACCCACCGTTTTGTTCCAAACTTGCTGCATGCTTTGTGCTTGCAAAACAAGAAGAGGGAGATAATGCTATGTTAGGTATGTTAGCGTAGCATCCATCACACTTCGCCGTTTTCTTCTAGTCTCACTGGACCAG
>NC_061512.1:65613321-65631122 GCF_022539505.1 Lolium rigidum | reverse complement strand
GAACAACGTGGGCAGGCTTGTGCTGCCTAGATCGCAAGATGCGATCTAGGCAGCATGGTGCTTACCGGAGAAACCCTCGAGACGAAGGAGTTGGCCCTTACTTCAGACAAGACGAACATGCATAGCAACTCACATGAAATTCAACAATGAGTTGATGGCGTTCCCCAGTAAACATGGTTATCGCACAACAAGCAACTTAATAAGAGATAAAGTGCATAATTACATATTCAATACCACAATAGTTTTTAAGCTATTTGTCCCATGAGCTATATATTGCAAAGGTGAATGATGGAATTTTAAAGGTAGCACTCAAGCAATTTACTTTGGAATGGCGGATAAATACCATGTAGTAGGTAGGTATGGTGGACACAAATGACATAGTGGTTGGCTCAAGGATTTTGGATGCATGAGAAGTATTCCCTCTCGATACAAGGTTTAGGCTAGCAAGGTTATTTGAAACAAACACAAGGATGAACGGTGCAGCAAAACTCACATAAAAGACATATTGTAAACATTATAAGACTCTACACCGTCTTCCTTGTTGTTCAAAACTCAATACTAGATATTATCTAGACTCTAGAGAAACTAAATATGCAAACCAAATTAGCAAGCTCTAAGTATTTCTTCATTAATGGGTGCAAAGTATATGATGCAAGAGCTTAAACATGAGCACAACAATTGCCAAGTATCAAATTATCCAAGACATTTTTAGAATTACTACATGTAGCATTTTCCAATTCCAACCATATAACAATTTAACGAAGAAGAAACTTCGCCATGAATACTATGAGTAGAGCCTAAGGACATATTTGTCCATATGCTATAGCGGAGCGTGTCTCTCTCCCATAAAGTGAATGCTAGGATCCATTTTATTCAAACAAAACAAAAAACAAAAACAAACCGACGCTCCAAGCAAAGTGCATAAGATGTGACGGAATAAAAATATAGTTTCAGGGGAGGAACCTGATAATGTTGTCGATGAAGAAGGGGATGCCTTGGGCATCCCCAAGCTTAGATGCTTGAGTCTTCTTATAATATGCAGGGGTGAACCACCGGGGCATCCCCAAGCTTAGAGCTTTCACTCTCATTGATCATATTGCATCATACTCCTCTCTTGATCCTTGAAAACTTCCTCCACACCAAACTCGAAGCAACTCATTAGAGGGTTAGTGCATAATAAAAATTCACATGTTCAGAGGTGACACAATCATTCTTAACACTTCTGGACATTGCATAAAGCTACTGGACATTAATGGATCAAAGAAATTCATCCAACATAGCGAAAGAGGCAATGCGAAATAAAAGGCAGAATCTGTCAAAACAGAACAGTCCGTAAAGATGGATTTTATTAGGGCACCAGACTTGCTCAAATGAAAATGCCCAAATTTAATGAAAGTTGCGTACATATCTGAGGATCATGCACGTAAATTGGCTTAATTTTCTGAGCTACCTACAGGGAGGTAGACCCAGATTCGTGACAGCAAAGAAATCTGGAACTGCGCAGTAATCCAAATCTAGTACTTACTTTACTATCAAAGACTTTACTTGGCACAACAAAACTCAAAACTAAGATAAGGAGAGGTTGCTACAGTAGTAAACAACTTCCAAGACATAAATATAAAACAAAAATACTGTAGTAAAAACATGGGTTATCTCCCAAGAAGTTCTTTCTTTATAGCCATTAAGATGGGCTCAGCAGTTTTAATGATGCTCACATGAAAAATAGAGTATGAGGCAAAAGAGAGTATCAAGAAGCAAATTCAAAACAAATTTAAGCCTAACATGCTTCCTATGCATAGGAATCTTGTAAATAAACAACTTCATGAAGAGCAAAGTAACAAGCATAGGAAGATAAAACAAGTGTAGCTTCAAAAATTTCAGCACATAGAGAGGTGTTTTAGTAACATGAAAATTTCTACAACCATATTTTCCTCTCTCATAATAATTTTCAGTAGCATCATGAGCAAACTCAACAATGTAACTATCACATAAAGCATTCTTATCATGAGTCTCATGCATAAAATTATTACTCTCCACGTAAGCATAATCAATTTTATTAGTTGTAGTGGGAGCAAATTCAACAAAGTGGCTATCATCATATATAGGAGGCATATTGTAATCATAAAAGAAAATTTTCTCCTCAATGCTTGGGGGACTAAAAAGATCATGCTCATCGAGCCAGCCTTCCCAAGCTTAGAATTTTCCATAGCATTAGCAACAATGGTGTTCAAAGCATCCATAGTAATAACATTCCCATTAGCATGCATATAAAGTTCCATGGGTTTTTTAATTCTCTCTTCAAACACATCATGTCCTAATTCAAGATAAAGTTCATAAAGATCTCTCATATTTTTGTTGTTTTCCATTATGCTTAACTAGTGAAATAAAAACATGCATGATATTAAGTAAAGTAAAACAAGTAACTAATTTTTTTGTGTTTTGATATAATGCAGCAAACAAAGTAGTAAATAAAATAAAGCAAGACAAAAACAAAGTAAAGAGATTGAGAAGTGGAGACTCCCCTTGCAGCGTGTCTTGATCTCCCCGGCAACGGCGCCAGAAAAAGAGCTTGATGGCGTGTATTTCACACGTTCGTTGGGGAACCCCAAGAGGAAGGTATGATGCGCACAGCAGCAAGTTTTCCCTCAGAAAGAAACCAAGGTTTATCGAACCAGGAGGAGTCAAGAAGCACGTTGAAGGTTGATGGCGGCGGGATGTAGTGCGGCGCAACACCAGGGATTCCGGCGCCAACGTGGAACCCGCACAACACAACCAAAGTACTTTGCCCCAACGAAACGGTGAGGTTGTCAATCTCATCGGCTTGTCTGTAACAAAGGATTAACCGTATTGTGTGGAAGATGATTGTTTGCAGAGAAAACGAGTAAAACAAGTATTGCAAGCAGATTTGTATTTCAGTATTAAAAGAATGGACCGGGGTCCACAGTTCACTAGAGGTGTCTCTCCCATAAGATAAAAGCATGTTGGGTGAACAAATTACAGTCGGGCAATTGACAAATAGAGAGGGCATAACAATGCACATACATGTCATGATAAGTACAGTGAGATTTAATTGGGCATTACGACAAAGTACATAGACCGCCATCCAACTGCATCTATGCCTAAAAGTCCACCTTCGAGGTTATCGTCCGAACCCCTCCAGTATTAAGTTGCTAACAACGGACAATTGCATTAAGTATGGTGTGTAATGTAATCAATAACTACATCCTCGGACATAGCATCAATGTTTTATCCCTAGTGGCAACAAGCACAACACAACCTTAGAACTTTCGTCACTCGTCCCGGTGTCAATGCAGGCATGAACCCACTATCGAGCATAAATACTCCCTCTTGGAGTTACTAGCATCAACTTGGCCAGAGCCTCTACTAATAACGGAGAGCATGCAAGATCATAAACAACACATATGCAATAACTTGATAATTAACATAACATGGTATTCTCTATCCATCGGATCCCGACAAACACAACATAGAGTATTACGGATAGATGATCTTGATCATGTTAGGCAGCTCACAAGATCCAACAATGAAGCACAATGAGGAGAAGACAACCAGTCTAGCTACTGCTATGGACCCATAGTCCAGGGGTGAACTACTCACTCATCACTCCGGAGGCGACCATGGCGGTGTAGAGTCCTCCGGGAGATGAATCCCTCTCCGGCAGGGTGCCGGAGGAGATCTCCAGAATCCCCCGAGATGGGATTGGCGGCGGCGGCGTCTCTGGAAGGTTTTCCGTATCGTGGTTTTTCGCCTCGGGGTTTCTCGACAAAGGCTTTAAGTAGGCGGAAGGGCAGAGTCGGAGGGCTGACGAGGGGCCCACACCACAGGGCGGCGCGGGCCCCCCTCTGGCCGCGCCGCCTTGTGGTCTGGCCACCTCGTGGCCCCACTTCGTATGCTCTTCGGTCTTCTGGAAGGTTCGTGGCAAAATAGGACCCTGGGTCTTTGTTTCGTCCAATTCCGAGAATATTTCGTTACTAGGATTTCCGAAACCAAAAACAGCGAGAAAATAGCAACTGGCACTTCGGCATCTTGTTAATAGGTTAGTTCCAGAAAATGCACGAATATGACATAAAGTGTGCATAAAACATGTAGGTATCATCAATAATATGGCATAGAACATAAGAAATTATCGATACGTCGGAGACGTATCAACGACGAGGACCCGGATCCTTATACGATCGGAAACGTACACAAGATGGATCCAACGCACTCCAGACGCCCCGGTAAAACTCCTGCTTCTCGCCCTTCAATAGCCCAGGCCAACGCTTCCGACAGCGATGATGATGATTGCATAATGCTTGAGGTACTTGATTCTCTTCCCTTATCTTATGTTTTCTCTGCTATGTCGGTTTCAGCTGATCAAGATCGTCAGGTGGTGGAGCACGTGACTCCGCTTGCTGCCGAGGTCGGGGATCCTCCGGCCCCTCGAGTCCGAAAGACTCCAGGCCCCGAAGCCGGTCCAAGCACCGAGCCAGCTCCCAAGCGCCGGAAGACCGGAAGCTCCAGGCCGGAGAGGAAGAAGAGGAAAAACGACATTCTGATCTCCTCTGGGTAAACTTTATCAACATATCTTTCCGGTTTGAATCTTACTCTTGACATTTACTGCGGCTAACTCATATCTTTTATCTTTCAGGCCCGCTCTCGAACTTACCAGGAGCGCGTCCGGCATGAGGCTGGAGGCCCCCAAGGATACTGGCAAGACCCAGCATCCTCCTCACCAAAGCCGAGCACACTCTGGTGCCGGCAAAATTCCTTCCTCCCCTCTGGGAGGTACAACAAGTTCAGGGAGCGCGGCCCCCAAAAGGAAACAACACCGCGCGGAGGAGGATTTTTTTCTTCCCCTCCAGAGATTCAAGACATCGGCGCCAGCAACACGGGCGCCGGCTCAGAACAAGCCGGTCGGTCGGAACCTTCGGTTCTGCCCGTCCTTGAAAAAACCAGCAAAGCACCAACCGCTTCCCCCCACAAGACCTCTTCTTCTGCACCATCCAAGCCCTCTTCACCGGCCAAGGGCGCTACAGCGCCACCGTCGGCATCTGCCAGCAAGCCTCCTCCTGCTCCCAGAAAGATCTCCCAGAAGGGCACTGAGATTACCGCCGAGCAGCTCTCTGGCGCTGTCACAGCTGTGGTGGCTTAGCCCAGCGGCTCCAAGGCCCAGGCCCTCACACTGCATGTCGGGCGCGCTGCAATCACCGCCGGTGAGAAGGTCTCAACACAGCTGGGCCGGATCGTCGAGCTGAACCGCAGCGATGCCAACTTGGGCGCGCTGCAGCGGTACATGGATAAGTGGAACCTCTCCGACCTCACCAATGCCACTCTTGGCGTCGGCAAAGACAAGAAGGTGGTGACCGATCCGCGCGGCCCCCGGAACGCCGTGCAGCACTTGGGACGGCTCAAGCTGTTGGAGATATGCCCAAGAGGCAATAATAAAGTGGTTATTATAATATATCTTTGTGTTTATGATAAATGTTTGCATACCATGCTATAATTGTATTAACCGAAACATTGATACATGTGTGTTGTGTAAACAACCAGAGTCCCTAGTAAGCCTCTTGTATAACTAGCTTGTTGATTAATAGGTGATCATGGTTTCGTGATCATGAACATTGGATGTTATTAATAACAAGGTTATGTCATTAGATGAATGATATAATGGACACACCCAAATAAGCGTAGCATAAGATCACGTCATTAAGTTCAATTTGCTATAAGTTTTCGATACATAGTTACCTAGTCCTTCGACCATGAGATCATGTAAATTACTTATACCGGAAGGGTACTTTGATTACATCAGACACCACTGCGTAAATGGGTGGTTATAAAGGTGGGATTAAGTATTCGGAAAGTGTGAGTTGAGGCATATGGATCAAGAGTGGGATTTGTCCATCCCGATGACGGATAGATATACTCTGGGCCCTCTCGGTGGAATGTCGTCTGATTAGCTTGCAAGCATGTGAATAGTTCACAAGAGATGATATGCCACGGTACGAGTAAAGAGTACTTGTCGGAGACGAGGTTGAACAAGGTATGGAGATACCGATGATCGAACCTCGGACAAGTAAAAATATCGCGTGACAAAGGGAATCGGTATCGTATGTAAATGGTTAATCGATCACTAAGTTATCGTTGAATGTGTGGGAGCCATTATGGATCTCCAGATCCCGCTATTGGTTATTGGTCGGAGAGGAGTCTCGACCATGTCTGCATAGTTCACGAACCGTAGGGTGACACACTTAAGGTTTGATGTCGTTTTAAGTAGATATGTAATATGGAATGGAGTTCGAATGTTTGTTCGGAGTCTTGGATGGGATCCAGGACATCACGAGGAGGTCCGGAATGGTCCGGAGAATAAGATTCATATATAGGAAGTTACTTTCCAAGTTTGGAAATGATTCGGTGCATTTATGGAAGGCGCTAGAATGTTCTAGAACCTTCCGGAAGAAATCACCATGGAAGGTGGAGTCCCGGTTGGACTCCACCAACCCTAACCAGCCAACCAAGTGGGAGGGTGGAGTCCATGGTGGACTCCACCTCCTTGGCCGGCCAACAAAGTGGGAAGGGGAGAGTCCCTGTCCCTCTAGGTTTCGTCCATATGGTAGTTTTTGAATTGGGGTCTTATTCAGATCTTTGGGCAAACCCTTCAAACCCTTGGGTGTTCCACCTATATAATGAGGAGGAGAGGGAGGGGCAGCCTACATGTTGGCCGCACCACCTAGGGCCCCCCAAGGCTGTCGCCCAAGAGAGCCCCCTCTCCCAAACCCTAGCACCACTCCCTCCTCCACCTCCCTCCCACAGCGCTTAGGCGAAGCCCTGCCGGAGATCTCCACCACCACCGACACCACGCCGTCGTGCTGTCGGGATTCCGAGGAGGATCTACTACATCCGCTGCCCGCTGGAACGGGGAGAAGGACGCATCATCAACACCGTACGTGTGACCGAGTACAGAGGTGCTGCCCGACTGTGGCACCGTCAAGATCTTCTACGCGCTTTTGAAAGCGGCAAGTGATCGACTACAACAACAACGAGATCTAATCTCGTAGGCTTTGGAAATCTTCGAGGGTTAGTCTCATGATCTTCTCGTTGCTACCATCTTCTAGATTGGATCTTGGCTTGTTATTCGTTCTTGCGGTAGGATTTTTTTTGGTTTTCTATGCTACGAATCCCAGCAGTGGTATCAGAGCCGTGTCTATGCATAGATTGGTTGCACGAGTAGAACACAATGGTTTTGTGGGTGTTGATGCTTTTGTTATCTTTAGTTGGTGTACTTTGCATCTTCGGGATGGTGGGATGAAGCGGCCCGGGCTAACTTTACATGACCGCGTTCATGAGACTTGATCCATGCTCGACATGCAACTTGTATTGCATAAGTGGCTTTGCGGGTGTCTGTCTCTCTCACCATAGTGAAGATTCAATTTACTCTTTCTATTGACAACACTAGTATCACCGTTGTGGTTCATGTTCGTAGGTAGATTGGATCTTACTCGAAAACCCTAAACCACGTAAAATATGCAAACCAAATTAGAGGCGTCTAACTTGTTTTTGCGGGGTTTGGTGATGTGATATGGCCATGATGTGATGATGAATATGTATGAGATGATCATTATTGTATTGTGGCAACCGGCAGGAGCCTTATGGTTGTCTTTATATTTCATGTTGTAGTATTATTTCAAAGTAGTTGTAATAGTTGCTGCATGTGATGAACAACCATGAAGACAGCACCATGGACCTTGACGCTACACCGACGATGATGGAGATCATGTCCGTGCTTTGGAGATGAAGATCAAAGGCGCAAAGACTAAAGGGCCATATCATATCACATATGAATTGCATGTGATGTTAATCCTTTATGCATCTTATCTTGCTTAGACCGCGACGGTAGCATTATAAGATGATCCCTCACATTAATATCAAGATAATAAAGTGTTCTCCCCTCGTATGCACCATTGCTACAGTTCGTCGTTTTGAAGCATCTCGTGATGATCTGATGTGTTAGATTATACATTCACATACAACGGGTGTAAGCCATGTTGCACACGCGGAAATACTTGGATTTGCTTGACGGGCCTAGCATGTACAGACATGGCCTCGGAACACAGGAAACCGAAAGGTTGAACACGAGTCATATGGATGATATGATCAACATGTTGATGTTCACCATTAAAGCTACATCATCTCACGTGATGATCGGTTTTGGTGTAGTGGATATGGATTGTGTACCACTAAACAACTATGAGGGATGTTGTATTAAGTGAAAGTTCATTAGTAATTAGATTAAAATATGAACTAATTATCGTGAACATAGTCTGAATAGTATTTTGAATTAATTTGTAGAATTGGCATCCGTTATCTACCAAGCGCTAGTCTTATATTTGAGATAGAAACACTGTTAAGTCTGATAAGCAACTTTACGGACTGGTACCGTATTGTTGAAAGAATCAAGAAATGATTAAGTCATATTGCAAACTTTTAGTAAACCTCACATTGTTGATTCAAAGAGCAATGGTTTCGATTAGTACCTAAAGTCATCTTGTCTCCGTGAAACTTAAAGTTCAAATCCGTTTGAAAAGTAAGGAGCTGGAAATTTTGTTTTCAGAAATAAGCAAGGTATGAGATATATGTGATATCTAAGACCTTATTGCAAGATGATTGAATATAATCTAGTGAGACTACATAAACTCATAAGTTTTATGGGAATGTACGAAGGTTGAAGATGCCAGGCTTCTCGATCCTCCAACTAGTTGGGCACTAACGATATTTGCATATCCATGAAGTGATCGTCCTTAGTATGCACCGTTGCTAAGACTCATCGTTTCGAAGCATCACGTGATGATCGGGTGTTATAGATTCTACATGTGCATACAACGGGTGCAAGCCAGATTTGCACATGCGAATACTGAGGTTAAACTTTATGAGCCTAGCATGTACAGACATGGTCTCGGAAAGTCGTCATGATATGATGGATAAAATTATGAGTGAAATTGTTCATCATATTACAAAGTTACTAATAGTGAAATCTGGAACACTTGTCATGTGATGATCAACTTCAAGGTAAGAACCTCAAGGTTATTGGTATTTGACCATTGGACCTAGAAGTTATTGAAGGTGAAGTATTTTCTGAGAATGAGGAAAGCTAAAAGAGAAACTACAAAAGATTTTTTGGCAGAAAGAAAGTAAATACTAGAAAGTCTAGCTCAAGTGTATATAGATGATATACATGTTATGAATGTATTCCTTGTTTGGTCACACAATGAAATTCTTGGGTATAAGTACCATATTGGTTGGTATGAGATGTCATACAACACAATGCAATACAAGAATACAATGGCCTAAGTGACTGATAAGGAATATGATAATAATGCACATCTGGAACATAATAAAGTGTTATTATGTTTGTCGTTGTCATTTGCTTGTGACGGTAAAGCACACGTCCGTTGGGAACCCCAAGAGGAAGGTATGATGCGTACAGCAGCGAGTTTTCCCTCAGTAAGAAACCAAGGTTATCGAACCAGTAGGAGATGAAGGCCACGTGAAGGTTGTTGGTGAAGGAGTGTAGTGCGCGCAACACCGGATTCGGCGCCAAGTGGAACCTGCACAACACAATAAAGATACTTTGCCCCAACTTAACAGTGAGGTTGTCAATCTCACCGGCTTGCTGAAAACAAAGGATTAAACGTATGGTGTGGAAGATTATGTTTGCTTGTAGAAAACAAAAGAGAACAATGATTGCAGTAGGTTGTATTTCAGATGTAAAAGAATGGACCGGGGTCCACAGTTCACTAGTGGTGTCTCTCCAATAAGATAAATAACATGTTGGGAGAGCAAATTACAGTTGGGCAATTGACAAATAGAGATGGCATAACAATGCACATACATATCATGATGACTACTATGAGATTTACTTAGGGAATTACGACAAAGAACATAGACCGCCATCCAGCATGCATCTATGCCTAAAAAGTCCACCTTCGGGTTAGCATCCGCACCCCTTCCAGTATTAAGTTGCAAACAACAGACAATTGCATTAAGTACTGTGCGTAATGTAAACAATACAAATATCCTTAGACGACAAAGCATTGATGTTTTATCCCTAGTGGCAACAGCACATCCACAACCTTAGAACTTTCTGTCACTGTCCCGGATTCAATGGAGGCATGAACCCACTATCTAGCATAAATACTCCCTCTTGGAGTTACAAGTATCAACTTGGCCAGAGCCTCTACTAGCAACGGAGAGCATGCAAGATCATAAATAACACATATATGATAGATCAATAATCAACTTGACATAGTATTCCATATTCATCGGATCCCAACAAACACAACATGTAGCATTACAAATAGATGATCTTGATCATGATAGGCATCTCACAAGATCTAAACATGATGGCACAATAGGATAAGACAACCATCTAGCTACTGCTATGGATCCATAGTCCAAGGATGAACTACTCACGCATCAATCCGGAGGCGGGGATGGTGATGTAGAGCCCTCCGGTGATTATTCCCCTCTCCGGTAGGGTGTCGGAGGAGATCTTCGGAACCCCCCGAGATGGGGTTGACGGCGGCGGCGTCTCTGGAACTTTTCTCGTATTTTGGCTCTCGGTATTAGGGTTTTCCGATACGAAGGAATATATAGGCGAAGAGGCAGCGTCGGGGGAGCCAGGGGGTGGGCTCCCCACACCTGGGCGCGCCAGGAGGTGGGGCCGTGCCGCCCTATGGGGTGGCCCCCTGCTGGCCTTCTCCGACTCTTCTTCGATGTTCTGGAACACTCCGTGGAAAATAGGGCCGTGGGCTTTTGTTTCGTCCAATTCCGAGAATATTTCCTGTGTAGGATTTCTGAAACCAAAAACAGCAGAAAACAGGAACTGGCGCTTCGGCATCTCGTTATTAGGTTAGTCCCGGAAAATGCATTAAAATGATATAAAGTGTATATAAAACATGTAAGTATTGTCATAAAGCTAGCATGGAACATAAGAAATTATAGATACGTTGGAGACGTATCAAGCATCCCCAAGCTTAGTTCCTACTCGCCCTCGAGTTGGTAAACAATAAAAAGAATAATTTCTGAAGTGACATGCTACCAACATGATCTTGATCAATACTATTATAAAGCATATGAGATGAATGAAGTGACTCAAAGCAATGGTCTATAGTTTGCTAACAAATAGATAATGACTAAACAACTGAATCATATAGCAAAAACTTTTCATGAATAGTACTTTCAAGACAAGCATCAAAAAGTCTTGCATAAGAGTTAACTCATAAAGCAATAGATTCTTAATAGAAGGTTTTGAGGCAACACAAAGGAAGATTTAAGTTTCAGCAATTGCTTTCAACTTTCAACATGTATATCTCATGGATAATTGTCAACACAAAGTAATATGATGAGTGCAATAAGCAAGCATGTAAGAATCAATGCACACAGTTGACACAAGTGTTTGCTTCTAAGATAGAAGGAAGTAGGTAAACTGACTCAACATAAAGTAAAAGAAAGGCCCTTCGCGAGAGGAAGCGGGGATTAAATCATGTGCTAGAGCTTTTCAAGTTTTGAAATCATATAGAGAGCATAAAAGTAAAGTTTTGAGAGGTGTTTGTTGTTGTCAACGAATGGTAGTGGGCACTCTAACCCCCTTGTCAAACGAGACTTTCAAAGAGCGGCTCCCATGAAGGACGTTATCTCTACCGGCAAGGTAGATCATCCCTCTTCTCTTTTGTTTACACATGTACTTTAGTTTTATTTATGGATGACACTCCTCCCAACCTTTTTCTTTCACAAGCCATGGCTAACCGAATCCTCGGGTGCCTTCCAACATTTCACATACCATGGAGGAGTGTCTATTTGCAAAATTAAGTTGCTTACTCGATGAATCAGGGCAAAACATGTGAAGAGAATTATTAATGAAAGTTAATTAATTGGGGCTGGGAACCCCGTTGCCAGCTCTTTTTGCAAAATTATTGGATAAGCGGATGTGCCACTAGTCCATTGGTGAAAGTCTGCCCAACAAGATTGAAAGATAAAACACCACATACTTCCTCATGAGCTATAAAACATTGACACAAATAAGAGATAATAACTTTTGAATTGTTTAAAGGTAGCACATGAAGTATTTACTTGGAATGGCAGAAAAAATACCACATAGTAGGTAGTTATGGTGGACACAAATGGCATAGGTTTTGGCTCAAGGTTTTGGATGCACGAGAAGCATTCCCTCTCAGTACAGGGCTTTGGCTAGCAAGGTTGTTTCAAGCAACACAAGTGTGAACCGGTACAGCAAAACTTACATAAGAACATATTGCAAGCATTATAAGACTCTACACTGTCTTCCTTGTTGCTCAAACACTTTTACCAGAAAATATCTAGACCTTAGAGAGACCAATCATGCAAACCAAATTTCAACAAGCTCTACGGCAGTTCTCCACTAATAGGTTTAAACTACATGATGCAAGAGCTTAAACATGATCTACTTGAGAGCTCAAAACAATTGCCAAGTATCAAATTATTCAAGACAATATACCAATTACCACATGAAGCATTTTCTATTTCCAACCAAATAGCAATAAGTGCAGCGGCTTTCAGCTTTTACCATGAACATTAAAAGTAAAACGAAGAACACCAGTGTTCAAATGAAAAAGCGGAGCGTGTCTCTCTCCCATACAATCATGTTAGGATCCGATTTATTCAGAGAATGAAAATAACAAAACGAAAATAAAAGCACACAGACGCTCCAAGTAAAGCACATAAGATGTGACGGAATTAAAATATAGTTTCACTAGAGGTGACCTGATAAGTTGTTGATGAAGAAGGGGATGCCTTGGGCATCCCCAAGCTTAGACGCTTGAGTTTTCTTGAAATATGCAGGGATGAACCCCGGGGGCATCCCCAAGCTTAGACTTTTCACTCTTCTTGATCATATTATATCATCCTCCTCTCTTGATCCTTGAAAACTTCCTTCACACCAGACTCAAAACAATCTCATTAGAGGGTTAGTGCATAATCAAAAATTCACATGTTCAGCAAGGACACAATCATTCCCAACACTTCTGGACATTACCCAAGGTTACTGAAATTTAATGGAGCAAAGAAACCCACTCAAACACAGTATAAGAGGCAATGCGAAATAAAAGGCAGAATCTGTCAAAACAGAACAGTCCATAAAGACGAATTCTTTCGAGGCACTTAACATGCTCAGATGGAAAAGCTCAAATTTAATGAAACTTGCGTACATATCTGAGGATTACTCATGACTTTTTTCAAGATTTTACGATTTTTCTACAGAGAGAACAGCTCAAATTCGTGACAGCTAAAAATCTGTTCATGCGCAGAAATTCAAATCTAGTATCAACTTTCTATCAAAGACTTTACTTGGCACAACAATGCAATAAAGTAAAGATACAAAGGTATTGCTACAGTAGTAACAAGCACCTTGACTCAAATATAAAACAAAAATTGCAGAAATAAAATAATGGGTTGTCTCCCATAAGCGCTTTTCTTTAACGCCTTTCAGCTAGGCGCAGAAGATTTTAATGATGCTCACATGAAAATAGAAAATGAAGCAAAAGGAGCATCAAGAAGCAAATTCGAAACACATTTAAGTCTAACCCGCTTCCTATGCATAGGAATCTTGTACACAAATAAATTCATGAAGAACAAAGTGACAAGCATAGGAAGATAAAACACGAGTAACTTCAAAATTTTCAGCATGTAGAGAGGTGTTTTAGTACCATGAAAATTTCTACAACCATATTTTCCTCTCTCATAATAATTTCCAGTAGCATCATGAACAAACTCAACAATATAACTATCACATACAGCATGCTTTTCATGATCTACAAACACATAATTTTTATCAAGCTCAAAAATAGTGGGATCGAAACTTTCAAACCCACTTTTTAAAAATCTATAACAAGATGATTGATCATTCTCAAGAGATATGGGACTCCTAGATAAAGTCAAGACCTCTCCAATCCCATTTTCATTAGTAGTACAATTAATATTATCAAATAACATAGGACCATCATCTAGAGCTTTATCATAAACATTTGCTAAGCAAAACTCTTTAGTACCATGCATTTCGATATCAGGCACAAACAAAGCATTATCATAAGATTTATCAAAATAGCATGGATTATCATAGATAATAGTAGCATAATTATTCTCACAAGTTTTACTCATAGGGAATATTTCAAGAGAATCCACAGGAACATAACATTCATCCTCCTTTGGTAAGCATGGAGGACAATCAAATAGTGTAAGAGATAAAGAGTTACTCTCATTAGAAGGTTGGCATGGGTAGCTAATCCATTCTTCCTCCTTTTGTTCATCACTCTCCTCCTCTTTTTCATCCAATGAGCTTTCGGGTTCATCAATTTCTTCTTTCACGAGGTTCCTGCAAATTGTGAGTGCATTCTTGTGCATGAATGAGTCTCTCTTTATAATCAATGATATAAGGATTATTGCTGTAATGTTCTATGCAATAATCAAGGATAGAAGAGACATAATCTTTAAGGTCCTTACAAACAATACAAGTTTCATAATTTGTAGCCATGAAGGATTCTATCTCAGAGGCTCCCATAAATAAAACAAATTGTTCTACTTCCCAAGATGAATATAGTTATTCCAATGATAGTTCACAATTAAAACTTCTTCACTAAAGCCACATTGGAATTTAAGATGTTTAGTATCCTATTTAGAGCAACAGTTTATATCATGGCGTTTAAGCAAGATTTTAGCAATTGTATTCAATTTTTCTAACACGACACTCATGACTTTACCCTTTCTTGATTCTCTATAATTCATATATAATTCTATAAGCTCCATACAGGTTGTGGGTTCTTCCATAACAACAGTTTTTAATTTTTTGGTTTTTCAAATTTTTATGGATTTTCGGGTAGAAAAATAAAACAAGACAAAAACAAACTAGACCAAAGTAAACTAAGCAAAATAATACTAGACAGAAATAAACTAAGCACAAATAAACTAGACTAAGCAAAACAAAATAAAATAAAAACAGAGAGAGAGCTAGAGTGTACTCCCCAGGTGAACTTAGGGAGAAGCATGGTGAAATAAACAAAGGTAAACCGATAAAGTAAATGCGAGTAACTATTTTTTGTGTTTTTGATATGAAAAAAGCAAACAAGACAGAAAATAAAATAAAGGAAGACAATAAACAAAGTAAAGAGATTGGGTGTGAGAGACTCCCCTTGCAGCGTGTCTTGATCTCCCCGGCAACGACACCAGAAAAGTAGTTGCTTGCGCTAAAGCACACGTCCGTTGGGAACCCCAAGATGAAGGTATGATGCGTACAGCAGCGAGTTTTCCCTCAGTAAGAAACCAAGGTTATCAAACCAGTAGGAGATGAAGGCCACGTGAAGGTTGTTGGTGAAGGAGTGTAGTGCGGCGCAACACCAGGGATTCCGGCGCCAACGTGGAACCTGCACAACACAATCAAGATACTTTGCCCCAACTTAACAGTGAGGTTTTCAATCTCACCGGCTTGCTGAAAACAAAGGATTAAACGTATGGTGTGGAAGATTATGTTTGCTTGCAGAAAACAAAAGAGAACAATGATTGCAGTAGGTTGTATTTCAGATGTAAAAGAATGGACCGGGGTCCACAGTTCACTAGTGGTGTCTCTCCAATAAGATAAATAACATGTTGGGTGAGCAAATTACAGTTGGGCAATTGACAAATAGAGAGGGCATAACAATGCACATACATATCATGATGACTACTATGAGATTTACTTAGGGCATTACGACAAAGAACATAGACCGCCATCCAGCATGCATCTATGCCTAAAAAGTCCACCTTCGGGTTAGCATCCGCACCCTTCCAGTATTAAGTTGCAAACAACAGACAATTGCATTAAGTACTGTGCGTAATGTAAACAATACAAATATCCTTAGACAAAGCATTGATGTTTTATCCCTAGTGGCAACAGCACATCCACAACCTTAGAACTTTCTGTCACTGTCCCAGATTCAATGGAGGCATGAACCCACTATCTAGCATAAATACCCCCTCTTGGAGTTACAAGTATCAACTTGGCCAGAGCCTCTACTAGCAACGGAGAGCATGCAAGATCATAAATAACACATATATGATAGATCAATAATCAACTTGACATAGTATTCCATATTCATCGGATCCCAACAAACACAACATGTAGCATTACAAATAGATGATCTTGATCATGATAGGCAGCTCACAAGATCTAAACATGATGGCACAATAGGAGAAGACAACCATCTAGCTACTGCTATGGACCCATAGTCCAAGGATGAACTACTCACGCATCAATCCGGAGGCGGGCATGGTGATGTAGAGCCCTCCGGTGATGATTCCCCTCTCCGGCAGGGTGCGGAGGAGATCTTCAGAACCCCCGAGATGGGGTTGACGGCGGCGGCGTCTGCGGAACTTTTCTCGTATTTTGGCTCTCGATACTAGGGTTTTCCGATACGAAGGAATATATAGGCGAAGAGGCGGCGTCGGGGGAGCCGGGGGTGGGCTCCCCACACCCCGGCGCGCCAGGAGGTGGGGCCGCGCCGCCCTATGGGGTGGCCCCCTGCTGGCCTTCTCCGACTCTTCTTCGATGTTCTGGAACACTCCATGGAAAATAGGGCCGTGGGCTTTTGTTTCGTCCAATTCCGAGAATATTTCCTGTGTAGGATTTACGAAACCAAAAACAGCAGAAAACAGAGAGCTGGCGCTTCGTCATCTTGTTAATAGGTTAGTCCCGGAAAATGCATAAAAATGATATAAAGTGTATATAAAACATGTAAGTATTGTCATAAAACTAGCATGGAACATAAGAAATTATAGATACGTTGGAGACGTATCAGCATTCTACCTAGCCCTTAGGATTTATAATAAAGAACTAAATAATTATTATTTTGCTCTGGTCAAATGAAAACAATGAGTTGTTCAAATTATGACCTTACTGCATGTATGATGGATAAGTTGTTATAAATCTTAATGGTGAAACACACATACATAACACTGACGCTAATATGTCGTAAGGCAAATGATTTGAATTCCACTTATTAGTGGAACCGCCATTTAGGTCATGTTAGAAAGGAACGCATGAAGAAACTCCATGCAAATGGATTTTTGGAGTCATTTGATTTTTGAATCGTTTGGCGCTTGCAAATCTTTTCTAAAGAGAATGACTGAAATACCGTTCATAGGCCAAGAGTTGAACGGGCAACTAACTTAGTGGAAACATACATGATGATGTATATGGTTCACTGGGCATAGTTGTGTGCGGGAGATTCTTCTACTTCATGAAAACTTCCAACAATGAATTGAGTATATATATGTGGATATATTTATTCGATAAGGATGAAGTTTGAAACATTTGAATGGACTCAAATAAATTTCAGCATGAAGTGGAAATCATCGTAATAGAAAAGTCAAATATCTTTGATTTGATCATGGTGGAAATATTTGAATTACGAGTTTTAGCGAACATCTAAGAGAGTTATGAAATTGTTCTACAACTCACGTTTCTTGGAGTGTCATAGTGATGATAGAGTATCCGAGAGACGTATCCAAACCTTGTTGGATTAATGATGAGATAATATATATTGATGCCATTATATTTTGTGGATTATGCTTTAGAGACTACCGCTTTTACACTGAATAGAGCATCATCATAATCCGTTGAAATGACACCATACGAGTTATGGCATGGGTGTAAACCCTAATAGTCCTTTCTTAAATTTTGGTATGCATAGCATAAGTAAATAAGTTTACAATGAAAATCGGATGAATGTCTTTGTTGG
>NC_061512.1:65547343-65613221 GCF_022539505.1 Lolium rigidum | reverse complement strand
GGGCAAAGTACTTTGGTTGTGTTGTGCAGGTTCCACGTTGGCGCGGAATCTCCGGTGTTGCGCCGCACTACATCCCGCCGCCATCAACCTTCAACGTGCTTCTTGGCTCCTCCTGGTTCGATAAACCTTGGTTTCTTTACGAGCAAAACTTGGCTGCTTGTGCGCATCATACCTTCCTCTTGGGGTTGCCCAACGAACGTGTGAAATACACGCCATCAGTTAGCGGCCCAATGTTCTTCTCTAACAATATGCATACTCAAACCATTTGATCATGAAAATCGCCCTTACTTCAGACAAGACGAACATGCATAGAAACTCACATGATATTCAACAAAGGTGTAAAAGTTGATGGCGTCCCCAGAAACATGGTTACCGCTCAACAAGCAACTTATAAGAAATAAGATACATAGCTACATATTCTTCACCACAATAGTTTTTAAGGCTATTTTCCCATGAGCTATATATTGCAAAGACAAAGAATAGAATTTTAAAGGTAGCACTCAAGTAATGTACTTTGGAATGGTAGAGAAATACAATGTAGTAGGTAGGTATGGTGGACACAAATGACATAGTTTTTGGCTCAAGGATTTGGATGCACGAGAAGAATTCCTCTCAATACAAAGCTAGGCTAGCAAGGTTGTTCGAAGCAAACTCAAGTATAAAACGGTGCAGCAAGACTCACATATGAACATATTGTAAGCATTATAAGACTTTACATCGTCTCCTTGTTGTTCAAACACCTTAACCAGAAAATATCTAGACTCAAGAGAAACTAATCATGCAAACCAAATTTTAACAAGCTCTATGTAGTTCTTCATTAATAGGTGCAAAGTACATGATGCAAGAGCTTAAACATGATCTATATGAGCACAACAATTGCCAAGTATCAAATTATTCAAGACATTATACCAATTACCACATGCGGCATTTTACGTTTCCAACCATATAACAATGAACGAAGCAGTTTCAACCTTCGCCATGAACATTAAGGATAAAGCTAAGAACACATGTGTTCATATGCAACAGCGGAGCGTGTCTCTCTCCCACACAAGCATGATGGATCAGATTTTATTCAAACAAAAACAAAAACAAAAGCAAACAGACGCTCCAAGTAAAGTACATAAGATGTGATGGAATAAAAATATAGTTTCACTAGAGGTGACCTGATAAGTTGTCGATGAAGAAGGGGATGCCTTGGGCATCCCCAAGCTTAGATGCTTGAGTCTTCTTGAAATATGCAGGGATGAACCACGGGGGCATCCCCAAGCTTATACGTTTCACTCTTCTTGATCATATTGTATCATCCTCCTCTCTTGACCCTTGAAAACTTCCTTCACACCAAACTTCTCATAAACTTCATTAGAGGGGTTAGTACTCAAAAAACTTTAATCCACTTTAGCCCTGTAGTGACAAATTGCAAGAACTCAATAAAACATTAGCTACAGCTCTCCACATCTAGAAAGCCTCACTTAAAGTCCACAAGAGACAATGCAAAAAACAGAGACATAATCTGTCAAAATAGAACAGCCTGTAAACACGAATTTTTAAGAGGTACTTCCGTTGCTCAAATCAGAAAACTCAAAACTAATGAAAGTTGCGTACATATCTGAGGATCACTCACGTAAATTGGCAGATTTTTACGAGTTACCTACAGAGAACCATACCCAGATTCGTGACAGCAAGAAATCTGTTTCTGCGCAGAAATCCAAATCTAGCATCAACCTTCTATTAGAGACTTTACTTGGCACAACATTGCAATAAAATAAAGATAAGTAGAGGTTGCTACGGTAGTAACAATTTCTAAGACACAACAAAACAGTAGCAAAATAAAGACATGAGTTATCTCCCAAGAAGTGCTTTCTTTACAGCCATTAAGATGGGCTCAGCAAGTTTAATGATGCACTCGCAAGAAATAAGAGTTGAAGCAAAAGAGAGCATCAAAAGGCAAGTATGAAACAAATTTAAGCCTAACCCACTTTCTATGCATAGGAATCTTGTACACAAATGAATTCATGAAGAACAAAGTGACAAGCATAGGAAGATGAAACACAAGTAACTTCAAGATTCTCAACAAAAAGAGGGGAAGCTTAATATTATTAAGATGCATATTACCATGTTTCCCTCTCTCATAATAACTTTCAGTAGCATCATTGATGAAATCCACAATATACCCATCACTTAAAACATTCTTATCATGGTTCATATGCATAAAAGTATCATTAATTTTGGCATAAGAAGAGTTCTTCTCATTAATAGTAATTGGAGCAAGATTATTATCAAGAATTTGAACATGGTAAACAAGTTGCATACTAAGGGAATTGTTTTTAGCAATCCAATCATAACTATGACAAGTTTCATAAGGATAGTTATAACCTATATCATAGCATTCTTTATAATAATCATCAAAGATCGGAGGCATAGTGTCATCATAAGAAATAGAATAGTTATCTTTCACAGTATGTTCATCTGTGACCATACCATCGTTGTTACTAGAAGCAGATGTATCAAACATATAATGATCAGTAGCAAAAGGATTTTCAAACACCTCATCCCCAAGCTTAGAGCTTTCTATATCATTATGAGAGAAAGCATGGATAGTACTGATACTATGGCAATTATTAACATCCTCATTTTCAGAATTAGTTTCCCAGAGATTTCCAATATCAAAAGTAGTGTGCTCTTTCAAATCATGATCACTAATGTAGGTAAAGGGCATAGGAAGATCATTATACTCAGATTCATTATCATAATAATCATTAGGAGCAACATACTTACGGTTACCTATCGTTATCTCATACACGCGGGGATATGCCGTTACCTCTTTCCTTTTATTTCCCCTCTTTTTCTTCTTTTCCTTCTCCTCGTTCCCTTCTTTAGCGGGGAGAGGCTTGATGAGGGGCTCCTCCACATAACCTGATTTATTTCCAGAAACAATAGAAGAAACTTGGGAGGATTCCTCCTTTTCATCACCACTACTATTAAAAGGGAGAGAGGGTGGTGATCCAATACATCGTGGCCGTCAACATCTGATCAAATGGTTCACATGAAATTGTCCGCCGGACGGACCGCGGACAATCCCGATCGATCGTGCTAATCCAGTCCCCTCGAAAAGCATCCATAGCCTAACTTCTCCCCTTTTTTTCTCAACCGCAGACATGCACGCCGCCCACGCTGCTGTGCCGCGCGAGCACGCCGACGCCCTTTTTCCCGACGCTAGGCGGCTTGCCTGTGCCCGAGCCCTCAGCTTCACCCGCCGGCCGCCCATCAACGTCGCTGGACGCGCCCATCGTCTTCGCAGACGCCCGCGCCCATCGGCGCCGCTACTCTGCATCGCGCCTAACCGTCACCGTCCACGCGCAACCGTCGCCCGTCCGCCTCATCGTCGCCGGCAGCCCTGCCAGTTCGCACGCGTACGGCCTCATCGAGGACGCCATGGATTACCTCCAGCACGACACCGGCAGCCCCGCCCGTCCGCGCGCGTACGGCTCATCGAGGACGCCGTCGACTACCCCCTGCACGCCGTTGGCCTCGCCCCGTCTTCGCGCGCCCCCGGCATGTCATCGATCCGCAGGTGAACAAGTCTCCGGCCGCCAGTAGAGAGACTCTTGGCTCAGTGCTTCTCCGCTTGGGTACAGTCAACTCAATTGTTGCTTTCCTAATCCTAAACTAAACTAAATTGCAAATATCTTCAATGTATGTGTGCTCGCTTTGGAATTTGGGGATTTTCTCAGGGTCTGACATATCATCAATTAGTGCAGACAATATATCATGGATATATCTTCAATGTGTGTGTGCACGCACTTTTTAATTTGGGGCATTTCTCACATGCATGACATATCACCAATTACTTCAGACAATATACCAGGGATAGTTCTTATAAAATCTCCATAGATTCACACAAAAATTCCAGAGCAACTCACTATGATTCTAGAATGGAGATACATGTTTTAGTTAAAAATCATTTGTAAAGTCCAGTTTTACAGTCATGCTTTTCTGTTCGGATATTACATGAATATTATTCAGAACGTAGAGGTTATTGCAATTTGTGAGGTTTTCATAAATATAATTTTCCATGGACCTTCTCTACTATATATGGGCAGTCATGCTTTTGTTTCACACAACTTCATTTTACAAAGTTTCTTATACACATACTTAATCGAATATGGATAGTTCTTCATCACAATCTGTGGGGTTCACCATTTAAAAACCTCATGAACTCATCGACAAGTGTGGCTGCAAATACCAGGAGTAGTAATAAACCAACAAGTTGTCGAGGTTGGTATGCCCGGCTGTCCGCTGAGAAAAAAGGCCGAGTACCTAGAGAAGCAGCGTATGGCTTAACGGCAAAAGAGTGCTGCAATTGTCTGTGAAAATTCAACTAAACCTCAATCGAGTGGCCAAGGGTATTGTGCCTGTTTGATCGATGAGAACAAGGTGGAATCTGGACCATCCTCACGAAGGGTGTCACCTGGTAAGATGAAAATGGATTCTGTCTACCATTCATATGAAGGCACGTGTGGTATCATCAACTGTTTCTCTCGACAATGTAGGTATGTTGCAGATGGGGTGCGGACATTCCTGTATTATCGATCAAGTGTGAATACCAGCTGCACTAGGTACAAAAGTCATCCCACAAATTTTTATGCATCACTGCTCAATTCAAAATATTCTTTCCATGCTATGACCATCAACAAAGCCCAGGGGCAAACCATTTCAACAGTTGGTATTTACCTCCCTGAACCTGTATTCTCACATGGCCAGCTTTAGGTTACATTGTACAGACAAAATAGGTTTCTTCTTCCTTCATTCCGGTTATTTATTAATAGTAGTTAATGTTCTTACTGCATATATATTTTCCATATCCTTTTTATACTACTGTTTCTCCTTTTCTGATTTATGTATGTTTGTGTTATGCAGCAGCTTCAGCAGTTCTGTGACCCGGTTATGACATAGGAGTTGTCCCACATGTCTTGATGACTTGTACGGTTTCTTACAGCCTATAAGAATTCTTGGTTTCCTTCTTTCTCGAGAGTCTTGCTGTTTTTCTTTTTGCTACATTGTTCCATCAATGAGATGTAAATGACAATAAAATGCGAACATAGGTGTGTGTATTTCGAGGAGCTCCAACTACCTCGGCACCTTGCCACTGTCATAGGTACGTCTTTGTCTCCTCTCTTTGATGCTTTCACTATTATAATGCCAGCTCTGATTCTCCAAAGTATGGCTGATTTGTGTATTTAGGAAAACTATTCATAGCTGCCAGAGAGTAGTTAATATATTGGTTACCTTCTATATTCTGTTCTTAATGTACAAGTACCAGGGCTACTCAAATCATAAGAAGATGGAGGTGCATACTTACCATGTTTTTGGTATGTACATCAAATTGAGACCTTAGGCTTCTTATGCACTGAAAAAGTTAATCTGATGCTGCCTATGCTAGGGTGATATCCAGGTCCAGCCATTTTTTTTTGTATTATTATGTTATAAAGTAAGGAGTTCCTTTCGTAGCTATTTTAACCAGCGGGTATATGCTCTATATCTATGCAAGCATAAATGATCTTCTGTAATACATGTATACTGCTGAATGCTGATATATACCTTCTATGTTCTTAGATATAAGTTTTGCTTTTCATGCTTGTAGCAGAATGGATATCCTAATTATCTAAATATATGTAACTTCAAAATTTCCCATTTAAGATTTAAATTTTATTCCTGCTAATTGTTAATAATTTACATTTCTGCTTATAACATGTAATGTGCTATATATGTAAGAAGGCTATATCATATAAGCTATTTCAATTTTCCAATCTGCTTTGAATTCGCAACTATGGTTTACTAAGCTGATAGATAAATAGTGTCACTGACTTAGTTTTGTCAATATGTTTCAGGTTATGTATTATGAAGACGAGTTTACTCTGAGCCCTCCTCCTAAGTTATGATTTGGCATCACATGTATCTTGTTGCATGCACTTCCTCTCTAGCACTTGGAGATATGTGCATGTTGAAATATTGAGGAGTTTGGGAATTGGCCAAGTCAAACAACTCAAATTTACTCACTGTATGTCCCAGTGTTTGAGCTCACTTTCAATACAATTTTGAGTTTCAGAATTTGTGTTGATTTTCATTAGGGATAGCTCATGGGACTAAACATAGTCCGTGTCAGAGCATCTCCACCGGCGGCCCCGATAGCGATTTGGGGGCCGGCGTCGTTTTTGGGCTCGCACCGGCATGCCCCAAACGGCGCCGGTGTAACAACCCAAAAATTTCAAAACAAACAAAATGAATTTCCCTAGTTCCAAATTTTGGAACCAACAAAAACTTTTATTAAAATAAGATTGATACATATAGATCTGGTTTAAATCTTGTGTTTTGCCATGATGAGTGTTGTTATGCTTATGTGCTAAACCCTAAAACCCTAATGTGATCAAGTAAAGGTCACCAACCCAATAAAATAAAAGAGAAAGAAATCAAATAAGAAAAACCTCAAACCCTAACCTTCTCCAGAAATCATTTTTGGATATATTTTGAGAAACCCAAATTAAAATAAAAGACATATGGGGACTTATAACCCTAATAGGTAAATCTTGAACCCTACCTTTATTCTTTATGCTAAATGGTGATGAACCATGGTGAACCCCACTAAACCCTAAACCTCCCCCCCCCTCTCTTCACCACCCTAGCTAAATTAAAATAAAAGGAGATTAAATAAGAAAGATGCATATGTGACTATGGCTCTATTCATAAAACCTTACCCTAATCTTTTCTACTTTGCTTAGAGGTTTGGAAAATCTTCCTACACCTTACCTAGTACCTATCAAACCAAATCCAAGTGATTTCCAAAAAGATATAAAAAGAAACTAAAAATGTCATAGAGGCATATGAGAGTAAAATAGCAAATTTGTGAATTTAAGAATCTTGACCCTAAGTCTTGTTGTGAATGGTTGGATCACTCCTCTATACCATTTCAACACTCAACAAAATCAAATGGGCCAAGAACACTCAAATCAAAAATCAAATGCAACATATGCATAGAGGCATATGAGACACATAGCCATTTCACCAATTTTTGCCCTATGACTTTAAACCTTGACCAAATGATGGGAAACCATCTCTCAACCCAATATAACACCAAATAAACCCTAAACCATGACCTTTGATCATAAATAAAGAAAAGGAATAAAAGTATGAAATGCACATATGTGCATATGGCCAAAAATACAAATTTGAGTAAAAGACCATCACACTTGTTTCAATTGCTTGAATTGTTTTCTTATATCATATTAAACCTCAACTACATCAATGAGATCAATAAAAACCAAATCAAATGGGAAATAAGAAGATCTTCCAATACACATATGTGGATATGGCCATTTTTCCAAATCTTGAACTTAGACCATTTTGGTTTGCACCATTGGGTGTAAATGGATACTAAACACATATTAACAACTTTGGAAACAATCAAACCTCATTCAAATCAAATTTGAATGAAATATGAGCTCACATAAAATTATGGTCACTTTGGACAATTATAACCTGAGGCCTACTTTGAGCCCTGTTATTTCCAGATTTCTCTTCTAAACTTTGTCAACTCTTCACACCTCATCCAAGACAACATCAAGCACTTCAACTTTGCCCAAATCCACCACCCCAAATTCATCACCAATTTCAAAGGACAAGCAAGCAAAGTCAGGACTTTGAAACAAATATAAGATCATATGCAAAATGTGATTTTGCATCTCAACTCCATTTTGACCACCACCACCACCAAAATGCTCCACTTAATATATGATTACAACCCTCCAAAAAGAATTTCAAAATTCAAAAATCTTTTTCTTTCGGGCATTTGATCAAACAGCTTGCAGGCAGGGTGAAAAATTGTGCCCATACTCTATTTTTACCATGGACCAAGTCCAACCCTGACCCTCTCTGCACCCCTGGCACCTCCTCTCACTTCACCACATCCATCAGCACCAATGCCACCCCTCCACTTGCTCTCAGTGACAATGGCATGACCATGCCGTGGCATGGCATGGCCACACCATGCCACCCCTCTCCCTCTCACCTCAGTGAAGCACCACCATGTCTGGCAGTTTCCTCTCACCTCCCTGGACCAGCCCATGCCTGCCCTTGACCAAGCCGACGCATACACACGCCAGCACCGACGCGCCCAGCACGCTCCAGCAACGCCATGCCGTGCATGGTCGCGACGCCAGAGCGCGCCAGAGCGCCGCGTCACCCCATCAGCATCGACCACGCCTCGCCATCAGCGCCCGTGGGTGGCTTCACCTCAGCACCAGGACGCCGCCAGACATCACCACGAGCTCGCCCACGCCCTGTCACCGTCGAGGAGGACGACGACATCCGCCACAGTACCCACGGACGCGTGACTCGCCCCACTGTGCTTGACCACCGCTAGCTGTTCGAAGCGCACCATGACGCTCCCTGAGCCCGCCTGAACGCTGCCATAACCTCGCCCACGCCGTTGATCACCTGCAGCAGGGCCTCGCCGTTGTCACCCGTGACCTCCCGCAGCTGCTCGAGGAGGCTATAAAAGCAGCCCCTCCCGTCTCAATTCCAGCACGCCATCAGTCTTCCCTCTCACCCCTGAGCCTCCCTAGCCTCTTCTTGCTCCACATTCGCCACTGCCTCGCCGGAATTTGGAGCTCGGTGCCCGCGGAGGTGCTGAGAAGGGCGCCACCGTTGCAGTGCACCCCAGGCGCCGCCGCTGCTTCCATCTGCTTCACCATCGTCGACAACCTCGCCGCAACCCCTCTCCGACCATCGCCGCGCCGCCGGTGAGTCTCCGACCCCCCACCGTCGCCGCCAGTGGCCGCGCCTCTCGTCGCCATCGACGAAGGCCGTGGACCGTCCGATCTGTTTCTAATCGTGCGGGCCAGGTTGATCGGTACCGTTTCGGCGGTTAAGTCCCGCTGACGCGCGGCCCCCACGCTGTCAGGCGGCCCGCTGCGCTGGACGCAGTACTGGGCCGGCCCACCTCTTTTTCCCCTGTTTAGCCCGTTAGCGTTTCCCGCCTAAGCCCATCGTTTGAAATTGAATTTTCGAATTTGGTTAACTATTCTCAGATGCTGTTTTCAAAATTAAATAGGGGAAAATCTACCAAACCAAATTTGACAAATTTTATATATTTGGAAACCTTGTCAAATTATCTACAAAACTACACTGGCCCCAACTCTAAATATGTTGTAGAATAAATGTGACAAAAATAACAAGGCAGGGCCTTTTTCCACTTCAAATAATTATTAAAAATCATAGAAAGGTGCTTTTAAGATAATTCCAACTCTCAAAAATCACATGTCACATTATCCACCAGAATATATAAAAATATGACATAGTTGCTTTACATGATCATGGCCTAGTTTAAAGATTGGCCCTATGGCTATTTCTAGTCAAAGATATTGTCCAAAACTATTAAGAAATCTTATGAGAGAGTTTCCCTCATTTAAATCTGGTCACCACCAATTCCAAATAAAGTAGAGACTCTGGTCATTTAGGTCTCATAGGAATTGTGGTGATATTAAATCTTTGCTATACTAGAATTAATATGTATGAGAGCTTCCCTCTCATTTAAATCTTGTCTCAACTAATTCAACATGAGGTAGATACCATGGTTAGCTAAAATCTCATATTGAATTAGTTGATGATATTAAATCATTTTTAGGTGTTATTAAAATGCATGAGGTGCACCATCTCATTTAAATTATGTTCACCATTAGGGGTCAAATCTATGAGGTGTAGCACCTCATTTAAATCAACATAGTATTTAATTTGCTTTAGTTATTTAAATCACATGAGATGATGAATCTCAATTAAATCACTTTCCTCAAATAATAAATGTGAAGTGTTGACCTTGGTCAACAGGGTATCATTCCTGTTAATTAAGAATATTAAATCACCTCAATAGTAGTTTCTATTAAATTAGTTACAACTATGTGTTAAATCATATGAGAGGTAATCCTCTCATTTAAACCTTGTTCTCAAGTAAGTGAACATGAGGTAATAACTATTCTATATAATCTCATGTTGAGTTATTATGTGACATTAAATCACTACCCTGTTAGTATTAAATTGCATGAGGTATGGAACCTCATTTAAATCATTTACTTAAATAATAAGTATGAAGAGGTTGACTTTGGTCAACCTAGGTCATATATTATTCATAAGAGAGATTAAATCTTAATAAGATAATGAGAGGAAATTATTTCTCTAAGTAATTAAAAGTAATACCTTATTTAGTATGAGAGGAAATTATTTTTCCTAAATAAGAAAACAACACATTTACCCACTAAATAGTAATGAGTGATGCTAGTTTAACTTGTGTAAAGTATATGAGGTGTATCACTTCCTTTAAATCTTGTCCCAAGTATTTTCATATGAAGTTTGAACCCCTGGTCAAATACTCTCACATGAAATACTTGGAGATTTTAAATCATAATAGGCATTATTAAATGGTATGAGGTATCTCTACCTCATTTAAATCATTTTCTCAAATGATGATGATGAATGGTTGACTTAGGTCAACATAAATTCATATGTGATGGTTTGAGAAATTAAATCTTAAGAAGATTCAATGAGAGGAAATTATTCCTCAAGAATTAAAAGGAAACTATCATTTACATATATAATGAGAGGAAATTATTTTTCTTAAGAATAAAACCATATCAACCCACATGATGACAAGGTGATAATGCTAGAATAGTTGGTGTGATTTATGTGTGTGCTTTTTATAGCTCTTGAACTTGTGTGGTGATTGTATACCCCGTATTCGTATTCATAGACGCTAGTGCCGAAGGCTACGAAGGGGACGACGAGAACATCTACGGAGAAGAAGGAGGAACATTTTGATCAATACACCCACCAAGGCAAGCTAATATTCTTGCAAGACTACCCAAGTGCAAAGCTCCTCACGAGCAAGGCACCATTACTTTTCCTTTATGCTTAATGATCCTATTTCCCAGTTTTACTCTACAAGCTTTATTTACTTTTGTTTTATCAAAGTACTTTTTGATTTATGATTCACTTGGTTAGTATTGGATTAGTACAAGAGTATCAAAGTTAGCCTAGAAGCAAAGCAAATTACTTAGCACCCCTCATACTTAGATGCTAGTGCTAAATTGAAAATGACTACTCTAGATGGGAATATGTGCAATGAAAGGACTTTGAAAACCTTGGAATGATGATTCATTCTATTGAAAGATTTTGAAGGTGAATATGACTTGAGAAGGACTTGGTGAATTTTACAAAACTGATGGTTGGGTTCGGATGCGATACCATTCCAATTTACAAGTACCCCCACAATACCTGATTATGGGTAGGGCTTAACTGGAAGTTTATGTGTCTTAGTATGGGTTCCCTCTAAACAAGCGTCATCGGGGTTATGCCGAAAGCTGCCTCCACCACAAAAGAAACGACGTTAAAGATGAGGAGAATGTCCGGCCCAAGCCTCGTGCAGTTCCCAGGTTGACCGTTGGTCTTCACTGGGAGGCCAAGCTCATGGGGAGAGGTACCTATACTAGGATATGTAAGTGAAAGGTTATGGTTGATGATCCGCGTACTGAGTTACGATTATTCAGGGTTACCCCTGACGGATGTAATCAAAAGTTGTGGCACAAGCGTACAACCTCTGCGAGTGTAAACCTATTCGAATAGCCGCGTCCACGGTTAAGGACGGTTGGAAAGGCCATACTGTTCCGTCATCAGACCATTTTCAAAAATGTGACATATGACTTGTGATTTTTGCTTTTGAAAGGTGAATGTTGAATTTGACTTGAATTACAACAAATGTTGTGGGAATGACACTAATGTTCCCATTTGAGTTAGTTAGCACATGAAAGGTTTTGATTTCAAATACTTGTGAACTAAAATTGGCTTCATGCAAAAGAAACTAGAGCTTAGCACCCCCTTACCAGAAATGTTCGTACTTACATTAGTATTAGTTTGCGAGTACTTTAAAGTACTCACGGCCGTGTCCCCGGCTATTCAAATGGCCGGACTATGAAGAGGAGCAGCACTATGAAGAGGAGTACGAACCGAAGAAGGACAGCAGGACGTCTACGACAACTAGGACCACTCCTGACGTCAAGCGTTGGCCTGTGGACTATAGAGTCCCCTTCTATCTACGCTTCCGCTATGTATTTGTGATGTGTGTTGAAACAATAGTTCAACTATTATTGTAATATTGGATCATGTGATCTATTTGTAAGACGACTATGATATGTGATGAATGATGACTTATGATATTCAACTGTTATGTCTCGCAACAACAATATTCCTGGGATTGCGATGTATGGCATAACAGGCATCTGGACTTAAAAATCCGGGTGTTGACAAGTTGGTATCAGAGCCATTGTTTGACCTTAGGAGACCCTAGTTAGAATGGACGTCTGAAAAACTTAGTTTCAAAAACAAGGAAGTGAATATTTGTGAAAACTTGTTCTTACTCTTATCCTTGAGATCTTTTGCAAAAATGAGAAATCTATACCTTACTTTCTTTACAAGCCTACCTAAAATGTTGCACACTTGACTACTTCTTTAACTCACTTATCCTAATTGCTCACAGATGAAGTACCAATGGGAGTCCTATCAGCTTGGTTCCGGAGGCGACCCAAGGTTCGAAAAGGAGTTGAAGCAACTAGTGGACTACCTAGGACACCCGTATCCCGAGTTCTTCGGAATACCCCTCAAAGCTCAGTTAGGAGAACCACCTCAGTGGGACGTTTCTAACGATCTACGAAGGAAGCTTGATGCCCCGGTATGGGAAACCATATGGTTTTCTGTAACAGGAAACACTTGGAAGGAAGGACTAGACAAAACTATGCAAGAAGCAATTTCCCGTCTGTGGGGACAAAATGAGGACAAGATCAAGAACACTCGCTTCATCTACTACCCAAGACATGACTCCATGGGAAGACCGATGACCATGCCCCCACCACAACCAAAGATGAACCCCGATGAAGCACCTCGGGACTTCGAGCAGTACAAAACCCGCAGGGATTTGGACAACGCCCTCGCCTCTCGCCAAGCACCTCACCCATGAAGAAGAAGAATCCACCCGAAGAGTAGTATCACCCAAGCACTTAAGTAGGTGTGAGTTGTATCGGGATCCCCTTGTATCGTAGAGCGAATGAATGGTTCTTCAAACCAACGGTGTGTTAGATTTGTAATATGTGATGCTTGGTATGAATGAAAAAGTGTTGTTGGTTGTACCCCCTCAACACTACTCAAGTTTGGAACTTTTCAAATTTTATCTCAACCAAACCATAGAAATTTCCCCCTTTATCTTATGATCTACCTCATTGTTCAGATGGCCCCTCCTACCCGCAACAACCCCGTGCCCAAGCCAACCGGATGCACATTAAGCACACCAAGATGATTGACACCATCAACATCCTTGCAATGGAGCGCAAGGCACTTCGTCATCAACACGCCAAGAAGGACCACCTCATTGCTCGTCTCCGCGTGAGGATAGCAACCCTGGAGCAGCTCATCCCAATACCCAACCATGCCCCCAGAGACAAGCCCACTGTGACTTGCTATGAATGTGGTGTTACTGGTCATTACTCTAATAAGTGCCCGATGAAAGCCGCCAACAATGCCCCAAGGACTGGAAGCAATGCTGTACCCATTGCCCAAAAGGACAAGTCAACGGTAACCTGCTATGAATGTGGAATTGTGGGTCATTACTCCAATGAATGCCCCAAGAAGCTTGCCAAGATTGCCGCCAATACCACTGCACCTGCCCAGCAGCAGCGCTGTGTCGCAAGCTGGAAGAAAGTTTGCCCCAAACTACCCAAACAACCGCAACGGTCGTTACTACCGCTTGAATACCACCGAAGCACAGGAAGCACCCCAGGCCATGCCAAGTATGTTCCCCTGTTAATCTCACTGCTCAATCTTTCTTAGGAACCTAACTTTTCTTAAAATCTCGGGACGAGATTTGTTTAAGGGGGAAGGGTTTGTAACAACCCAAAAATTTCAAAACAAACAAAATGAATTTCCCTAGTTCCAAATTTTGGAACCAACAAAAACTTTTATTAAAATAAGATTGATACATATAGATCTGGTTTAAATCTTGTGTTTTGCCATGATGAGTGTTGTTATGCTTATGTGCTAAACCCTAAAACCCTAATGTGATCAAGTGAAGGTCACCAACCCAATAAAATAAAAGAGAAAGAAATCAAATAAGAAAAACCTCAAACCCTAACCTTCTCCAGAAATCATTTTTGGATATATTTTGAGAAACCCAAATTAAAATAAAAGACATATGGGGACTTATAACCCTAATAGGTAAATCTTGAACCCTACCTTTATTCTTTATGCTAAATGGTGATGAACCATGGTGAACCCCACTAAACCCTAAACCTCACCCCTCTCTTCACCACCCTAGCTAAATTAAAATAAAAGGAAATTAAATAAGAAAGATGCATATGTGACTATGGCTCTATTTATAAAACCTTACCCTAATCCTTTCTACTTTGCTTAGAGGTTTGGAAAATCTTCATACACCTTACCTAGTACCTATCAAACCAAATCCAAGTGATTTCCAAAAAGATATAAAAAGAAACTAAAAATGTCATAGAGGCATATGAGAGTAAAATAGCAAATTTGTGAATTTAAGAATCTTGACCCTAAGTCTTGTTGTGAATGGTTGGATCACTTCTCATATACCATTTCAACACTCAACAACATCAAATGGGCCAAGAACACTCAAATCAAAAATCAAATGCAACATATGCATAGAGACATATGTGACACATAGCCATTTCACCAAATCTTGACCTAAACACCTCTAAACCTTGCCCAAAGGGTTTGGAAACCATCTACTCACACCCAATATAACACCAAATAAACCCTAAACCATGACCTTTGATCATAAATAAAGAAAAGGAATAAAAGTATGAAATGCACATATGTGCATATGGCCAAAAATACAAATTTGAGTAAAAGACCATCACACTTGTTTCAATTGCTTGAATTGTTTTCTTATATCATATTAAACCTCAACTACATCAATGAGATCAATAAAAACCAAATCAAATGGGAAATAAGAAGATCTTCCAATACACATATGTGGATATGGCCATTTTTCCAAATCTTGAACTTAGACCATTTTGGTTTGCACCATTGGGTGTAAATGGATACTAAACACATATTAACAACTTTGGAAACAATCAAACCTCATTCAAATCAAATTTGAATGAAATATGAGCTCACATAAAATTATGGTCACTTTGGACAATTATAACTCGAGGCCTACTTTGAGCCCTGTTATTTCCAGATTTCTCTTCTAAACTTTGTCAACTCTTCACACCTCATCCAAGACAACATCAAGCGACTTCAACTTTGCCCAAATCCACCACCCCAAATTCATCACCAATTTCAAATGGACAAGCAAGCAAAGTCGGGACTTTGAAACAAATATAAGATCATATGCAAAATGTGATTTTGCATCTCAACTCCATTTTGACCACCACCACCACCAAAATGCTCCACTTAATATATGATTACAACCCTCCAAAAAGAATTTCAAAATTCAAAAATCTTTTTCTTTCGGGCATTTGATCAAACAGCTTGCAGGCAGGGTGAAAAATTGTGCCCATACTCTATTTTTACCATGGACCAAGTCCAACCCTGACCCTCTCTGCACCCCTGGCACCTCCTCTCACTTCACCACATCCATCAGCACCAATGCCACCCCTCCACTTGCTCTCAGTGACAATGGCATGACCATGCCGTGGCATGGCATGGCCACACCATGCCACCCCTCTCCCCTCTCACCTCAGTGAAGCACCACCATGTCTGGCAGTTTCCTCTCACCTCCCTGGACCAGCCCATGCCTGCCCTTGACCAAGCCGACGCATACACACGCCAGCACCGACGCGCCCAGCACGCTCCAGCAACGCCATGCCGTGCATGGTCGCGACGCCAGAGCGCGCCAGAGCGCCGCGTCACCCCATCAGCATCGACCACGCCTCGCCATCAGCGCCCGTGGGTGGCTTCACCTCAGCACCAGGACGCCGCCAGACATCACCACGAGCTCGCCCACGCCCTGTCACCGTCGAGGAGGACGACGACATCCGCCACAGTACCCACGGACGCGTGACTCGCCCCACTGTGCTTGACCACCGCTAGCTGTTCGAAGCGCACCATGACGCTCCCCGAGCCCGCCCGAACGCTGCCATAACCTCGCCCACGCCGTTGATCACCCGCGGCAGGGCCTCGCCGTTGTCACCCGTGACCTCCCGCGCAGCTGCTCGAGGAGGCTATAAAAGCAGCCCCTCCCGTCTCAAATTCCGGACACGCCATCGGTCTTCCCTCTCACCCCCGAGCCTCCCTAGCCTCTTCTTGCTCCACATTCGCCACTCGCCTCGCCGGAATTTGGAGCTCGGTGCCCGCGGAGGTGCCGAGAAGGGCGCCACCGGCGCGGATGCACCCCAGGCGCCGCCGCTGCTTCCATCTGCTTCACCATCGTCGACAACCTCGCCGCAACCCCTCTCCGACCATCGCCGCGCCGCCGGTGAGTCTCCGACCCCCACCGTCGCCGCCAGTGGCCGCGCCTCTCGTCGCCATCGACGAAGGCCGTGGACCGTCCGATCTGTTTCTAATCGTGCGGGCCAGGTTGATCGGTACCGTTTCGGCGGTTAAGTCCCGCTGACGCGCGGCCCCCACGCTGTCAGGCGGCCCGCTGCGCTGGACGCAGTACTGGGCCGGCCCACCTCTTTTTCCCCTGTTTAGCCCGTTAGCGTTTCCCGCCTAAGCCCATCGTTTGAAATTGAATTTTCGAATTTGGTTAACTATTCTCAGATGCTGTTTTCAAAATTAAATAGGGGAAAATCTACCAAACCAAATTTGACAAATTTTATATATTTGGAAACCTTGTCAAATTATCTACAAAACTACACTGGCCCCAACTCTAAATATGTTGTAGAATAAATGTGACAAAAATAAACAAGGCAGGGCCTTTTTCCACTTCAAATAATTATTAAAAATCATAGAAAGGTGCTTTTAAGATAATTCCAACTCTCAAAAATTCACATGTCACATTATACCACCAGAATATATAAAAATATGACATAGTCTGCTTTGACATGATCATGGCCTAGTTTAAAGATTGGCTCTATGGCTATTTCTAGTCAAAGATATTGTCCAAAACTATTAAGAAATCTTATGAGAGAGTTTCCCTCATTTAAATCTGGTCACCACCAATTCCAAATAAAGTAGAGACTCTGGTCATTTAGGTCTCATAGGAATTGTGGTGATATTAAATCTTTGCTATACTAGAATTAATATGTATGAGAGCTTCCCTCTCATTTAAATCTTGTCTCAACTAATTCAACATGAGGTAGATACCATGGTTAGCTAAAATCTCATATTGAATTAGTTGATGATATTAAATCATTTTTAGGTGTTATTAAAATGCATGAGGTGCACCATCTCATTTAAATTATGTTCACCATTAGGGGTCAAATCTATGAGGTGTAGCACCTCATTTAAATCAACATAGTATTTAATTTGCTTTAGTTATTTAAATCACATGAGATGATGAATCTCAATTAAATCACTTTCCTCAAATAATAAATGTGAAGTGTTGACCTTGGTCAACAGGGTATCATTCCTGTTAATTAAGAATATTAAATCACCTCAATAGTAGTTTCTATTAAATTAGTTACAACTATGTGTTAAATCATATGAGAGGTAATCCTCTCATTTAAACCTTGTTCTCAAGTAAGTGAACATGAGGTAATAACTATTCTATATAATCTCATGTTGAGTTATTATGTGACATTAAATCACTACCCTGTTAGTATTAAATTGCATGAGGTATGGAACCTCATTTAAATCATTTACTTAAATAATAAGTATGAAGAGGTTGACTTTGGTCAACCTAGGTCATATATTATTCATAAGAGAGATTAAATCTTAATAAGATAATGAGAGGAAATTATTTCTCTAAGTAATTAAAAGTAATACCTTATTTAGTATGAGAGGAAATTATTTTTCCTAAATAAGAAAACAACACATTTACCCACTAAATAGTAATGAGTGATGCTAGTTTAACTTGTGTAAAGTATATGAGGTGTATCACTTCCTTTAAATCTTGTCCCAAGTATTTTCATATGAAGTTTGAACCCCTGGTCAAATACTCTCACATGAAATACTTGGAGATTTTAAATCATAATAGGCATTATTAAATGGTATGAGGTATCTCTACCTCATTTAAATCATTTTCTCAAATGATGATGATGAATGGTTGACTTAGGTCAACATAAATTCATATGTGATGGTTTGAGAAATTAAATCTTAAGAAGATTCAATGAGAGGAAATTATTCCTCAAGAATTAAAAGGAAACTATCATTTACATATATAATGAGAGGAAATTATTTTTCTTAAGAATAAAACCATATCAACCCACATGATGACAAGGTGATAATGCTAGAATAGTTGGTGTGATTTATGTGTGTGCTTTTTATAGCTCTTGAACTTGTGTGGTGATTGTATACCCCGTATTCGTATTCATAGACGCTAGTGCCGAAGGCTACGAAGGGGACGACGAGAACATCTACGGAGAAGAAGGAGGAACATTTTGATCAATACACCCACCAAGGCAAGCTAATATTCTTGCAAGACTACCCAAGTGCAAAGCTCCTCACGAGCAAGGCACCATTACTTTTCCTTTATGCTTAATGATCCTATTTCCCAGTTTTACTCTACAAGCTTTATTTACTTTTGTTTTATCAAAGTACTTTTTGATTTATGATTCACTTGGTTAGTATTGGATTAGTACAAGAGTATCAAAGTTAGCCTAGAAGCAAAGCAAATTACTTAGCACCCCTCATACTTAGATGCTAGTGCTAAATTGAAAATGACTACTCTAGATGGGAATATGTGCAATGAAAGGACTTTGAAAACCTTGGAATGATGATTCATTCTATTGAAAGATTTTGAAGGTGAATATGACTTGAGAAGGACTTGGTGAATTTTACAAAGCCGATGGTTGGGTTCGGATGCGATACCATTCCAATTTACAAGTACCCCCACAATACCTGATTATGGGTAGGGCTTAACTGGAAGTTTATGTGTCTTAGTATGGGTTCCCTCTAAACAAGCGTCATCGGGGTTATGCCGAAAGCTGCCTCCACCACAAAAGAAACGACGTTAAAGATGAGGAGAATGTCCGGCCCAAGCCCTGTGCAGTTCCCAGGTTGACAGTCGGTCTTCACTGGGAGGCCAAGCTCATGGGGAGAGGTACCTATACTAGGATATGTAAGTAAAAGGTTATGGTTGATGATCCGCGTACTGAGTTACGATTATTCAGGGTTACCCATGACGGATGTAATCAAAAGTTGTGGCACAAGCGTACAACCTCTGCAGAGTGTAAACCTATTCGAATAGCCGCGTCCACGGTTAAGGACGGTTGGAAAGGCCATACTGTTCCGTCATCAGACCATTTTCAAAAATGTGACATATGACTTGTGATTTTGCTTTTAAAGGTGAATGTTGAATTTGACTTGAATTACAACAAATGTTGTGGGAATGACACTAATGTTCCCATTTGAGTTAGTTAGCACATGAAAGGTTTTGATTTCAAATACTTGTGAACTAAAATTGGCTTCATGCAAAAGAAACTAGAGCTTAGCACCCCCTTACCAGAAATGTTCGTACTTACATTAGTATTAGTTTGCGAGTACTTTAAAGTACTCACGGCTGTGTCCCTGGCTATTCAAATGGCCAGACTATGAAGAGGAGCAGCACTATGAAGAGGAGTACCAGAACCCGGAAGAAGGACAGCAGGACGTCTACGACAACTAGGACCACTCCTGACGTCAAGCGTTGGCCTGTGGACTATAGAGTCCCCTTCTATCTACGCTTCCGCTATGTATTTGTGATGTGTGTTGAAACAATAGTTCAACTATTATTGTAATATTGGATCATGTGATCTATTTGTAAGACGACTATGATATGTGATGAATGATGACTTATGATATTCAACTGTTATGTCTCGCAACAACAATATTCCTGGGATTGCGATGTATGGCATAACAGGCATCTGGACTTAAAAATCCGGGTGTTGACAGCCGGCCATTTTTCGAGCCCAATAGAATAGGGCGCCAATCGGGCGCGTTGGCGCCTCGCGAAACGATGGTTTTCGCGGGTGGGGGTGCCTTGTCAGGGAGAGAACGCGACGGTTCGCATCGGCCGCGACGCGGGAAGGTTGGTCGTCGGCATTTAATGGCCTCCCGCACGGAAACCGAGGCGGCCACGAGAGCAACGACTGGCCACGCGGCGTCCAGTCGGTGTAAATGTGGGTAGTTGCCACCGCTATATAGTTCGTACGTCGTCCACCACCGCCGCTCCATTCTCTCCTCTCCACATCAAAATGCCTCGCCGTCTGAAGACCACGTACTCCATGCTTGGCCTCAACGGCCGCGCACCACCGTAGCCGCAACCGGAGCCCGAGCCGGAGCCGCAGGCCAACGCCAACTACAGCATCGACGAGGATGTAGATCCACGGTTCGCGGCGTGGGACGAGGTCCACGTCGCAGCCGCGGAAGAAGAGGCGGCGGAGGAGGCAACGGAGGAGGCAGCGCAGTCGGGGGAGCCGCCGCAGGCCCCCGCCCACCCGGAGCAGGCGACGATCCTCGCGTCGCTGAAGGCGCAACGATCCCAGCGGTTGAAGGAGGAGAGGGACGAGTTCATCAACGACGCGAACCTCCAGCACGTCCTCGAGATCTCGCGCCAGCGAGCGGCCACGGAGGAGGCGGGACGCCGCCTCATGGAGGCGGAGCGAAAGCTCGCAGAACTCAACGCTCATCGCCACTACGAGGCCTTCGCCCGCTAGGTGGCGAGGCACGCCGAGATCGAAGCTTCTCGGGAAAAGCTGGAAGCGCGGGGACAGCACCGCCGGCAAGTCCCTGCGACGCCGGCGGCCATGCTCCACCGCCAGATGCGCGGAGCAAGGGAGGAGAAGCGGGCACGGTCGCAGACGGCAATGGCGAAGAACGATGACGAGGCAGGGCCGTCGAGCGGCCCTACCGACAGCCAGTAGATAGGATTAAGTTTAAGTTTTAGTTATGTTTAAATTCGAGCTACCTTTGTATGAATTTCGTATGAATTTCCTATGATTTCAGTTTTTAAATATCATTTTAAATTTCAAAATCTATCGGGACCGCTTGTTTGGGGGCGCCGGTGTGAGAGCGGCTCCCCAAATAGAGGATGTTGTGCCGACATCCTCCAAACAAAGATACCGACGCCCCTGCCGGCGCCTATTTAGAAGCTACTGGTGGAGATGCTCTCATTGAAAGCTACTGCTGCCAGGGCTCAGCAAGCTCTTGGAAGCCCTCATGGTCAATTAGCTATGTGTATTTTTCTGTAAAGGCATGTGCGGGTATCGTGTGTTGCATACCGTCCTTACATGGTTGGGCATGAGCCACATTCAAAGTTGCTCTTTAAAAAAATCCGTTAAAAATAAGATTCATACTGAAATCTTTATTGTAGACTGTAATACGTGCGTGGCACGTGCACCTTTACTAGTTAATAAGTTCAAAACACACAGCAGTCCTATCATATTTTGGCAAAGTGTCCTCTTCTAAAATATTTTGTATGTAAGTATTTGTATGGCAATTATCAATGCAATAAGAAAGACACCCATGCAGAACATCATCAATATCAAGATCACTCATATGTAACAAATAGATTTTTCTTGATAACTCTTCACACCACAAAAATAAATTAAGTTCATCATGCTGATTAGGAGTAATTTCATCATTACAATACAAATTTGCAGCACTCATGGGGTGCGAATTATCATTGGAGGAGCATTGAAGATTAAAATGACCCACTTTATGACAAAGTTCACAAATAAAAGGATAGCTGGCACAAACTTTTTTACCAAGATCATCTAGAGCCCTAGACCACTTTCTAGTTTTTTCATTAATATGGTGGATACAATATTCATCTCCGATTTGATTAATTCCACAAGGTCTATGCATTCCACAAAAATTAACATGCTTATAGGAAATAGCATTCTTAGGAGTTTGAGCATGTTTATTGCAATCATTAACAACAATTTCATCCTTCATGCAAGCATCTTTAAAAGGTTCATTATACTTATCAAAATTCTTCTTAGGTAATTCAAAATGAGAGGCAAAAGCTTTATAAAGATTTGCAACAACTTGAGAGTCAAGACCATAAGTAGCACTCATATTTCGAATTTTATCAGTATCCATAAAAGTTTCAATGCATTCATAATCATAATTTATACCTGACTCTTTACCTTTGTTATTCTCCCATCCTTCAGTATTCTCCTGAATCCGATCAAGAAGGTCCATTTTAAACTCTTCTTCATTGCGTGTAAATGATCCAGAACAAGTAGTATCCAGCAAGGTTTTATCCTGAAAAGAAAGTCTTGCATAGAAATTATCAATGATGATATTACCAGGAAGCTCATGAATGGGGCATTTGAGCATTAAAGACGTCAATCTTCCCCATGCTTGGGCAATACTCTCTCCATCATGAGGCCAGAAGTTATATATGCGGTTCCGGTCTTTGTGAATTTCACTTGGAGGATAGAATTTAGAGTAAAATAGAGGCACAATATCCTTCGAATCAAGAGAATGCCCATCCTTCAGCAATTTATACCAATGCGCCGCTTTACCAGACAGCGATATAGAGAATAGTTTCTTCCTAACTTCCTCCATAGAGATACCTGCACACTTGAATAACCCGCATAATTCATGCAAAAACAGTAAATGATCTCCAGGATGGACAGGTTCCATCCCCTTCATAGCGGTTATCCATAACATGTTCAATAATTTTCATAGGTATTTTATATGAAACACTTTCAGCGAGGTGGATTTAAAATATCAGAAGCATCATTAGAGTTATCGCATATGGGAGATAAAGCATTATCGAGCAAAATATTTCTTCCAAAGCTGAGGAGCAAAAAAGATTATTTTTATATAAACTAGCTTCCGATACGTCTCCGACGTATCGATAATTTCTTATGTTCCATGCCACATTATTGATGATATCTACATGTTTTATGCATACTTTATGTCATATTTATGCATTTTCCGGCACTAACCTATTAATGAGATGCCGAAGAGCCGATTCTTTGTTTTCTGCTGTTTTTGGTTTCAGAAATCCTAGTAAGGAAATATTCTCGGAATTGGACGAAATCAACGCCCAGTGGTCCTATTTTTGCACGAAGCTTCCGGAAGACCGAGGGATAGACGAAGTGGGGCCACGAGGCGGCCACACACTAGGGCGGCGCGGCCTGGGCCTGGGCCGCGCCGGCCTGTTGTGTGGGGCCCTCGTGTGGCCGCCTGACCTGCCCTTCCGCCTACATATAGTCTTCTCGCGAAACCCCAGAACCGAGAGCCATGATACGGAAAACCTTCCAGAGACGCCGCCGCCGCCAATCCCATCTCGGGGGATTCAGGAGATCGCCTCCGGCACCCTGCCGGAGAGGGGAATCATCTCCCGGAGGACTCTTCATCGCCATGGTCGCCTCCGGAGTGATGAGTGAGTAGTTCACCCCTGGACTATGGGTCCATAGCAGTAGCTAGATGGTCGTCTTCTCCTCATGTGCTTCATTGTTGGATCTTGTGAGCTGCCTAACATGATCAAGATCATCTATCTGTAATGCTATATGTTGTGTTTGTCGGGATCCGATGGATAGAGAATACTATGTTATGTTGATTATCAATCTATTACCTATGTGTTGTTTATGATCTTGCATGCTCTCCGTTATTAGTAGAGGCTCTAGCCAAGTTTTTACTCTTAACTCCAAGAGGGAGTATTTATGCTCGATAGTGGGTTCATGCCTCCATTAAATCTGGGACAGTGACAGAAAGTTCTAAGGTTGTGGATGTGCCTGTTGCCACTAGGGATAAAACATTGATGCTATGTCCGAGGATGTAGTTATTGATTACATTACGCACCATACTTAATGCAATTGTCTCGTTGTTTGCAACTTAATACTGGAAGGGGTTCGGATGATAACCTCGAAGGTGGACTTTTTAGGCATAGATGCATGCTGGATAGCGGTCTATGTACTTTGTCGTAATGCCCAATTAAATCTCACAATACTCATCATATCATGTATGTGCATGGTCATGCCCTCTCTATTTGTCAGTTGTCCGACTGTAATTTGTTCACCCAACATGCTATTTATCTTATGGGAGAGACACCTCTAGTGAACTGTGGACCCCGGTCCATTCTTTTACATCGAATACAATCTATTGCAATACTTGTTCTACTGTTTTCTGCAAACAATCATCATCCACACTATACATCTAATCCTTTGTTACAGCAAGCCGGTGAGATTGACAACCTCACTCGTTTCGTTGGGGCAAAGTACTTTGGTTGTGTTGTGCGAGGTTCCACGTTGGCGCCGGAATCCCTGGTGTTGCGCCGCACTACATCCCGCCGCCATCAACCTTCAACGTGCTTCTTGGCTCCTCCTGGTTCGATAAACCTTGGTTTCTTTCTGAGGGAAAACTTGCTACTGTGTGCATCATACCTTCCTCTTGGGGTTCCCTACGGACATGTTAATTACGCGCAATCAAGCTCTTTTTCTGGCGCCGTTGCCGGGGAGATCAAGACACGCTGCAAGGGGAGTCTCCACAATCCAATCTCTCTACTTTGTTTTTGTCTTGCTTTATTTTATTTAATACTTTGTTTGCTGCATTATACCAAAACACAAAAAAATTAGTTGCTAGATTTACTTTATTTACTGTCTTGTTCTCTATATCAAAAACACAAAAAAATTAGTTACTTGCATTTACTTTATTTAGTTTGCTTTATTTACTACTGCTAAAATGGGTACTCCTAAAAATACTAAGTTGTGTGACTTCACAACCACAAATAATAATGATTTCTTATGCACACCTATTGCTCCACCTGCTACTACAGCAGAATTCTTTGAAATTAAACCTGCTTTACCGAATCTTGTTATGCGAGAGCAATTTTCCGGTGTTAGTTCCGATGATGCTGCTGCCCATCTCAATAATTTTGTTGAACTATGTGAAATGCAAAAGTATAAAGATGTAGATGGTGACATTATAAAATTAAAATTGTTTCCTTTCTCATTAAGAGGAAGAGCTAAAGATTGGTTGCTATCTCTCGCCTAAGAATAGTATTGATTCATGGACTAAATGCAAGGATGCTTTTATTGGTAGATATTATCCCCCTGCTAAAATTATATCTTTGAGGAGTAGCATAATGAATTTTAAACAATTGGATAATGAGCATGTTGCACAAGCTTGGGAAAGAATGAAATCTTTGGTTAAAAATTGCCCAACCCATGGACTGACTACTTGGATGATCATCCAAACCTTTTATGCAGGACTGAACTTTTCTTTGTGGAACCTATTGGATTCAGCTGCTGGAGGTACCTTTATGTCCATCACTCTTGGTGAGGCAACAAAGCTTCTTGATAATATGATGATTAATTACTCTGAATGGCACACGGAAAGAGCTCCACAAGGTAAGAAGGTAAATTCTGTCAAAGAAACCTCTTCCTTGAGTGATAAGATTGATGCTATTATGTCTATGCTTGTGAATGATAGGACTAATGTTGATCCTAATAATGTTCCTTTAGCTTCATTGGTTGCCCAAGAAGAACATGTTGATGTAAACTTCATTAAAAATAATAATTTCAACAACAATGCTTATCGGAACAATTCTAGTAATAACTATAGGCCATATCCTTATAATAATGGTAACGGTTATGGTAATTCTTATGGGAATTCTTACAAAAATAATAGGAATACACCCCCTGGACTTGAAGCTATGCTTAAAGAATTTATTAGTACACAAACTGCCTTTAACAAATCCGTTGAGGAAAAGCTCAATAAAATTGATATTCTCGCTTCTAAAGTTGATAGTCTTGCCTCTGATGTTGATCTTTTGAAATTGAAAGTTATGCCTAATAAGGATATTGAAAATAAAATTGTTACCACAGCAAATGCCATCCAAGTTAGAATTAATGAGAATATAAGATTGATGGCTGAATTGCATGCTAGGTGGGAAAGAGAAGGAAATGAAAAACTAGCTAAAGAGAATAATGTAGCTAAAGTTTGGACTATTACCACCACTAGCAATGCTAATGCTCCACATGTTTCTGCACCTCCTACTATCAATGGTAAAATAATTGGTGTTGGCAATGTTACCACTCCCAGTGCAAAGCGTGCAAAATTGCCTGAAACTGCTAAAACTGCTGAAACTGCCTGTGATAAAACTGCTGAAATTTTTTCCAACATTGGGGATGATGATCCCATTGCTTTAGATTATAATGGTTTGAATTTTTATGATTGTCACATCTCTGAAGTTATAAAGTTCTTACAAAAACTTGCTAAGAGTTCTAATGCTAGTGCTATAAACTTGGCTTTCACAAAACATATTACAAATGCTCTCATAAAAGCTAGAGAAGAGAAACTAGAACGTGAAGCTTCTATTCCTAGGAAGCTAGAGGATGGTTGGGAGCCCATCATTAAGATGAAGGTCAATGACTTTGATTGTAATGCTTTATGTGATCTTGGTGCAAGTATTTCCGTTATGCCTAAGAAAATTTATGATATGCTTGACTTGCCACCATTGAAAAATTGTTATTTGGATGTTAATCTTGTTGATAATGCTATAAAGAAACCTTTGGGGAGAGTTGATAATGTTCGCATTATCGTTAACAATAACCTTGTCCCCGTTGATTTTGTTGTCTTGGATATTGAATGCAATGCATCTTGTCCCATTATATTGGGAAGACCTTTTCTTCGAACTGTTGGAGCTATCATTGATATGAAGGAAGGTAATATTAAATATCAATTTCCTCTCAAGAAAGGTATGGAACACTTCCCTAGAAAGAGAATGAAGTTACCTTTTGATTCTATTATTAGAACAAGTTATGATGTTGATACTTCATCTCTTGATAATACTTGATACACACTTTCTGCGCCTAGCTGAAAGGCGTTAAAGAAAAGCGCTTATGGGAGACAACCCATGTTTTTACTACAGTACTTTTATTTTATATTTGAGTCTTGGAAGTTGTTTACTACTGTAGAAACCTCTCCTTATCTTAGTTTTGTGCATTGTTGTGCCAAGTAAAGTCGTTGATAGTAAGGTTCATACTAGATTTGGATTACTGCGCAGAAACAGATTTCTTTGCTATCACGAATTTCGACCTGCCTCTCTGTAGGTAGCTCAGAAAAATATGCCAATTTACGTGCATGATCCTCAGATAAGTACGCAACTTTCATTCAATTTGGACATTTTCATTTGAGCAAGTCTGGTGCCTCAATAAAATCCATCTTTACGGACTGTTCTGTTTTGACAGATTCTGCCTTTTATTTCGCATTGCCTCTTTTGCTATGATGGATGAATTTATTTGTTCTATTAATGTCCAGTAGCTTTGTGCAATGTCCAGAAGTGTTAAGAATGATTATGTCACCTCTGAACATGTGAATTTTTATTGTGCACTAACCCTCTAATGAGTTGTTTCGAGTTTGGTGTGGAGGAAGTTTTCAAGGATCAAGAGAGGGAGATGATACAATATGATCAAGGAGAGTGAAAGCTCTAAGCTTGGGGATGCCCCGGTGGTTCACCCCTGCATATTTTAAGAAGACTCAAGCGTCTAAGCTTGGGGATGCCCAAGGCATCCCCTTCTTCATCGACAACATTATCGGGTTCCTCCCCCGAAACTATATTTTTATTCCATCACATCTTATGTGCTTTGCTTGGAGCGTCGGTTTGTTTTTGTTTTTGTTTTGTTTGAATAAAATGGATCCTAGCATTCATTGTGTGGGAGAGAGACACGCTCCGCTGTTGCATATGGACAAATATGTCCTTAGGCTTTACTCATAGTATTCATGGCGAAGGTTGAATCTTCTTCGTTAAATTGTTATATGGTTGGAATCGGGAAATGCTACATGTAGTAATTCTAAAATGTCTTGAATAATTTGATACTTGGCAATTGTTGTGCTCATGTTTAAGCTCTTGCATCATATACTTTGCACCCATTAATGAAGAAACACATAGAGCTTGCTAAAATTTGGTTTGCATAATTGGTCTCTCTAAAGTCTAGATAATTTCTAGTATTGAGTTTGAACAACAAGGAAGACGGTGTAGAGTCTTATAATGTTTACAATGTTTCTTTTATGTGAGTTTTGCTGCACCGGTTCATCCTTGTGTTTGTTTCAAATAACCTTGCTAGCCTAAACCTTGTATCGAGAGGGAATACTTCTCATGCATCCAAAATCCTTGAGCCAACCACTATGCCATTTGTGTCCACCATACCTACCTACTACATGGTATTTCTCCGCCATTACAAAGTAAATTGCTTGAGTGCTACCTTTAAAATTTCCATTCTTTACCTTTGCAATATATAGCTCATGGGACAAATAGCTTAAAAACTATTGTGGTATTGAATATGTACTTATGCACTTTATCTCTTATTAAGTTGTTTGTTGTGCGATAACCATGTTCCCGGGGACGCCATCAACTACTCTTTTGTTGAATATCATGTGAGTTGCTATGCATGTTCGTCTTGTCCGAAGTAAGGGCGGTTTTCACAATCAAATGGTTTGAGTATGCATACTGTTAGAGAAGAACATTGGGCCGCTAACTAAAGCCATGATTCATGGTGGAAGTTTCAGTTTGGACAGCTAATCCTCAATCTCTTATGAGAATAATAACTGTTGTTGTATGCTTATGCATTAAAGCGGAGTCCATTATCTGTTGTCTATGTTGTCCCGGTATGGATGTCTAAGTTGAGAATAATCAAAAGCGAGAAATCCAGTGCGAGCTTTCTCCTTAGACCTTTGTACAGGCGGCATAGAGGTACCCCTTTGTGACACTTGATTGAAACATATGCTATGCAATGATAATCCGTGTTAATCCAAGCTAATTAGGACAAGGTGCGAGCACTATTAGTATACTATGCATGAGGCTTGCAACTTGTAAGATATAATTTACATGATACAAATGCTTTATTACTACCGTTGACAAAATTGTTTCATGTTTTCAAAACCAAAGCTCTAGCACAAATATAGCAATCGATGCTTTCCTCTTTGAAGGACCATTCTTTTACTTTTATGTTGAGTCAGTTCACCTATCTCTCTCCACCTCAAGAAGCAAACACTTGTGTGAACTGTGCATTGATTCCTACATGCTTGCATATTGCACTTGTTATATTACTTTACATTGACAATATCCATGAGATATACATATTATAAGTTGAAAGCAACCGCTGAAACTTAATCTTCCTTTCTGTTGCTTCCATACCTTTACTTTGATTTATTGCTTTATGAGTTAACTCTTATGCAAGACTTATTGATGCTTGTCTTGAAAGTACTATTCATGAAAAGTCTTTGCTTTATAATTCATTTGTTTACTCATGTCATTACCATTGTTTTGATCGCTGCATTCATTACATATGCTTACGATAGTATGATCAAGGTTATGATGGCATGTCACTCCAGAAATTATCTTTGTTATCGTTTACCTGCTCGGGACGAGCATGAACTAAGGTTGGGGATAGAATTTAGAGTAAAATAGAGGCACAATATCCTTCCAATCAAGAGAATGCCCATCCTTCAGCAATTTATACCAATGCGCCGCTTTACCAGACAGCGATATAGAGAATAGTTGCTTCCTAACTTCCTCCATAGAGATACCTGCACACTTTAATAACCCGCATAATTCATGCAAAAATAGTAAATGATCTCCAGGATGGACAGTTCCATCCCCTTCATAGCGGTTATCCATAACATGTTCAATAATTTTCATAGGTATTTTATATGAAACACTTTCAGCAGGTGGATTTAAAATATCAGAAGCATCATTAGAGTTATCGCATATGGGAGATAAAGCATTATCAGAGCAAAATATTTCTTCCAAAGTTGAGGAGCAAAAAAGATTATTTTTATATAAACTAGCTTCCTGATACGTCTCCGACGTATCGATAATTTCTTATGTTCCATGCCACATTATTGATGATATCTACATGTTTTATGCATACTTTATGTCATATTTATGCATTTTCCAGCACTAACCTATTAATGAGATGCCGAAGAGCCAGTTGCTGTTTTCTGCTGTTTTTGGTTTCAGAAATCCTAGTAAGGAAATATTCTCGGAATTGGACGAAATCAACGCCCAGGGTCTTATTTTTGCACGAAGCTTCCAGAAGACCGAGGGATAGACGAAGTGGGGCCACGAGGCGGCCACACACTAGGGCGGCACGGCCTGGGCCTGGGCCGCGCCGGCCTGTTGTGTGGGGCCCTCGTGTGGCCCCCTGTCCCGCCCTTCCGCCTACATATAGTCTTTGTCGCGAAACCCCCAGTACCGAGAGCCACGATATGGAAAACCTTCCAGAGACGCCGCCGCCGCCAATTCCATCTCGGGGGATTCAGGAGATCGCCTCCGGCACCCTGCCGGAGAGGGGAATCATCTCCCGGAGGACTCTTCATCGCCATGGTCGCCTCCGGAGTGATGAGTGAGTAGTTCACCCCTGGACTATGGGTCCATAGCGGTAGCTAGATGGTCGTCTTCTCCTCATGTGCTTCATTGTTGGATCTTGTGAGCTGCCTAACATGATCAAGATCATCTATCCGTAATGCTATATGTTGTGTTTGTTGGGATCCGATGGATAGAGAATACTATGTTATGTTGATTATCAATCTATTACCTATGTGTTGTTTATGATCTTGCATGCTCTCCGTTATTAGTAGAGGCTCGGCCAAGTTTTTACTCTTAACTCCAAGAGGGAGTATTTATGCTCGATAGTGGGTTCATGCCTCCATTAAATGCGGGACGAGTGACGAAAGTTCTAAGGTTGTGGATGTGCTGTTGCCACTAGGGATAAAACATTGATGCTATGTCCGAGGATGTAGTTATTGATTACATTACGCACCATACTTAATGCAATTGTCTCGTTGTTTGCAACTTAATACTGGAAGGGGTTCGGATGATAACTCTGAAGGTGGACTTTTTAGGCATAGATGCATGCTGGATAGCGGTCTATGTACTTTGTCGTAATGCCCAATTAAATCTCACAATACTCATCATATCATGTATGTGCATGGTCATGCCCTCTCTATTTGTCAATTGCCCGACCGTAATTTGTTCACCCAACATGCTATTTATCTTATGGGAGAGACACCTCTAGTGAACTCGTGGACCCCGGTCCATTCTTTTACATCGAATACAATCTACTGCAATACTTGTTCTACTGTTTTCTCGCAAACAATCATCATCCACACTATACATCTAATCCTTTGTTACAGCAAGCCGGTGAGATTGACAACCTCACTCGTTTCGTTGGGGCAAAGTACTTTGGTTGTGTTGTGCAGGTTCCACGTTGGCGCCGGAATCCCTGGTGTTGCGCCGCACTACATCCCGCCGCCATCAACCTTCAACGTGCTTCTTGGCTCCTCCTGGTTCGATAAATCTTGGTTTCTTTCTGAGGGAAAACTTGCTACTGTGCGCATCATACCTTCCTCTTGTGTCCCCAACACACCTAATACACTTGTCAGATGTATAGGTGCACTAGTTCGGCGAAGAGATAGTGAAATACAAGTGGTATGAATGAATATGAGCAGTAGTAACGGCGCCAGAAAATAGCTTGCTGGCGTGCGATTGATGGTAGTAATATTGCAGGAAGTAAAGATGCGAGAAACGAGTAAATAAGCGATGATTGCGTATTTGGAAACAAGGCCTAGGGATCATACTTTCACTAGTGGACACTCTCAACATTGATCACATAATAAAACCACTCTACACTCTCTTGTTGGATGACAAACACCATTAATTGTGTAGGGCTACAAGAGCACCTCAATGCCGGAGTTAACAAGCTCCACAACATTCGATGTTCATATTTAAATAACCTTAGAGTGCATGATAGACCATTGCAATTATACCGAGTACTAACATAGCATGCACATTGTCACCATCAGGCTATGAAAGGGGGAATAGATCACATCAATACTATCATAGTAATAGTTAACTTCATAATCTACAAGAGATTACAATCATAAACTACGCCAAGTACTACATGATGCACACACTGTCACCATTCCATCATGAAGGAGGAATAGAGTACTTTAATAACATCACTAGAGTAGCACATAGATTAATAGTGATACAAAGCTCATCATATGAATCTCAATCATGTAAGGCAGCTCATGAGATCATTGTATTGAAGTACATGGAAGAGAGATTAACCACATAGCTACCGGTACAGCCCTTAGCCTCGAGGGAGAACTACTCCCTCCTCATGGGAGACAGCAGCGTTGATGAAGATGGCGGTGGTGTCGATGGAGATGCCTTCCGGGGGCACTTCCCCGTCCCGGCAGCGTGCCGGAACAGAGACTTCTGTCCCCCAGATCTTGGCTTCGCGATGGCGGCGGCTCTGGAAGGTTTCTCGTACCGTGGCTTTTCCGTATCGAAGTTTTAGGTCACGAGGCTTCTTATAGGCGAAGAGTCGGAGTCGGAGGGGCTACGGGGCAGCCACACAACAGGGGGGCGCGCCCCCTGGGCCGCACCAGCCACATGTGTGGTGGGCCTGTGGCTCTCCTCTGGCCCCTCTCCGGTGTTCTGGAAGCTTCGTGGAATTCTAAGATGCTGGGCGTTGATTTCGTCCGATTCCGAGAATATTTCCTTACTAGGATTTCTGAAACCAAAAACAGCAGAAAACAGCAACTGGCCCTTCGGCATCTCGTCAATAGGTTAGTTCCGGAAAATGCATAAATATGACATATAATGTGTATAAAACATGTGAGTATCATCATAAAAGTAGCATGGAACATAAGAAATTATAGATACGTTTGAGACGTATCAGTTTCCACCAGCAGCATGACTCCGATGAAGCCGAGCCCTCCTACGGGTACACCGTCACGTATCCTGGTGCGTCTTCCAGCACATACCCAGAACATGATCTTTCTTCGCCATACTACGGGGGTGCCACCTCATGGGCACCATGGGATTGATCTCCACTTAGGCCAAAAGCCTAAGCTTGGGGGGAGGTATACCAGCATCACTCATTCATTGCATATTACAATTGCTGGATACTTGTACATACTTGTTTAGCTTTTTAAAGTGGTTTCTAATAAGAGGGAGATGATATTTGGGGAAGTGCTGTTTGAAAACAGATTCTGGACTGACACCAAAAAATTTCTCAAAAACAGCCAGAACGTTATTTTACGAAGCCAATTTTTGTGCATGTTCCCCAGGTTATTATCTAACTTTCATTGTTGAGCACTTTTCGAGCTGAGCAGCGGAAGATTTTTGAAAAAATCGATTACTGTACTGCTGTCAAGTTTGACGAATTTCTGCTGCTTTGTGTTTATGTGACTCTTTTAGTTTTCGTTTTCTTGTTTTTGCTTTGTTTTTTTCCTAAAACACAAAAAGACCAAAAATATTTCTGTTGTTTCTCTTTACCATTTGTTTATTTTGGTTTCTTGTTCCTATTTTGCTTTATTTGCTATCGTTGGTTGCTATAAGAAAATCCAAAAAGATTTTGCTTTGTTTGCTTGTTTCCTTTTGTTCTTGTTTCTAATTCGAAAACACCAAAAATATTTGTTGTTCTTCTTTGGTTTTGTAAAGTTCATTATGGAGTTGAGTGGTCTCCGGTGGCTGGAGCTTGGTTTTAATTTCATATTATTCAAGCTACACAAGTGAAAGGCAATAATGACGATCTACGACAATTCGACTGTGGTGAGAGGCTGGTATGAACTCTATTTGTTTTCATTTTTGTACATATACTCATCCATGTGAGCATGCTTAGTTGGTTCATGTGAGGTATATGTCATTTAAGAAAGTCTACTAGTTCATGATCTCTCATGCTTAGCTCCAATTTATTAATATGAGTAGCATATCATAAATATTTGCTTGCATTGTTTTATTCATAGATAGGTATGACATTGTGGTATCCTCCTCTGAATAATTCACTTGAATCAACTTGGCACATGCTCACGCATGCATATGACTGAACAAAAGTCAATTAAGCCTCGATGATTTACTTTGCCTCGGAGTTCTTGTATCACTTTTATGCCTCTGTTAATTTATTTTGTCGCAAGCATGATTATGACAGTTATTGCTCTCTTGATTGTCGCTTCCCAGTCTATTGCTAGCCTTCACTTGTACTGAGCGGGAATGCTGCTCGTGCTTCCAAACCCATGAAAACCGAGTTATTCCAAAGTGTCCACCATAAATACCTATGCATGGCATTTCAAACCATTCCAAGTAAATTCTCATGTGCTACCTTTAAATCTTCAAAATACTTCTCAATTTGTGTTAACGTTTTATAGCTCATGAGGAAGTATGTGGTGTTTATCTTTCAATCTTGCCATTTACTCCTGACAGACTTTCACCAATGGACTAGTGGCACATCCGTTTATCCAATAATTTTGCAAAAAGAGCTGGCAACGGGGTTCCCAGCCCCAATTAATTAACTTTCATCAATAATTCTCTTCACATGTTTTGCCCTGATTTATCAGTAAGCAACTTAATTTGCAAATAGACACTCCTCTATGGTATGTGAATGTTGGAAGGCACCCGAGGATTCGGTTAGCCATGGCTTGTGTAAGCAAAGGTTGGGGGAGTGTCATCCATAATGAAACTAAAATATATGTGTAAACAAAAGAGAAGAGGGATGATTTACCTTGCTCGGTAGAGATAACGTCCTTCATGGGAGCCGCTCTTGAAAGTCCGGTTGACGAGGTAGTTAGAGTACCCACTATCATTCGTTGACAACAACAAACACCTCTCAAAATAATTTTACTCCTGTTTTACAAATGAAAAGCTCTAGCACATGTTAATCCCTGCTTCCCTCTGCGAAGGGTCAATCTTTTGCTTTTACATTGAGTTACGATCCTTTCTTTGAGCACTTTCTTGAGAGCACGACTGTCATTCTTAGTGTAATATGCTTGTCCCAAAATGTGATTAACATTGGTATAACTTTGATGCTTTTATCTTTGATAATCTCTACTTCCAGTCTTTCCATGAACTTCAAAGGTGCCCGAGCATTTATGTTTTGCTGTACAAATACGGGCAAGCGAGATACCACTTTATCATATCCTTCTATGAACATTGCAATCTTGCTGATAGACATGATTCATGATGCTTATTATTAATTTGTTGGTACCTTTTCCATGATTGACATAGCTATTAGATGATTTTATTTGCATGTATCTTATTATGAATTGCTTAAGTACTTGTCCATATCATGAGAATATTTACATCATATGAACAAATGTGTTCGTGAAAGTTCTTTTATCGCACTCAGTTTTAACTGAATTGCTTGAGGACAAGCAATAAGCTAAGCATGGGGGAGTTGATACGTCCAAAACGTATCTACTTTCCCGAACACTTTTGCTATTGTTTTGCCTCTAATTTGTGTATTTTGGATACAACTAACACGGACTAACGCTGTTTTCAGCAGAATTGCCCCGGTGTCTCGTTTTTGTGCGTAAACTCAACTTTCAGGAAAATCCCCGGGATTAATTCCAATGGGCCTATTTTCATAGAAGAATAACGGAGCCAGAAGACCAGAAGGAGGGGGGCCACGAGGCAGCCACCCCACCAGGCGGCGCGGCAGGCCCCTGGGCCGCGCCGGCCTGTGGTGGCGGCGCCTCGGGCAGCCCCAGGTGCCCCCCTTTCGACTACTTAAGGGCTTCGACCTAAAAACGCACGGGGGGTTAGACGAAATCGCCAGAAGACATCCAGAACACCGCCGCCATCGCGAAACTCCGTCTTGGGACCAGAAACTCCGTTCTGACACTCCGCCGGGACGGGGAATTGGAGGAGATCATCGCCATCATCACCACCGACGCCTCTCCATCGACCAGCCATGTTTCCCCCATCCATGTGTGAGTAATTCCCCCGCTGTAGGCTGAAGGGGATGGTAGGGATTGGATGAGATTGGTCATATAATAGCATAAGATTGTTAGGGCATAGTGCCTAGTATCCGTAATTGGTACTTTTATGATATTGTTGCAACTTGTTATGCTTAATGCTTGTCACTAGGGCCCGAGTGCCATGATCTCAGATCTGAACATGTTATTGTTTCATGATGATATTCATTGTTTTATGATCTTACCCGCAAGTTGTATACACATATTGCTGTCCAGAACCCGAGGCCCCAAAGTGACAGAAATTGGGATAACCGGAGGGGAAGGCGGTGATATGAGGATCACATGTGTTCACGGAGTGTTAATGCTTTGCTCCGGTGCTCTATTTAAAGGAGTACCTTAATTTCCAGTAGATTCCCTAGAGGCCCGGCTGCCACCGGCTGGTAGGACAAAAGATGTTGTGCAAGTTTCTCATTGCAAGCACGTACGACTAAATATGGAACACATGCCTATGGATTGTTTAGTACTTGGATACCGTTTTATTATTATCTGCAAATGCCCTACTTTGATTGTTACATGAGTTCTCTCATGCATGCAGCGCCCGTTCATCCATCTCTGTGCCTACAGTATTTTAATCCTGCTGTTTACTATAATCACTAATGCTGTCTTTGTTACTCTGCCGTTGATATTTCACTACTACTACTGCTATAAAACGGTTGCTACTGATAAACTCTTGCGAGCAAGTCTGTTTCCAGGTGCAGCTGAATTGACAACTCCGCTGTTAAGGCTTACAAATATTCTTTGGCTCCCCTTGTGTCGAATCAATAAATTGGGTTTTACTTCCCTCGAAGACTGTTGCGATCCCCTATACTTGTGGGTCATCACCCAACAGCACGCTTCCGGCATAGCTTTGCATCCGCCAGCCACTTCTCCTCCTCCGGGGACAAACCACTTGTCGGTGAAGACGTGTTGAGCTCCGGCGAACGAAGTAGAGAAGGGCCTCCATCTTGGAGGTTGAAGACGGGCCGCCATGCCGGCCAAAGATCGTGGCATCGCCGAGGAACACCGCGTGTTCCGCTCTAAGGAGCTCAGATCGAGCAGCTCCATAGCACCCCGTAGGCGAGCATCGATGGGCATGGATCATCATCGCCCCTCTGCACCTTCTCTTCTCACCACCACGGCAAGGCAGAGGGAGTTGCAGATGAACAAAATCCAACCACAAGCCACACCGACGGAGAGGACATGATCCCCCTCCCAGATCCAAAATCAACACACCCCACTTCTGCTCCTCCTCGCCACCGAGGCCGGCCAGGAGAGAAGAAGAGGCATACCTTGCAGCATTGAGTTGGCTCTCCCCCTTGCCACCACGGCCGGTTTGGAGAGCTCCATTTTCTCTGCCATCGAGGAAGCAAGAAGAACCTGTAGCCACCAGATTATTGAAGGAGACGTCGTCACTCCCCGAAGCACCTCCCTCCAACCACAGGAGCAGAGGAAGAGCGAGAAGCATCCCTAGGCTGGTCAAGATCTGGCGGCGGAGACCCGGACCACCGCCTCCACTACGGGGCATACGCCCAAACGGTGGCAATAGCCACAAAACAACAAGAAACCTAAGGATCTACACCTAATCTACCCTGGCACCAAACCTAGACCAACTCCAGCCAGCTAATCCGGCGGAATGGCCGTGGGCGGCCCGGTCAAGGAGAGAGGAGGAGCGAAACTACTGTAGAGGGATGAGAGCTAGAGGAGGGAAAAGTGAGCGGTGTTATGTGCTGCTTCACATGCCCATATCTTTAATATTACAAGAATGCATATTCACATGTATTGTTTTTTGTTATAAACCACGGGTAGAGTATATGTTGCAACAAGGTACTCATGTACAAGCTTTGTTAGCTTTTTTCGTTGCTGCACGTTAGGCGTTTTGACCAGATACTGTTGACTGCCAAAACCCACCGGCGGGCAGCGGCCTTGTCAACACCGTAGAGCCGGGAAGAGCCTAGAGCTGCGGCTGGCTGAGACCCCTCCGAGCGACGGCCCGCAATGCTCTTCTGGTCACACGCGGCGATGCGAAGTGCAAGGGCGTGCCACCTGACCTATACCTGGTCGGGAAGGTGATGGGGATGCCTCGCTTAGTTTCTCGCAGGGCATACATGTAAACATTAAATACGAGCCTCGATCGGCTCTCAGGTTATCCTGTGAATCGGCTTAAAGAGCCGATCCACCCATGATTCGTACGGGGTGCACGAATACTTGGTGGTCCTGCTTGATCAAGATGAAGCTAATGAGATCTACGACGATTTAGGGTTTTCACCGCATAATCGGATCATCCTACTCCAGAGTTGGGCCTCGCGGCCACGCACGGTGCTCGTAAGCCGATCCTAAACAAGGCCTAAAAACCAACATGAAGTTGATCCTCGGAACATCCCGTTTAGGACTTGCGAACGCCACCCTACGTGCCACCGGATCCTCCCCCTTTGTAAGGCCTAACTATTGCGGATATTAAACTAATCCTTGTAGAACAAGGAGCAATCGTAACGGATCAGATCTACTAAATAATGATCAAGCGGGGTGCCGCCCCCACACCCGAGATAGGCGTGAGGGCGGCTAGATATGCAAGGGTTGCACTACGTAAGCATGCTTAAACGAAGAACAATGCTAACCCTAACACATCTAATGATAACTACGTTGCTCGCCATCAAAAGCGCTTCGATACGAGCAACGCATGAACAACGTGGGCTTGTGCTGCCTAGATCGCAAGATGCGATCTAGGCGACATGTCGCTTACCCGATAGAAACCCTCGAGACGAAGGAGTTGGCGATGCGCCGAGATTGGTTTGTTTTGGGGTTGAACGTGAGTTGTTGTTTATTCCATAAACCCTAGATACATATTTATAGTCCAGCTGGACTTTCTAATGAGGGCGTGCACTAAACCGTGCACGAGATAAACTCTAACTTCTAAATCGATACACAATCTATTATATTAAGATACACGGGCTAACTAGCCCAAATTCTCCGTGCAAGGCCGCTTCATAGATCTTCCATATGTAATCTTCCAAGCCCATCTTGATCGCGGCCCACCTCTTGATTTAGCCAAAATCTGGTGATAACACATGCCCCCCTGGTTTTGGTAATGATAATTTCAAAACCACTCTGTTTTTTCCTCAGAGGGGTCGTGTCACGGCAGAGCGGAACCGTCGCAGCATGCCTCATCATGACGACTTGCCTTCCCAACTTCTCTGCACGATTTGACAGTTTTGGCACCATGTCCTCGAGAACTGCTCGGAAATTAAAAACCCCCACCTCCTTTTATTTAGCCGCATCGAACAGTTCTCCTCTTTACCCCTTCCGCAGTAGCACTCCAAAAAACCCTCCCCTGCAACCATGTCCTCTTCCTCTTCCTCTTCTTCTTCGTCGGATCTTTCCCACGTGTCCTCTCCCATCCGAGAGTCGACGCCCTCGTGGGGTACGCAAGCGGCGTACGACATCCTCGCCCCAACGAAGTGGGACAAAGAGGACCATGACTCCTCCGTCGGGTCCGAGGATGACAAATCCCACACCGACGGGGAGAGCGACCTCCGCTTCCTTGCCGACGAGGAAGTGGTGGAGGAGAGCGAAGACGACCGCCTCTCCCGGGCGGACTTCACCACCTCCGAGGAGGTGAAGGAGGAGGAAGAGGAGGAGGAGGATGAAGACAGCTCCTCCGACGAGCCGCCGGCCAAACGCCGCCACCTCCGGCCCGGGAACTTCAGCGACGTCGACGGTGGACGACGACGCCGACGAAGAGGATGAAGACGACGAGGGTCCCGTCGGCGGCCGCCGGAGCAGGTGATGACGAGCCGGCGAGGAGCAGCGCCGGCATTGGCGACGACGGTGACGACGACGAGGGCAGCAGCGGCCCCTAGATAGGGTCTTAGCACAGGGCTAGCAGTAGTAGACGGGGCAATGTATCCCCCTGGTATTTCCTTTTGAGAGCAATCAGCTCTTCTATGTAAGAAATCTGGTGCATTAATGAAGGAATTCCCCAACTCGATTTTGCCGATTCCTTTTATGATAATTTAGCCGATTGTCTTTCTTTCTGATTCTGCCGATTGCCAAACTGGACAATGCCCAACAAGCCGATGGCATCGCATCGGTCTCTCACGATAGATTTCGAGATAGATCCACCCGGACCCAAATTCCTTGTCAAACAAGGCCAAGCCCTAATCGCGCAAATCCCATGAGTTGTAAACGCAGATCTCTCAAGATGTCATGTTGATCTTAGCGGCAAACTCCTGAAATAATGTCAGGTCTCCTCTAAATTTCAACCTTCTTCCGCCGCATTATCCTCTCCGAATTCTGCTCGCTCAGTTCCGGCAGCTTCCTTCTGCAATAATCACTGTCTTTCGAACGAGCCGCCACGAAGAGTGAGCCCACTTCGACAGAGTTGGTTAAACCTCGAGGGCGAGCTGCCCCCGAGCCTCAGCCAAGGCGAGGATAAAGAATGGATCATCACCATTGATATTTCGGGGCGGGCTCAACCTTGTCCAAGAGAGCTATCCTGCAGGGCCACCAGCCGATCACCTCCCTTCCGTCGAGAGTCCATACAGCCGATCCAGCGGGCTATGATAATTTTGCAACATAAGCACCATCCTTTAGGTAACTTGTGGTGCAGAGTTTAGCCGATTCCAACGAAATCGGCTCCCCGAGCAGCAGAACCTTCAAGGTGAGCTGCCCCCGAGCCTTAGTCGGGCGGGAATAGCAGCGAGCCGATCACGCCGATCATCCTTGGTTATCCAACTCGCAACGCCGTATCAACCGATTCACCAAAATCGGCTCTTTAGAGTGAGGAAATTTCAGGGCGAGCCGCCCTCCCCCGAGCTTCTTCAGTCCAAACCTTGCGCCTCGCTAATCAAATCAGCTCATCATCTTTGGCAAACTGAAGCAACTTCCAGTGAGACCGTCTTCGCATTGGCTATCTCTTGGAGGGACATCTCTTGGAGGGAACTAGCCCTCTGCTCTTAAGTCGATGTCTGCGCATCGGCTATTCTTGAAAAAATTCGAATTTTTTCGGCCGACTTGTGTATCGGCCCCCCATACTCCAATATCCACCATCAAAGGATGAGACTCTTCTACTGCGTATCCTCGTGTTTTATCCACTTGGGCGCCCCCCCGAGCCGATTCTGTCAAGAGAATTGATGACATCGGCTCGTTGGACCGTGAATGTGTTGAACCCAGGCAGTATGGATGGTGAGGATATTCACGGCCGATTACTGGAATCGGCCTCCACGTTGTTTGCTCAGTGAAGGTTTTGTAATGCTCCTTCATAGACCCTTGGGGCCGATCCCAAGGATCAGCCTCGCCAACTTGCACATCGCTTGGCTTCAACTACATGGTCAGGCCAGTGGATAAAACTAGCTTAACCCTTCCCTTTGTCACATCGATGCGCTCGCAGTCGTCCAAGTTGATGCCTGAGAGGGGTTCTTGGCCTGCTGCTTCCCATGCGTTCATGCCAGCCGTTGAAACTTCGGCCGAGTCATCGGCTTGGACGACCTCTACCTCATCACCATCCCACCGTATTATGCATTGGTGCATCGTGGAGGGAATGCAGCAGCTTGGCGTGGATCCAATCTCTTCCCAGCAAAACAAGCATAACTCGCTCGTGCTATCAACGATGAAGAACGTCGTAGGGATAGTTTTTCTTCCTACGGTCAGATCCACGTTCAGAACTCCTTGTGCCTCAGACGCTTGGCCGTTGAAGTCGCTCAACGTTACGTTGGTCTTGATTAGATCCGAACTCGAGCGTCCCCGCCGACGTAGCATAGAGTACGGCATGATGTTAATCGCCGCTCCGGTGTCCACCAGCATCTTATTTACAGGCCTCCCATCGATATACCCTCGTAAGTACAGGGCCTTCAGATGCCTGTAGCTCCTTTCTCGTGGCTTCTCAAAGATAACCGGCCGCGGGCCGCAGTCGAGTTGTGCCACGGATGTCTCATCTAATCCGGGAGCACTGAACTCCGAAGGGAGGATAAACACCATATTTGTGCCAGCCGATGTTTCATCATCGGCTTTTCTCTGTTCGGGGCGCCACTCTTTTCTTTGTGGCTGACCTTCCTCGTCCAGGGTTCGCAGAATTTTGGCGGCCAGATCAGGCCGTGCCTTCCTTAGCGTGCGCAGGTATAATCTTTCAGCTTCTTCCAACCCACGCAGACGCTGGACTCTTTGCTTCTGGGAACGGCTGAGCCCATCAGGGCACCATCTGGGCTGATGATATTTGTATTCTTCACCACCGTCCTCTAGCTCCTCGAGATCTTCCATCCGAGGGGACTCAGCACGCTTGTTCCGATGCGGGAAAGGCCCTAGCCGGCTGAACACGTACACGTTAGCGGCACCCTTCTTCCTTTGTTTGCATTCTGGGCAGTCCTCGATTGTTGGCAATCGGTTCATTCCTGAGTCCCAGCAATGTTTGAAGAACGGGCAGTCCCAGTGCTTATCCATGTCACTCTGCCCCCTTGGCCTTCCTTTGGCGCGACGATCGTACCCGTCGTTGCTTCTACCATGTCGGCGGTACCTTCCGACCTCGGCATCAGACTGGAAATTCCTTTCATCATCCGCGTCGTAGCGCCGACGTCGGTCGTGGTGTTGCTCGTATTTGTTGAGAGGGTGCTTGGAGCGTGGGCGTTGATACCACATGCTTCTTATTCCCTCCCTTGCCAGGTACCGCCTGTCCTCACCTTGGGGTTGGTCGCGCGGATCGGCTCCCTCTTCATCCTTGCCACGGGAGTGGCTGCTTTCTGTTTCCTCTTTGTCATGGCGGCTTGCAGATCCCGCCATATTGACACCAAAGGAAAACTTTGGCTGACCTATGGGGTGGCTGAGATCCACCGTGTCAACACCGGGCCCCGGACGTGGGTTTCTACCGAGCTTGATATCGTGCGGCCGGGTCTTCTCAGAGGAGCCGAGGAGTTCGGCTCCAAGGGTTGCCTTGATTCCGTCATGTTTCCTTCTGAGCTCCTTAGGCAGATCCCCATGCTTCAGCGACCTGGTGCGCTCCTCCGACGGGGTGGAGAAATCCATCCCATCGAGGGCGCCTTCGGGCGTGGAACCCCTCCCCCTGACGCCATGGGAGTGGGCTTGGTGGGAAGAGCCGATGAGTTCGGCTTCGAGGATGGCTTTGATCTCATCGCATGTGACTGGCGTGCCGCCCGCCATCCCAGATGCAGATGGCGATGTGGTTGATGTAGATCTTAGTCCCACCGGGCGTGCCAGAATGTGTTGATCGCCAAAACCCACCGGCGGGCAGCGGCCTTGTCAACACCGTAGAGCCGGGAAGAGCCTAGAGCTGCGGCTGGCTGAGACCCCTCCGAGCGACGGCCCGCAATGCTCTTCCGGTCACACGCGGCGATGCGAAGTGCAAGGGCGTGCCACCTGACCTATACCCGGTCGGAAGGTGATGGGGATGCCTCGCTTAGTTTCTCGCAGGGCATACATGTAAACATTAAATACGAGCCTCGATCGGCTCTCGAGTTATCCCGTGAATCGGCTCAAAGAGCCGATCCACCCATGATTCGTACGGGTGCACGAATACTTGGTGGTCCTGCTTGATCAAGATGAAGCTAATGAGATCTACGACGATTTAGGGTTTTCACCGCATAATCGGATCATCCTACTCCAGGTTGGGCCTCGCGGCCACGCACGGTGCTCGTAAGCCGATCCTAAACAAGGCCTAAAAACCAACATGAAGTTGATCCTCGGAACATCCCGTTTAGGACTTGCGAACGCCACCCTACGTGCCACCGGATCCTCCCCCTTTGTAAGGCCTAACTATTGCGGATATTAAACTAATCCTTGTAGAACAAGGAGCAATCGTAACGGATCAGATCTACTAAATAATGATCAAGCGGGTGCCGCCCCACACCTGAGATAGGCGTGAGGGCGGCTAGATATGCAAGGGTTGCACTACGTAAGCATGCTTAAACGAAGAACAATGCTAACCCTAACACATCTAATGATAACTACGTTGCTCGCCATCAAAAGCGCTTCGAGACGAGCAACGCATGAACAACGTGGGGCTTGTGCTGCCTAGATCGCAAGATGCGATCTAGGCAGCATGTCGCTTACCCGATAGAAACCCTCGAGACGAAGGAGTTGGCGATGCGCCGAGATTGGTTTGTTTTGGGGTTGAACGTGAGTTGTTGTTTATTCCATAAACCCTAGATACATATTTATAGTCCAGCGGACTTTCTAATGAGGGCGTGCACTAAACCGTGCACGAGATAAACTCTAACTTCTAAATCGATACACAATCTATTATATTAAGATACACGGGCTAACTAGCCCAAATTCTCCGTGCAAGGCCGCTTCATAGATCTTCCATATGTAATCTTCCAAGCCCATCTTGATCGCGGCCCACCTCTTGATTTAGCCAAAATCTGGTGATAACAGATACGCATCTGCTGACGTGTGCACGCTAATTCGATGTTGACCGGCCGCATACATGGCCTCTATCGGCTGCTGCCTGCTGGTACAAACATGCGCTCACGTTTTCGCCTTCAGTTCTCGCTTAGTACTTTCTTCTCCCATTTGATAATGGACTTTTGAGCCTTACTTCGGTGTCTCCCCTCACCAAAACTTGAAGGGGTAAGCTTTTCCCCCAAAATTCTATATACCTCTGTATAGATATGCTAGATGTACTCAGTGTTTCTACCAATCGATAGGGTTGATGTGACATTTTACCCACGAATATTTGGTTTTCAGCATACACCGTTGCCTATGCGTCTGACTAGTGAACAATATAGACTTAAATAGACCGTACACGCTACTCTAGGACTTACTCATGTCTTTTTATTCACTATTAATCAATCAAAAAATAGCGCGCTATAACAAAATAGCGTCGGTTTTAAAATACACTATTAGCATGCTATTAGCGAGGCATTGTACACCGCTTAAATTAGCGTAGGCTATTCAAATATGCTATAGCACACTATTTTTTCCATGCTTTTAATTATTGCGCCCCTGGTTATGAAGAGGTATGAAAAAAATCCTGACGATTCATGTGTTTCAGTTCACCAAAATTTGAAAGAGGAGGACACCGAAGAAAAAGTTTGGACTTTTCTTGCTTGTTCACGCACGCAGAACGCCACAGTGCGACGATCAATGTCGCATATCTGCATGCAATTCACCGACATCGTTGATTAATCTTAGCTTAACGGTAGTACGGCTGTGACACGCTTTGTTCTTCATGTACTTCAGTTAGAAGTAAGGCATAAAGTGGCACTCCGATCAATTTGCTGATCGACCCAGCTGCTCATCCTGACTACATGGCTAGCTTCTAAAGTGACAGGGAATTACATGACACTGGCGCACCATGAAGCTCCATTTGACTTGGCCAGGCAATATTCTCAATCTTGACAAAGTTTTCTGCAAGTTTGAAAAAAAAAGGTCCGAGACACTTTTCTGTCGGCAAAAGATTTACATGTACAAACATCACACTCATGTAGTCATGCATGCATGCATCCGGCAAGCCATATAATAGAATATATCTAAAGAATAAGAATCTTTTCATTTTTCGAATTGATAATTACAATGTTTGCTATGTATAGCTATAAACGGTGATGCGACAAAAGCTATTTCTTTCCACTAGCTTACTTCCCACGGCGGGGAAGAATCAGGTTCACAACAATGACTCCGCTCTTTGTCGAGTGAGTAGAGCAGTCCTCCTATTTTTTTTTACTTCTCACATCATTGATAGTTTTAATCCGAGTCCAAAGTACCTGAATCTATGAATTAAGTCAAAGAGAATTCCATCGTTTTTCCTCACGCACCAAGGAAATGGCCAAAAAAGTTAAGTTTCTGATATGACACGCTCTTCTTAAACACCTGTGCGGCTGTGCCCAACCTTAGACACATGTAACTGACGAGGCATGCTTCAGTGCTCCCCCTTCCCAAACTCAAAATGTCAATTAAGTCTAATTAAGTAATTATCTAATTTAATTAGGTAGGGACATCAAGATGTAGATCTTATTCCGTATACGGACGATCGTATCCCGCCTTTGGTACGCACATATCCCCAACCCCGTGTTTTTTCTCTTGAAATGGGATTATTTTAGCCTCTGCATCAATCGATGCATACGACTCTTTATTGCAAGATAACACATAGTTTATTACAAAAAAGATCTACTTATTACAAACCACGGATCACACAAAGTCTCAACAAAAATAAGTCATCTAAAAATTATAAATCCTGTGGTCAAACGGTTGCACCTAATATCCATGTCCTGCGCTCCTCCACTTGCTGAAAATAGGACCACACATATGGATCCAATGAGTAACAAAAGGAATAACCTGCAGATAGGATGGGTAATTTTTTTTAAAGATGAAATCATTACGGACAGTCCATATAGCCCACGATAAGACACATGCACCCACACGACAAAGACCTTTTTTTTAAAGTCCATTTAACCAATTGCCAAACAGATTTGTAACACTCGGAAGGCGGAGGAATATTAAAAGTCATATACATGATCCTCCACGGAATTCTCGCAAATGGGCAAGAGACAAAGATATGTTGTATTGTTTCCGGCTGATCACAGAAACACCACTTAGAACAACCGCGCCAGTTACGCTTAATGAGATTATCTTTTGTTAGAATCACCCCTTTATGTACGAATCACATAAAAAATCTAATTTTCAGTGGTACCTTGATTTTTCAAATATTTTTTTAAGGTATCCACTGTGTCTATTAAGTAAATTCAAATATAAAGATTTGACAGTAAAAACAGCCGAAGTAGTGAGAGACCACCGAAAAACACTTGGCTGATCCGACAATTGACCCCCATAAGACGCGTGACCAAGTGTACCCATTGATCCCATTTACGCTCTAATAAGACTCGTCTGAAACCTATGTTTAGAGGAGTCGAGCCCATCACATTTGCAACCTGTCACATTCAAATGATTAACAATGTTGTATAAGGTTGGATATTGGTCAATTAAAAGCCTATCACCTAGCCAAGTATCCTCTTATAATCTAGTGTTTTGCCCATCCCCAACTATAGTGGAATCTCACTTACAAAATCATTTTTAATATGCACTAAACATTTCTAAAAAGGAGAGTCTGTAGGGAAATCTGAGATAACATTTTTGTTTCCAGATATTTGTTGCATAGGAGCTCTTGGCACATGCTCTCTTCATTCGTAAGCTTATATAGCCACTTGCTTAGTAAACTCTTATTTTTTAGTTCTAGGACCTCCACCCCCAAGCCTCCCTAATCCTTTGGTCTGCGGATTACATCCCATTTGGTTAGCCTATATTTCTTTTTGTGGCCATCACTTTGCTAAAAAATATCCAGATCTAAAAAAAATCCAACCTTCTTCTCACCCTAAAATGCATCTCTAAAAAGACAACATAAACATTGGCATACTCGTGAGCACCGAGTATATGAGAATAAGGAGGTCCCCATAGGACAACATTTTACCCGCCCAACAACTTAGCTTCTTTTCAGAACGATCTTCTACCGGTTTCCATTCTCCATTTTTAAGCTTATGGAAATGAATTGGAATTCCGAGATATTTAAATGGGAGAGAACCTATGTCGCACCCAAAAAGAATTTTATATTCATTATCAACTTCTTTCACCTTCCCAAAATAGAAAATTTTACTCTTATGAAAATTTATTTTTAGGCCAGAAAATTGTTCGAAAATACAGATAACCAACTTCATATTAAGGGCTTTTTCAAGATCATGTTTCATGAATAAAATAGTATCGTCAGCATACTGCAATATAGAAATACCTCCATCCACCAAATAAGGTATCAAACCACTAACTTGGACATCCTCTTTGGCTCTTGCAATGAGGATAGGAAGCATATCCGCTACAATATTAAAGAGGATAGGAGATAATGGATCACCCTAGCGTAAAACCTTTTTTTGTTTGAAAGTAATGTCCTATGTCATCATTTACCCGGATTCATACACTCCCCTTTATAATATACCGCTGAACCCAGTCACACCATTTAGGATCAAATTCTTTCATACGCATAGCCTGCTGTAGAAAATACGAATTAATTTTGTCATAAGCTTTCTCAAAATCAATTTTAAAGAGAACCCCATCCATTTTTTTCCTATGAAGTTCATGTATGGTTTCATGAAGAATTAGTACCGCCTCAAGTATATGTCTCCCAGGCATAAATGCAGTTTGAGTGGGTTTACCGGTTGAACCACATTCTCAACGATGTCAGTAACTCTATTAGTCCCTACCTTAGTGAACACTTTGAAGCTAACATTTAGGAGGAAAATGGGACAATACTGCTGAATCTGAAGCGCATTTTATTTTTTCGGTAGGAGAATGATTGTACCAAAATTTAAGTGGAACAAAAGGCGATTGGACCTGTTTGAAACGCTTTGAACTTTTCCATTAAGTCCCCCTTGATAATATCCCAAAACCTTTGATAAAATTCGGCCAAAAACCCATCAGGGCCGGGTGCCTTGTTTTTTTTTCATTTGAGAAATCGCATCAAAAAATTCTCTTTCGGTAAAATCAGCAGTTAAGATAGTATTCTCTTCTTCTGAAATTTGCTTTATATCATGTATGATGGACTCTTCCATCACATAGTTATTTATAACCGATGGCCCAAAAAGTTGTATATAATAGTCCAAAATATACTTTTTAAGGTTATCTTGACCCAAAATTATTCCTTCATGTTGCTCTAGCTGATAGATTTTCTTTCGTCTATGTTTGCCACTAGCAATTAGGTGAAAGTATTTAGTATTATCCTCCATCGTTTACATACCTAACCTTTGCTCTTTGCGCCCATTTAGACTCCTCTTGTCTTCTCAGTTTTGCGAGCTCATCTTGAGCATCCCTCATAGTTCTCCTCTCCACATCATCAAGGGGAGATGTTTCAGCTTTAAGGTCGAGTTTGTCGATCACTCCCAGTAAATGTTCCTTCTCCACTTTGTAAGTGCCACTCAATTTTTTTTGCCCAACCCCTTAGGTATTGTCTAATGTGTCTAATTTTATTTTGCCATACTTCTATTGGATTACCACCCGTAGACACCATATTCCACTCCCTAGTAATCATATCACAAAACCCGTCTTGTTTCAACCAGGCTAACTCAAAAGAGAAATGGAGTTTATTTCCCCCAAAAGCATGCTCTCCCGAATCTATCAGGAGTGTAGTGTGATCTGACCCAGACCTTGTGAGAGCCCTAACCGACACTAGCGGGAATTTTTACTCCCACTCAGTGCTAGCCAAGATCCTATCTAACTTCTCATAAGTCGGATTCAGCCTTCTACTAGCCCATGTAAATTGTCTACCCGATAGATCTATTTCTGTCAAATCCAAGCTCTCTATGATAGCACTGAAAATAAAAGGCCACCGTGCATTAAAAGTTTCATTTTTCTTTTCTTCTTTACGCTGTATAATATTAAAAGGTTTGTGCTTTCATAGACCCCTAAAACTCAAAATAGTGTAAACCTCCGAAAGGGTATCATGGTATCGTTTAATCTCAGCCATCCTACCCCTAACCCCGAACAAGTATCATTTAATCTCAGCCATCCTTGTGTTTCACTTAGGAAAATGTTTTAGTTTTGGGGATCTATGGAAGCACAAACCATATTAAAATCACCACCTACTAACATCGGAAGTGGCTCATTCTCGCATATCGTACTAGTTCAGCAAGAAACTCCGGTTTTCGCTCATCTTGAGAAGCACCATAAACCGCCACTAGAACCCATTTGAAGTTATCAGAATTGGAAGTGACAAAAAACTTAACACATCTATCCCCTATGACCACCTGCTGAACAGTCAGCGGTAATGCATTAATACCAACAAGGATTCCCCCAGACCACCCAATAGGAGGAACACAACACCATTGGATATCTTCTCCCGCGGAAATGTTGGCAAAAAAGGTGTTGAAAAATTATTTCTACCAGTCTCTAGGATGGCAAAGAAATCAAGTTTGTGTTCTCTTAAAGTTTCACGAACAAAACTATATTTGGCGGTGTCCTTAAAGCCATCACTTTTCCAAAACTACCTTTCATTATAAACTTGCAATCACTTTTTATTATTCAGTCTAACACTTCGATGCACCACTTTAGGCGCAACCTTTTGTTTTCTTTTATAAACTTTTGTGACCGTGTATCTCCCCATCACAGCCACAACCACCTAGGTAGCCTCCCGATGCCCCGTCGTCACTGTCTCCGACGGCCACCCCGCATCGGAGGAGTGTGGTCTCAAGGAGGAGGTGTGGTCGTTGAAGATGCGGTATTGGATTGTGAGATTGGTCGGTGATAGCGCAAAGGTGTCCGATCTTTCTATGAGATGAAGATAGATCGATTTTTTGGTGGAGTTCGTGCTTGAGGATCCGACTATACGTGCAAATCTCGTGCGCCAATGCAATCGCTAGGACAATCTCCAGGAGTTACTGATCTTGCGGGAGCACGATCAGCCCGACCAGAAGGTCTTAATTCCTACCTAAAATCGAGAACAAGTAAGAAATAAAGATGCAATCAGAATATTGCGGATAAAGATGGAAACTTTATTGATAATGGTGGGATTCCGAATAGTCGGTCTTGTTCTGGGCGTTGGTCTCAAAAGAAGTACATGATAGTTGCAGTAATTCGCTAACTTTTAGTCTAATCAAAATCCAAATTTTAATGACAGCTACAGAGGGATATATGGAGGAAGTGAAGTGATTTTCGTCCAACCAGCTAGGGTTGGCCAATAATACACCTAAATGAGTCTTCCTCCACTCATATGGCCTCTTAAAATCTCCTAAAATACATAAGCCGAAAATACATGGGCCTAGCCTATAAAATAAGAATAAGGTGACACATCACCAAAAATAACTCTTAGACGAATTTTATGATGGGGTAACTTGTAGAATTCACCCAAGCCTCTTGACAACATTATATTGGCTTCAATGTCCTGAAATCTCCACCCATATTATGAGTAGCGTCAACCCTCACAAACGTGTGTTCTCCTCATGCACGATCATGCTCCAATGCGCGTCCTTCTCATCCTTGATAGGTCTATCATTTCTGAGTAACGTAAATACATCTAATTTAGGTAGCATCATATTCTCATGTTTATTAGGAAAAGTTCCTAGGAATGAAAGTACATGATAAGTTTGAGAGGTCCTTATAATGGTGGTGGTGCATGAGTATTTGTTGCTGTATGTGCAATGGTTGTATGAACCATAGATGTCCTCATCAGTCAGTCCAATGGCAATGCGACAAGTGGCCTAGGTGAGGTGACGGGCGATCTTCACATATGCCTACCTTGATAGACGCAATAGTTAATCAAGCAGATGGATGCATATCTAACTTGTGTGCGTAGCTATCTTAATTCTCAGGCAGGTGCGCTGCTAGCTGCTGGGTGTGCATGCGAGCACATTTTTCGATAAAGGAAATATATTAATATCGAGAGATATCAATTACACCCAGCCTCTGCAACAACGCACCACCCTAATGGCACTACGGATGCACACAGCCAAAAAAACGAAAAGAAAACTAAGAAATAAAAAGTCCCGCTACAGTATCACGGACCTAACAACAGCAATACATCCACCACCATGACAACACCCTAATTGCAGACTCTCCAAAAAACGACGCCTCCAAGAAGGGAACAGTGCTCCAACACCGTCGTCGCCCGATCAAAGATCTTAGGTTTTCACCCTGAAGATAGTCCCCACTCTCAAAACAATGCCTCCACCAAGGTCACCGCCGAGCACAACCGTTAAGGCCAGACCTTGGATTTTCACCCTGAAAGGTAGGACTCTGCGCTTCACATGTGTTGTCGCCCCCACTTTCATACCGCTGCTGTGAAGCCCGGACACCAAGCAAGCCCCTCAACAGCGCGGAGACTTGAACCTCCCTTAGCTAGTCCTCCCTCCGGCCTTCATGAAATTCTCTTCTTCCGACTTTCATCATGGATCCATAGTCACTTGATGTCAACACAGAAAAAGAGCTTCGCGCCGCTCCCTCCAGAACCAAACGGTCGGAATAAACGCCTGGGTGCGCACGACCGAATACCTCTGATCCAGCAAACTCCAGGCAAAACACTGTTACATTCGCCGGCGGAGCCTTCCGGAACTCAACCCTCCGGCCAGATCACGAGTTCAGGCCTCCGGTAGGTCCTCCTCTTCACGCAAGAGAGGCCCTAGGACCGCCGCCTTTATTCAGGCCGGACCCCCACGTCGGCGACCATCCCGGGCTGGCCAACCCAACCCTCCACCGGCGACACCATCGTCGGCTTCCATGCACCTCCATCTCACCGCCGGCTGGCGCTGATAGATCAAAAATCCACCACCACCAACCGCAGGCCGACCCTCTCCGGCGAAGAAGAGGCCACCTCCTCCGTCAAACCCAAGGCTGCTGCCCCGGGCGCCCTCATGTCGCGGAAGATGCATGAGATCGCCTCCACGCACCAACGAGAGGCGGGGGTGGATGGCATGGCGCATACCGAGGGTCTGGCCGCCGCCCACCACCAACCCCTGCCGGAGTGCTGCGGGAAGCCGACGAGAAGAGGGAGACCGCAGCGCCGCCCATCCCACCCGCGCCGACCGGTCCGCCAGGGGACAGCCGACGGGAGGAAGGCCGCCGCCGCCGTCGCCCATCCCACGCGCGTCTGCTCCGCCAAGCATCGAGGAGGTGGGGATCCGGCCGCCGATCTGCACGCGGCGACGAGGAAGGGCCCCCGCCGCCGCCACACCCCGAGGGACTTTGCCCCCGACGGCGCTACCGGCGGCGGCGGAGGGCGGGGTGCGGGAGGGTTAGGGTTGCAGGCGAGCACATGGAACAAGATCGGAGGCGAGCCGCAAGCACCTCTGCTGGGTTGGTGGCCAACGGCTGGGATGGCGTGCTGGGAATTGCATTTCTCGCCTCCGCCGCTTGTGTCGGTCACCACTGCTCGCTGCCGCCGAGGAACGGAGGCATCATGAGTGGTGGGTGACGAGTACGTGGCAACCATAAGTAGTAGGCCGGACAAGGCTACAAAGACAATAGCGATTTGTACAAATACGGCTATACTGATTAAATTAATTATGATTTTTTCAGTTAATGACCATCATGCCCTTTGTTATGAAAAGGTATCAAGCGATTTCAGCCGTTATTGTATTTAAGTTTGGAAAGAGGAGGTGCACTGCAAAAGTGGTAACTGACATGTGAGCCTGACTTGTAAGAACCTAGAAATGCCTCTGGGCTAATGTAACAATGTAATAACTAATGGCAATTTTTTTGACAATCAAGTATAAATATGGTAAAACAAATGTGCAATCATATATAGGACACAAAAGGAAATATAATCCTAAAAGAAAATGTAGTTCTTGTTTTTTTTTTTTTTTGAGAAAAGATAGCTGCGATGTATTAATTCACCGAAATATCGGAGTCCAACACTCTTACAATAACAGCCGGTGGAACACCCAGCCAAGACCTAGACAGTTTATTATCGCAGCCCTCCTTAGCTAATACATGAGCAACTTCATTAGCCCTACGGCGCACAGTCCGTACCAAGATCTCATCGAACCCAGTTATGAGTTCCTTCACCTCCTCCACCAGAGGACCATAGAGCGATCTATCCTTGTCCTTCTGCCGTAGCTTTGCTGCCAGCGCCGAGCAGTCCGTCTCTAGCACAGCCCTAGACACCTGCAGTTCCTTCGCCAGGAGAAGTCCCCTTCGACATCCCAGGAGTTCGGCCGTCTCTGCATCTGCAACATGGGTGAAAAAATGGCATGCTCCCGCTAGGAAGCCACCATGGTGATCACGAACGACCACACCCCCCTCCGTTGCCTTCAGCTTGACGGAACGCTCCATCAGTGTTGATCTTGCACCACCCAATATCCGGCGGTGTCCACTTCTCTCCTCCTCTAGCCGTAATTGCATGTGACCCCATATGCAGGCTGCGCCATTCCTCCACCCCCGCCACTGTTTTCCCCACTACCGCAGATGGATCTTGGATATTACCAGATTCCCGAGCATAAATGTAGTTCTTGTTGACTGGCCTTTTTCCTTGTCTTGGAGAACCATATGTTGCTAGCAGCTCTTCCATGGCCTGGTTCGGAAGTGTTAAGAAAAATTGTTTGACGTATACTATTATTGAAATCTTTTTCTTTTTTCTGATTTAATTTAATTGGAAAATCTACAGGGAACTTCAGAAGTTATACATCTAAAATTCTTGCATTGTGACTAATCGTACTCCAGTAGAATTGGAGTTTTGTAAAGAAATAGAGAGACAAACCAGTACCCTTAGAATCTAGGAAAATTCACACCAATAAATCACCAAATTTGATGGAAATCTAACTATTATTGTTGCGAATAATTTTTGTAGCTGTGTTGTGTTCACTTTGAGTTTTTGTATGACCCGAGTGGTTTCGCTATTGTATCCGTTAGACTTGTCAATTTTCTTTTCGAGGATGGTTAGACTTGTCAATTAAATTTACAACTTTTGTTTTTGAGGAGGTAAGTAAGATTATCGTGTTAAGTCTGTAAGAGAAGTAGTTGAGGCTTGGTGAGTCGATCAGCCCAGCCTATATACAGAGGAATTGCTCACAACTCACATCATATATAGATAGACACAAGTTTTTCTTACCAGAGAAGCACGTACGACACATGCTGCTACACTAACTTGAGAAAAGAAGAAGACAAGATAAAACACAAATAAGCACTTGGCAGCATCAAATTAAACAACGCTTTTCTTGGTCGCGCGCGTAAGCAGGTCAGTGAGCACCGAAGGGCAGCTTGCCTCCAAGTTCTTATACCCCTCCGTGGCCAAGACATCGTCGAGAACCGTAGGACTCCTGACGATGAAGTCGATGCACTTGGCCTTGAGCAGCTCACAGCGGTGTAGCTCGGCCAGGGCAAGAGTCGCTGCCACGGTGTCGACGTGGATGCCACCTGAGAGCTTGGCCTCGCAGATCAGCTTGAGCCTTCCTATGCCGTACCTGTCTGCCGCAGCCAGCAAATGCTGCGCCATCACCGTTGTCGATACCGCCTCCTTGTCCTGGTGCTGCTCTTCGAACTCCGGCACCGTGTCGGTGTAGACGAAACCGAGCAGCGCCTTGAACACCGCGGCCTCCATGTCCTTGATGTCGACTTGCTGGGAGCTCTTCTCCATCATTTGCCCATAGAACTGGGCCATGAACACGGGGGACCTGGCGGCGAGTATGAGCTTGTGCGCGGCAAATGACTCGCCGGATACGACGAACGTGACGTCCGCTCCGGCCTCGCTCTGCAGCAGCTCCCCGAGCTGCTGGTGCAGGTTGGAAGGTGGTGCGGCTTGCACGGTGATTTCCTTCACGGCCGAGAACGTCTGCAGCGGCAGTTCCCTGAGGACGGTGATGGTGCACTGTAGAGTGAAGGCATCATCCTGGAGATAACCCGATGACTCCAAATCTTCTCTCTTGATGAGCTTCAGCGTAGACATTGCGCTTTCTGGACTGGGGATAGAGAATAGCCCGAACTTCCTCTTTTCTTCGGAAGGTTTCAGGACCCCTGTCGGATCCACCATCCGGCAGCCAAGAATCGTCCTTACGTGCGTGCGGGAGCTGGATCCGCTGAGCAAGCTAAGTTCGAGCGCTACCCACGGAGTAATACCTGAGCTGTGAAAGTAATCCGGACAGATCCGGAGCTCCCACTCGTACCCGTCGACGTGCCATCTGGACCCGATCTTGCAGCTATTCTCGCGCGTGGATTTGGTCGCGCAGTAGCCGCCGATCTTCAGAAGCCGCACCAAGCGCGCCGCATCGGTCAGGCTTGCAGCGCAGGAGTTCTCCATGGCGATGGCGCGTGAGTAGGTGTTGTTTGGGTGAGAATGGAGGACGGAGGTTTTGCGCACTGCGACTGGCACCAGATTACAGTAAACAGGGCTATAGCTAACATGCCAGACAAGAATTGTCCTAGCAGTCTCTGGATACACAGCAAGATCGTTATGTCCAAAGTCGATCGAGGACGGAAGCTTTTAGGATTCTACGTTAGAGGGAGCAAGACGCCATATGGCGCAGCCGACCATCCTTTTTAACTCCATCAAGTTCCAAATGCTCGATGCCATGCAGAACAGGGCTCTCAGAGGTCACCGACCGACCAGGTCATGGGATGCGCGCGGAAGGTTCTCGGGTCAGCTTGTAGGTGGTCACGGGTGTCCACGGCGCGGCCCAGTAAAAACCTTTAAGCGAACACCCACGACTAGGGGAAAAAACGTGACGGGCTTCTGCGGCGTGTTCCCTCCCACCACCCGAGGCTGCCACCCTGGATCCCGCCTAGGACCCCTCCACGCGGATCCCCGACCAGCCCCGCTACCGGCCGTTGATCATCGTCGCCGATCCCGTGCCTCCTATGCGTGCACGACGCGAGAGGGAGGCATGCCGCCGCCCAAAGCATTACGTGCATTTACCCGCACACGCACGCCGACAACGGCAATGAGGACATACACTGGAGGAGGAGGGAAGACGCGGCATCGTTTAGGGTTTCTACCCGATGCGGGGGGGGGGTGGAGGTGAGGAGCCACACCTACGCGACGGAGATGACAAGATGAGCAACAAAGCATGAGGGTGCAACAGGAGTGAGAAGAGAAGAGAGGAGGGCGGATCATGCACGAGGAGAGGAAATTGTGGTGACTAGAGATGTGGGCGCTGGAGTTCAGATCCATGGGCGAGGGCGTCCTGTGTCTTGGAGGCGGCGGCGGCCGATGGTGTCCGCGCCAAAGAGGCTCGCGACTAGGAGGAGTGGCCTAGGACTAGGAGGCAACAACCACGAGCAATACCTTTGGCGGTGGCGAACATTTGGGGCTTCTCCGTGGGGTGGGTTGGAGACAGTCAAAGCAATCCAGACAAGAACAACACCTAAGCCTGACCGGAGCTCCTATACACCGACCTGGTTGGTGCGAATGGAGTGTCGCAAAACCCCGGACCCGGCGGCTGTATAGTGGGACGCGGGCCATCAGGGAAGCTCGTTTTTTTTTCTCTTTTCTAATTCTATTTTCTCTTCTTTACTGTTTACATTTTTTCGTATTTAAAAGCTAGCATATGATTAAACCCAATTTTTTTAAATCCAAAAGTTTTAATTTTTTTGTTAATTCTTAAAATTCATTTTTTCAAAAAATCAAAATAACATATTTTGAGACCGAACATTTTTTTCAAAATTTGAACATTTTTCAAAAAATAAACATATTTTTTTTTTTCGAGAATTAATATATTTAAAATTTGAACATTTTATGAATATGAACATTTTTCGAATACAATTTTTTTTTAACTTTAACCATCTTTAAAATTCGAACACTTTTCAAAATTGAAGGTTTTCCAAATTTAAACTATTTACAAATTTGATTTTTTTTTGATTTTAAATAAAAAATAAAAAGAGAAAAGAAAGAAAATAGAAAACAGAAAACAGAAAAACAAACAAAAGAGAAACAGAAAATGAAGAAAAGGAAAAAAAATGAAAATGGGAAAGGCCCAATAGCCATCCGGGGTATACAATACCTGGTAGGCACCGACTTGGTCGGTATATAGGATTTCTCTGCGCCGACTTTGTCGACAGCGCTTGGGGTGCCGCACAACCTTGCGTACGAGCTTGGGTGAGCCCAACAGGTAATACTGTTTTTTCTTTTCATTTTTTCTCTTGTTTCTTTTGCGTTATTTTGGAAATATTTATTTTTCCAGAATTTTTTAGAACTAATATTTAAAAATGTAAGATTTTATAAATGTTGTATATTTTAAAATTTTGAAAAATATGAAATATCGAATATTTATAAATTTGAAATTTTTTAAAATTGAACAATTTTTTTAGAAGATGAAAAAAATCTAAATTCAAACAATTTTCAAGTATAAACATTATTGAAGTATGAACATTTTTTAAATTTGAACATTTTAAAATCACACATTTTACGAATTCGAATGTTTTTGAAGTTTGTACATTTTCAAATTCAAACATTTTTTTAATTTGAACAATTTTCATATTTAAACATTTTTTGAATTTAATATTATAGAATGTGAAACATAAAAAGAAACCAAAAAAGAAACAGAAAACAGAAAAGAAAAACGAAAAACGAAAAACCGAAAACTGAAAAAAGAGGCAAAGACCTACCTGGGCCTACCCCCGCGTGGGGGGTGTGCGGTGCCTACCAAGCGCCTACCTTATCGGTGTATAGGCATCCAGACAAGAACGAGACCTGAGCGCCTGACCTAGTCGATCAATTCGATCGCCGTTCAAGGGCCAGAACCTAAAAAGAACAACCCAGTTCGCCTCTTCCCTCTTAATTAGTAAAAAATGGCGAGCTTTTCGGCCAGCCCGAGCCGAGCCCCTGCCGAGCCAAAAGCCTGCGGAGGACCAGAATTTTTTATAGATGAGGTCCAGGAAACTTGCTCGACTTGGTCTGCCACTTCTACAGGCCGACCTGCGAAAAGCTCAGGTCGAACCAAAATCTCAGTCCGTAAGTTCAGCCATACATATATGCATGCAATTCGCGGACAATGTTGATTAATCCTTAGCTCCTTAGCGTAACGGAGAGTACGTGATGAGGGACAGTATATAAAATAAAATAAAAATAAAACATAAGTAAGATCTAGTACTAGCTTCTACACACTTCTACTATATTCTAGGTAAGAAATTTGGTCCATTGATCAAGCACAAGCTCTAGCCTTAAAGGCTGAAAGGTTGGTGTGGACAAGAAGGGCAAGTAAGACTCCATACCCTCATACACAAGGTTCATCCAGGAATTACTCCCATGGAGTTGAGGAAAAAGAAGTCCAACCTCTGGCAAAACTACCTGTCCCAAAGCAAGCTGGAGGCAAGAGTAGGGCAGAACCAGTTATGAAATGCTACAAATGCGGCGAAGAGGGGCACGTATCTAGCAACTGCCCATTGACGAAATTTGTCAACACAACAATCCATGATGGCAAAGACGACCAAAAATATGAATCTGAAGATGTAGAAGGACAAGATGTTTGTGAAGAGGAGGGAGAAGAGGTGATATGCATGATTCAGCCCCTCGTGTGCTCAACACCACAGCCCGACAACACACAACAGAAGAACATATTTGAGAGCAAATGCTCGGTGAATGGCAAGGTATGCAAATTAGTGATTGATAGTTGCAACTGTGAAAATCTTATCTCTCGGAATTTGGTGAACCATTTAAAGCTTGAGACACATGATCATCCAACCCCCTACACTATTGGATGGATCAAGAAAGGAGTGGATATGAGGGTCACCAAACAATGCAACCTACCACGCTCTTTGGGCAAGTATTATCGCTTAAATGTGTTATGTGATGTTGTTGATATGGATGCTAGCCATGTTCTTCTTGGGAGACCTTGGCAATATGATGTGAATACAACACACAAAGGGAAGGAAAATTCTTACTCTTTCACTTGGAACAAGCGGAAGATCATCATTCTACCAAATCAATCAAATCGTAATACCTCCAACGAGAAGGAGAAAAGTGACCACAAACGGAGGCTAAAATCATTACAGGTTGGTGATAAGGTGATGGTATACCTCCGGAAAGAAGGACCGCCATTAGACATCAAAGAGAAACTTAGATGGTGGAAATACGGACCCTTCTCTGTTCTAAGGAAGATAAATGATAATGCCTACATGATAGATGATGGCGCGTGATGCACACGTCCGTTGGGAACCCCAAGAGGAAGGTGTGATGCGCACATCTGCAAGTTTTCCCTCAGAAAGAAACCAAGGTTATCGAACCAGTAGGAGATGAAGGCCACGTGAAGGTTGTTGGTGGAGGAGTGCAGTGCGGCGCAACACCAGGGATTCCGGCGCCAACGTGGAACCTGCACAACACAATCAAAATACTTTGACCCAACTTAGCAGTGAGGTTGTGAATCTCACCGGCTTGCGGTAAACAAAGGATTAAACGTATGGTGTGGAGAATGATGTTTGTTTGCAAAGAACAACAGAGAACAACGATTGCAGTAGGTTGTATTTCAGATGTAAAAGAATGGACCGGGGTCCACAGTTCACTAGTGGTGTCTCTCCAATAAGATAAATAGCATGTTGGGTGAAAAAATTACAGTTGGGCAATTGACAAATAGAGAGGGCATAATAATGCACATACATATCATGATGACTACTATGAGATTTACTTAGGGCATTACGACAAATAACATAGACCGCTATCCAGCATGCATCTATGCCTAAAAAGTCCACCTTCGGGTTAGCATCCGCACCCCTTCCAGTATTAAGTTGCAAACAACAGACAATTGCATTAAGTACGGTGCGTAATGTAATCAACACAAATATCCTTAGACAAAGCATTGATGTTTTATCCCTAGTGGCAACAGCACATCCACAACCTTAGAACTTTACATCCATCGTCCCGGATTCAATGGAGGCATGAACCCACTATCGAGCATAAATACTCCCTCTTGGAGTCACAAGTATCAACTTGGCCAGAGCCTCTACTAGCAACGGAGAGCATGCAAGATCATAAACAACACATATATGATAGATCAATTAATCAACTTGACATAGTAATCCATATTCATCGGATCCCAACAAACACAACATGTAACATTACAAATAGACGATCTTGATCATGATAGGCAGCTCACAAGATCTAAACATGATAGCACAAGAGGAGAAGACAACCATCTAGCTACTGCTATGGACCCATAGTCCAAGGATGAACTACTCACGCATCAATCCGGAGGCGGGCATGATAATGTAGAGTCCTCCGGTGATGATTCCCCTCTCCGGCAGGGTGCCGGAGGTGATCTCCTGAATCCCCCGAGATGGGATTGGCGGCAGCGGCGTCTCGTGGCTCTCGGTAATAGGGTTTTCGCGACTGAGAGAATAAATAGGCGAAGGGGCAGAGTCGGGAGGCGCTCGAGGGGCCCACTCCATAGGGCGGCGCGCCCAGGGGTGGGGCCGCGCCCCCCCTAGGGTGTGGCCGCGTCGTCGCCCCTCTTCGTCTCCTCTTCGGACTTCTGGAAGGCTCCGTGCAAAATAAGACCGTGGACTTTTGTTTCGTCCAATTCCGAGAATATTTCCTGTGTAGGATTTCTGAAACCAAAAACAACAGAAAACAGGAACTGGCGCTTCGGCATCTTGTTAATAGGTTAGTGCCGTAAAATGCATCAAAATGATGTAAAGTGTATATAAAACATGTGAGTATTGTCATATAACTAGCATGGAACATAAGAAATTATAGATACGTTTGAGACGTATCAATAGATCTTCCAGCTGAGATGGGAATATCCAACATATTCAATGTGGCAGACTTGGCTCTTTATCATCATGAACAAGCACTCTATGAAGATAACTCGAGGTCGAGTTCTAAACAACCAGGACAGAATGATGAGGGACAGTATATAAAATAAAATAAAAATAAAACATAAGTAAGATCTAGTACTAGCTTCTACACACTTCTACTATATTCTAGGTAATATGGTCCTCTAGTTATGTGTGTTGTAGTGGTTTCTAGAGTATTCTAGTATAAGTTGTAACTAGGATATTTGTAGTTCTTTCCCTAGCTTATGTAGTGTTCTCTAGAACACTCCAGTTGTAAGTAGAGCTAAGTAGTGAAGGCTCATGCAACCTATAAATAGAGGTCCAACCTCTACCTATGTAATCGGACTATGTACCCACTACCTATCAATAAAGAGAACTTTGTGTTCTTGTTTTAGATCTTGGATTAGATCTTGTGTGTTGAGAGTTTGGACTAAACTCTTGACAGCCCCGCCCTGCAGCGATATCTAGGTTACGCCCCTAGAGCGATATCTAGCGCAGCACGTTGAAGTGGTTCCTTCAACATTTGTGTTGTCCACATTGTAGCAACACGGTGGAGCTGTTCCTCCACAACCTTGTGCTGCTTTAGGTGGTATCAGAGCCTTGCTGATACGATCCAGCTGTTGGCCTCCTCATTGAGAGCTGCACCAAGCAATGGAGGAATTCGGGAAAAGAGTGGATGTTGTAGATCAACAAATCCAAGCGCTACGTGAAGATCTTAACCGCATATTTGATCAGCTATTTGAGATGGTAAGAAAGGGTGTTCTTCCGGTTGCCAATGAAGAGTCATCAAAGGAGGCAGATGATAGGCATCGAAGAGTGAGAGGTCGTCTTGAAGTAAAAACACCCCATCCATATGTTGTTTAGAGTACTTCAAGTCGGCCAATGTATGCTGAAGCTTCAGAAGATGAAAAATATGATGAGGGCCTTGAAGAACCTGATCTCTATACATATCCGAGAGTACACAACGCTACATATGCTAGAGATTCATACAAGGTGAAAGGTGAGATCCCTACTTTCAACGGAAATGTTGATATTGAAGGGTGCCTTGATTGGTTGTATGAGGTGAAGACTTTCTTTGAGGTAATGAATATTCCAGAAGACCGTAGAGTTTCTTTGGTTGCATACAAGCTGAAAGGGTGAGCTGGTGCATGGTGGCATCGCCTTTAAGGAGACCACGGACTAAGAGGAAAACCTCGTGTGCGATCTTGGCGGCAAATGAAGAACCTGTTGAAAGGGAGGTTTTTGCCTACAGATTATGATCAGATCCTATTCATTCAGTTTCAGAATTGTGCCCAAGGTAATAGAACTGTTTCAGAATATACAGAAGAGTTTCTAAGGCTACAAGTGAGGTGCAACATTGCTGAAACCGAAGGTCAACAAGTTGCAAGGTATGTCAATGGTCTCAATGATGCTATCCAAGACCGTTTGATGACGCAACAAATTTGGTCCGTTGATCAAGCACAAGCTCTAGCCTTAAAGGCTGAAAGGTTGGTGTGGACAAGAAGGGCAAGTAAGACTCCATACCCTCATACAGAAGGCTCATCCAGGAATTACTCCCATGGAGTTGAGGAAAAAGAAGCGAAGGGGGACAAGTTTCTCTCAGCGCCTTACGGGGTTGGGGTTTCAGAGTGCGACAAAGCTTGCTCTTATTCAACTAAACTAGGAGTTTTGGAGAAGAGAGGGGATGTTGCATCACAAACTTAAGTTGCATGATTGAATTCAAAATTAAGTTGCATGATTGAATTCAAACCTAAAGATGAATTTGAATTTCAAATTCAAACATCAAATTGTTATCTCATAATTCACACTTGAAATAATTCAATAAACAATTATAAGTAATCAAGAATATAAATAGAACAACAATTACATGAAAGCTCATTAAGGAAAATTGAGCTTTATTGATAATTCCACATGATACATTGTCAATTACAATATCCGAAATGCAAATATGAAGTTACAACACATTGCATGAATTGATGAAATAGAAAAGAGAGAGAAAATTACAAATAATGAAATATCCTAAACTACAAGACATTAAGGCTTGAGCTTGACAATCTGTCATGACCATTTGATCATCATTTTGACCTGCACAAAATCACAACAAATAAAAGTTATGCCAAGTGGCACAGCCCGCAGCGAGGTTAAAATCAAATGGAATTGACGTGGTGAGGATATGACCAAAGCTGCCCAGAAGTTGATCCCATTCCAGGAGTCCAAGTGCACGGCACCGGGCTACACACACACACGGCCTGCTCACGGGGGGCTGTGTGCATGCATCACACACACACGAGTGAGTCATCAAAGGGAGAAGAGTGGAGACGCGCCGGCCCGAGAGAGCGCGGGAGGCCAGCCATATAGAAACTTTTCCCCGGTAAACCCCAAGCTCGAGTCATCGACCAGACGGCGGGGAGTAAGTCTCATCGAAGCGTCAAGAACGGCTCAAGAACACCAAGAGCGGTTGAAACCGGCCGGTACGTTTCACCCTGTGCCCCAAACACGAAATCGGCCAAGCATCAAGCTCGCAAGGAGGAGGAGCGGGGCAAGCGCCGGCTGCATCCTGCCGAAGCAAACCAACCAACCCGAAGCAAATCCTCTACCACAATCACTTTATCTAGGATCTGGCAGGTGAGGTATACACATCATCATGAACAGGCCAAATGGTTTTGTTCATAAGTTGCCTTGAGGCATGATCACAAGCACATAAAGGGTGGGGTAACCACGTTTTGATCATCATTTGGTCGGAGACCGAAGTGTAACCTGGTAGAAATGGCTTGGACAGGGATCAATCAAGCCTATACCGATGGTTATGCCAACCCGGGAATAGTGGTAGCACCTTCCAAATGGAAACGGAAAAGAAAACCATCCCATAGACTTAACCAAGTATAGCCAAACTACACTAGCCCTTTTAAGACCATCGAGAATATAGACATTTCTATGTCTATTTTCATTTCAACATCAATTATCTTTGGAAGCCCATGAATGACTACCGGTAATATTACTCCGATATATACGAAGAGGTAGGAGCAACCTTTCCTAGCACACTAAGCATTGCTAGGGTCACAACAACTACCTAGTCACACGGAAAAGCCACAAGAGAAGCATATCATCACTCCAAGGAGTTCATGCATCACGGGGAGGTGCCAACACATGTTGGTTTCCATCCAAATAGGGCATAAGATGCACCGAGATCCTCTATGCTCGGGTAGATCATCTATGTTGTCGAGGAGATAGGAAGCTAAGCTTCAGCGACAAGCATGGTAAATAAAACAACACCCACACGAGATGTATCTACGAGGTAGCAAATTCCTCAATCAACCACCGGTTTACTTCTGCAAGCCACTGCAACCACCGGTGCTTGGTGGGGGCTGGATCACAAGCAACGGCGGCATTTGAAATGAATCCATACAAATTTATAAGCCACGGGAAGCCACACGATCACGATGATCATTCAAAGCCACAAATTAACCAACCATTGCATCACGAGATAATCAAATACATAAGAAAATAATGGTATGACCAATAAGCACACCAACTAGATATGGAGTTATTTTAGCCATCACACAAAGTTCTGGACTAAGCTGCACGGTAAGAGAAAGGCCAAGAGCACTACAGGATAGCCTTTGTTTCTTGCAAATTAGCAGGGACCACACACCCCTCAATCAAGCGAGCTAGTAATTGAATCACATGATGATTCGGATGAAATAGCATCAAACAGAGGTACGGGGAAGTAGCGGCACAAGCACAGGCATGAATTCACTTAAGCAATGGCCATGCGTGGCGGCCATATGCATAGCAACGGAGGCAAGCACCACGGCTAGCGGTTACGACGGCGACACGGTAGCACACCTCTTACTTACAAGCACAATAGCACATGAAACGGGCTGGCAAGGCACGAAGGCGGCGCATTGTCACGGCAAGCATCTCAACATGGAGATGCGAGCGCGGTGGCTGAGCGAGACGAGAGAGGATGAGGAGATAGAGTGAGCGAGGCGGCGGAGGGAGAAGTGGGAGGCCGATGGATACTAGCCGGTGAAGCGGAGGCGAGAGCACGGCCATGGCGGCCACGGCGGCACACGGCCGAGGCCGCAGCGAGCGCGAGCCGAGGGCCAAGCCATCGCCCAGCGCCACGGCACGCACCGGCACGGTCGGACACAGCGGCGCCCGGCCGTCCCGAAGCGTCGGTGGCCGCGGCAAGATCCCCACGGCCTCCGCGCCGAGCGACCAGGAGACGAAGGAAGGGGCAAGACGAGCGGGCGGCGCTCCTCGTCGCGCGGGTGGATCCGACGCCGTTGAACGGCGGCTCGGTCCGCCCCTGCCTCGCCCGGCGGCGGCGGCTGTGGAGATGGCCGGGAACAATTCGGTGAAGGGCGGCGGCGAGCGAGGTCGCCGAGCCGTGAGGGCTAGGGTTCGTCGCGAGTGGGGAGAAGGGTCGGTGCGGCAGCGGGAGCACAGTGGCTCGGGTTAGGAGTTAACCCGCTGGGCCACCCGACGGGTGGGCCATGGGCAAATATGTCTTTTCATAAATTCCATTAAACACTAGAAACTTTGAAATTGTGTAAGAAATGATTAATAGCTCTAAAAATAATTAAAAATATGAAAATAGATCAGCATAAAAATTCTCTATCATAATAAAATACAAAAGGGAATTTTTGAAGACAACTAAGAATAAGCCTTCATTTGATGATTTAAATAATATCCACAATCACACATATAATTTTCAATAATAAAAATAAGTCCATTAATGCATTTGGACTTCAAAAACACCTTGACAACATTTCTTAGGTTGTAGTTCCACTAAATATAGTAT